>NC_140952.1:143775223-144325223 GCF_014529385.1 Adiantum capillus-veneris
CAAGTAGCAGATCTGCAACCCCAAAGAAAAGACTTGGAAAACCAAATAAAATTCTGAAAGGGCCAAGGATGAAGAAGCTGCAAACCTGCATGGGACTTTTCAGAGAAATCAGAAAGGCACAGAAATGTGTAGATTTATGCATACCAAAGCTGCCCTTCCAGAGGATGGTGAGGTCCATATGTGATGAAGCTACCTGGGGCACCAAAAGGTGGAAGGTGGTGGCATTAATGGCTCTACAGGAAGCAGCAGAGGACTTCCTACTGGAGTACTTCAGTGACATGACCATTGTTGCAGCCCATGCCCACAGGGTTACTATAATGGACAAAGATAGTGAGACATTGAAAAGAATAAGGTGGAGGTATGACAAACTGCTGGTCCCCAATGTCTGCAAGGATAAGAAAATGAGGGAAATTTTGTTATACCCCCGGAGCTAGTGCCACAGCTCACAGTTGTAGATGTCACACATGATGTGAATACAAGGGCAAGGGCAGAGACTATTGCTCGCCAAACAGAGGAAATGAGGGAAGCAGAGCTTAAGGAGAAAGCAAAAGTAGCAGTGGAGTCCCAGAGGCAAACAGAGTGCAATGTGACCCTGTCTATAGAGGCAATGAATCAAGAAACTCTACTTTCAATGAAGAATGGTTTGCTTGCAGAGATACCATTTGTAGATGGAACCAAAAAGCTAGCTCTGGAAAAAGTGGACATTGATTTATTGCAGAATCCAGATGCTCAGATTTCAGACACAATTATCTATGCTTGTCTTAAGTAAGTGTTACTATCTTGCTAGCTTTGAAAACTCAGATAATAGGTTTGCTAACTCAGGTAGAGTCTCTGCAGCCTGATCAAAAGTCAACTCCCACTGCACACTCACACAGAGGTGTTTCTCCTTGATCCACAAATGTCTGTAATTATTAGACAAAAGAACAGTCCATCTGGGACCTTTGAGAGTTGGTTTCTCCAATGTGCTATGCTGGAAGTTACTGTGATCATCTTTCCATATGAGAACAACCATCACTGGAGTCTCATATGCCTTGATGTTGACCAACCAGCAGTGTGGGTGTTCAATTCAATAAAAGGAACCCACCCTGAAATTAGGCTGTAAGTTTTTTGTATCAGAAAGTGTTTCTTATAGATATCCATGTAAATTTGAAGCCTCATGCTAACATCTTGACATTGCTTTGTGCAGTTGTATAAAGAGGTTGTTGCTTGCCTATGGCAAGCTATGTGGAAGGTATGAACTATACAAGGCCCCAATCAAAGAAGTACCTGTCCCAAATCAAACCGATGGGAATTCTTGCGGCTGGAGATGTCTTCTCCATGCAGAATATGTCCTGCAAAGCTACTTTGCATTAAAACCTTTCATGACTAAGGTACCCATTTGGCAATGCATTCAGTTAGTTTTGGTTTAGTCTATAAAAGAATTCTCACCATGTGGTCTTTCAATTTTGCAGAGTGCTTTAAAAAACTACACATATGATTATTTGCAAAGATACCGGGTAAGTTTAATACAACACCTGCTTACTATGTCTAGCCCTAGAGAGCTTGAAGATAGCGGCTTGGACGAGCGCACTATTGATCTTACAAAACATGACGTGCCACCACGACAAACCCCTACATCCGATACAGTGGAATCGCAACGGGCCGAGGGTGTCATATCAGCAGAAGATGAAAGAGCCGAGGATGAGGAAAGGTCAAATGAGCATATGGAAGGTGCTAAGGTTCAACCGGAGGAGACAATGAAAGAGCCAAGTCAGCCAGTGGAGGAGCCAAAAGAGCCTATGGCTGAAACCCAAGATGAGGAAAGCAGGCCTATAGATGAGCAAAAGGATATGGATGAGGAAAGCAGGCCTAGGGATGAGCAAAATGATATGGATCAGGCAAGGATGTATGAGGCAAGCCGATCAACCTTGAATGAGGCAGAAAGGGCCATGGGGGAGACCCCTGATGAAGATGTGAATGATGACTATGAAGATAAAGCGGAGGAGAGCAACAACGACATGAACACTACAGAGACCCAATATGGACCCTTGCTACCTGTAGATACGGTTGTTCCGGTAATGTCTATTCAAGTATGGAAAAATATGTTCAGCTTCTAACTACTTATATGTACTTGTCAACTTTTACAGAGGTTGATTATCTTGGACGTCAATGGATTGCTGCTGATGCGGGTGCCTCTCGGTGACAGAGGACCCTTTGAGGATTTGCAAACGTTTCGGATGGGAACTTGTTGAGTCGTGGTTCGTCCAGGAACCAAGGAATTTATTCAGTTTCTTCTTCCACTCTTCAGAGTTGCCATATGGTCTTCAATGCAAAGGCAAAACTTGTCGCCACTAGTTGCAATAGTTTGCAGTGTATGCCAAGCTCACACGTCAGATTTTGCCTTTTTGTATGATCAAAGAAAATGCGTTACCGTTGAGGGCCACTACCACCCTAAAAAACCAGGATTACCTCTTTTGTACAAACCGTTTAGCCAAATCGGTGTACCCTTTGATGCAACTAATACACTACTAATTGATGATACTCCTGAAAAGGGAGAACTAAATCCGTCGGGAACAACTATCTCACCACCTTCTTTCGAGGGGCATTCCTTCGATTTTTACCTTGAAGACATTCTGATTCCATACTTACAAAAATTGTATCTCAGTCCATTGTTCACGGACGAGTTTGTACTTTCTAATGAATTAAGATGATTCTTCTATCATGTCTTTGTCTTGTCTAACATATATATATATATATATATATATATATATATATATAGAGAGAGAGAGAGAGAGAGAGAGAGAGAGAGAGATTTGACGTGGTAAAGAAATGTATTTCAAGCACACTTTTTCACAGGGCACAATTGAAAAATGAGATCAATAAACTTCATGTCTTGAAAGTCATTTGTATACACTTGGGTTCACAAGAATATCTGTTACATTGACACTACTTCAACCCGACCATCCAACTCTTTGCACAAAATATCTTTTTCCCTTCGCCGCATCACCTTACGGCTAGCTAAGAAAAAGGAAAAATTTGATAGGTCCTTGTCCATTGACTCTTCAATGATGTCATTTCGCAAATGCTGAAGACTGCATAGCTCCCTTATTGTAACCACCAATAGTAGGCCATGCTCTTTATCAATCACTTCCACATCCACAGTAGGATTATCTTCCAAACCTGCAGAAACCTGGTCCATAGGAATGTACTTACCGTTTAGCATTTGTGATCGCATATACCAAAATGAGAGTAACAGTGTTTGGCTTGCAATCATGTACTTGACAACTAGAGTATCAAGCGCGACCTCGCACCGTAAACCAATCTCTTCCTTTGCATACCATCCTTTGTCAAGAAGTTTGTCACAGGATGACTGCTGAAATGACTTGCACATGAACATAGTTTTTGTAACTCGGATGTTGTAGCTATGAAACAGCTCTATGAAGAGTGCAACAGGACAAAAGTTTGCAATTCTAACCAGTTTGGTAGGAATAGAGCTACGTAGAGACCTTTTGTATATCTTTGTAGAGCTTACTTCGCATTGCCTCCACCATTGTTTCCTCGGGAACTGGCCAGTCCACAGTGTTCCAATCGGTTGGTAGAGGCACTTTCACCAACATGCCATTCTTATTCCCTGAGCTGAGTTGGTAAAAGTGGTCATAAAAAAAGATTCCCTCATCAGCCAGTCTTTTGCTGCTCCTCTCTGAGTACTGTAGAGAACCAATGTGGGCATGTACAACATGGAAGAGGCCTATTATGCACTCCACAGGTTCCCATTGCTCATAAGAAGAGGGATAAACATCTGCAATATATATAAGAAGAGTTAAACTAAGAGTATCAATAAGTACAAATGACAAATCTAATGTAATTGAGCTGTGAAGAGTGGAGACATTACTCATAACAAGCGGGAGAAACATTGCAAAATATATAAGAAAAGTTATAATGAGAGTATCAGTAAGTTCACATGTCAAGAGTACTTACAATTGCAACGTGGTTGATGTATATCTGATACATTTCCACCGTTTGCTATCACCTCTGGATGGGTAAACACATGCTGAACAAGAACTTCCTTTACAGATCTTTTGCCGATTTCAACTTTGAAATCCAACACCCTGGCCTTCCATGCTGAGCGGTAAACGTTGATACCACTAGACCTCTTGGGTCTTCTTGGTTGCATGAGGACCCATGAACCTTTGTTTATCCTTTGTCCAACCCATTGGTTCTCTGCACTTATTGAAGCTGGTATTGTAATTGAGGATATGCTACTACTTGGCCTTCTAGGCAAAGTGCCGTTGTTGGTTGTTGGTGTGAGAGACAGTAAACACCTGGAGGCTCTTGGGCGAGAAGACGTGGACGCCATAACTCTCAGAGAAAAGCTTTAGTGGAGGGAGATTCACTTTGAAAGCATTCTAATGGAGGGAAAGTGTTTTAGAATTCCAATATCTTGTGCGGGCTTAATGGTCACCCTCCAGTACGTTAATGACCATAAGAGAATATCAGAAGTGGGACCACACGCAAGCACCTAAAAGCTCGGTAAAAGGAAGGAAATTACTATGCTACAATCCTAGTTTCGTGAAAGTTTTATGCTATTTTCCTATTTTTTGAGTCTTTCCACGTACTTTCCTACGTAACGTAGCCTTCATGCTCATTGGACGCGCTCTATTTTTCTCTCTCTTCATATGGCCCTCCAAATGACCTCTGAAATTTCCTAATGGTATGCATGTGTGCACTCATCTGTAAAATGTACATAATTATTATGGAGTGCAGTAATTATAATGCCAAGTGCTTGTTCATCTTTTTCTTGATTGAGTGCAGTAGAAGCCCTGGTTTGTGTGTCTTCGTGATCACTGAGAGATGTTTTTACTACAGCCCATAATGTTTTCTTCATTAAGTATCCCCTTAGCTTAGTTTGCTATGTATAGAAACCCTCCTCCCCATTAAATTTTATGATTCCTTTCTCTTCCATGGTGCAAACGCTTGTGAAAGATACCAGGGACTTGGTCTTATCAATAGAGAGACTCTCTCTATGGCAGTGTCTTGCCCAATTTTACAAAATAGTGCAGGTGCAAGATTAATAATTTTGATTTGTGAAGTCACTCTTCTCTCCTGAGAAGCTCCTCTTCACTAAAGCCTTGAAGAAACAAAAAAGGACGCCTTGAATTCATACAAGAATAATGTTCGAAGCTTGATGTGGTGCTTTGCTTAGCCAAGCTTCCTTTCAGCTAGCGGGATTGCCCTCTTAAGTAACTCAAGCTTGCAAAGTATTGAAAAGAGCCCTTGGTTTAGGAAACCTTGTTAGGCAGTGAAGCCGGGGGAAGGGCCTCTTGAAGCAATGATGTTTTGCAAGATTCGGATAAGTAGGACTGAGCCCGAAGCTCTTATGTAGCTCTTGCTTGTGGGAAATCCATTTGGGTGACAATGTGTTCAAGTAACATTGGGGGCAAGATCAAGGCTTTATGTTCAATTTGTTAAAGGTCAAGACTAAAAAGAAGAGATAAAACCAAAACAAACAAATTGGCAAATTTTATTAACACTGTCGAAATGAGCAGGGGCCGCGTCCAATGTCGCAGTGATGGAGTCCTAGTGCTCCACGTGCACTAACGATGCATAACGGGTTGCCTTGGCCTTATGATTGGATCTATGGGAGTTGATCAAGGTTTTTGTTGAGCAGGATGATGATGCGCTCGTGTGTGTGTGTGTGTTTGAAAACAGCGCTACAGCGAGGCTTGTTTTGCAATGATCTTCTACTAGAAACATCTCTCAGAGTGCTACCCGATTGCTCTTCTTTGGTTTCATTTCAATTTCCTATGAGCTTGCTACTTTGCAATGCTAGATTTTTGCCCGATTTCAGCCACTCGGCCAAACTTCGATTTCCCCTACCTTGCTTGGCTTGCAATCCCCCAAGCTTGCTCAAAAGTTTGCTCAAAAGCTCTCAATGGCTCGCGTAACGAGCTCTTGGCAAATCTCTGGATTTCAAGCTTGATTTATTAAGCTCGGTTCTTTGCCTGCTCTGTCGACCTTGAAGATCCCGATTTCTTGTAAGATGCCATGTTTCCAAAGACAGTTGCACACACGGGATGGGAGCGGTCGGGGCTCTGATACTAATTGTAAGGCTTGGGTGGGTGAATTGATACAATGAGCGCAAGGTGCTTTGAAGCTTGAAAAAACCATGGCTATATGCGGTACAGAGAGAGAGAGAGAGAGAGAGAGAGAGAGAGAGAGAGAGAGAGAGAGAGAGAGAGGAAAGAGAGAGACTCACACTCAATAGACCATATTGTACATACAATATATTTACAACATATATTATAATTCATATACAAAAGGAAGGGCTTATGTACAAAAAGGTCTCACAGCCAGTATCCGGCAGCTCATATCTCCAAGTGCCTTTTCAAAAGGCTACACACATATATGTAATATGTGTCACATCAAAAATTGAGTTAGGTGTAGAAGGAGTTCCCATGCCCACCTTTCAACCCTCCCCTTGGGCATGTAATACATACTGAAGACCCAATTATCCACACAGGATGATAAGATCTAGCCACAGAGGATGAAAATACCTCCCCTTGAGCTAGAGAGAGTAGAAACGGATCTTCAAAGTACATATGTAACAAAAGAGATGGGGGGACATGGAAATAATTTTCTTCCTGTGTTTTGGTTTCTAGTCAACGCTCTGCATCCTCCATCTGCTGGAGATATGCAGATGCCTTTGTAGCATTGTTTTCCTCTAGTATCTCTTGCTTACTCTCCATGTGAGCCTTGCTTTCGGTATGCAGGTGGTACACAGAGAGGATGTGCTTACTACTTGTTGCACCCTAGGATGAGCTTCTATTGGTTGGAAGTCATTGTCAGTCATGTGCTCCCTACCTGTAGAGCCTGCAGAGGTTTGTTTCGTATGCTCTCACTGGAAATTTTCTTCATGTGTGCTTGATTCGCACGCGCGATGAGCTGCAGTTCTATAAAGCATATGCAGGGCAGGCCAATGCACGAGGGGAAGACAACGCAGGGTCGAGCGCGATGGGTGAGGATGCATAGAGCGGACAGCCTGAGGAAGTTTTTTGCCGTTTGCCTTGAATTCAAGATTCCGAAGGAATCTCAGTTGCATCCAAAATATACAGAGTAGTAATTTACATGAAATATTCTTCTTCTGCCCTCTCCCAAACCCCAGAAGGTAGAAAGTCAACCAACCCAGCAGCTCCGTCGTCTACATGCATGCCCGCGATATGTCCTTGCTCACTCCTCCTGTGGCTTCTTGCATCATGCTATACACACACGCACACATGACATATCTGGCCATGGCAAGCTTGCTCCCCCCCATCACCTTGCCCTTTTCTCTACCCACTTGTCTTGAGGCAATTCTCTTCTCCCTCATCACGTTTTCCGTTTCCCATTTCCTCAAGCCCAAGCTCCGCCTCCCTCCTGGCCCTATCGTTCTCCACATCTTTGACAACTGGCTTTACTTTTATGAACGCAAAGCTCTCCCTATCTCCTCCTCCCTTCCCCGTGCCTTTAATGGTCCTGCTCTGTCCAGCCTCATGATGCAATCGCCTCTATCCATTTCCTACCCTATTGGATTCTACTGCGACTTGGAACTTCTTAATGACATCAATAGAGAGCACTCGATGGTGATGTTTTAAGCTTAAAACTCACGACAAGGGAAAACAACGCTGATTCGTCCCAATGCGCTGACTCCGCTAGGATGCTCTAGCTCCGAGAGAGAGAGAGAGATGGATGCTAGGTGCCAGGTGTGTCAAGCTAACGAGGAGAGAAAGAGGGAGAGATGCCATGCGTGAATTCAAGGGCGGGAGAGGGAAATAATTTTCTTCCTGTGTTTTAGTTTCTAGTTAATGCTCTGCATCCTTCATCTGCTCGAGATTCGATATGCAGATGCCTTTGTAGCGTTCGTTTCCTCTATCTCTTGCTTACTCTCCATGTGAGCCTTGCTTTCGGTATGAAGCAGTCAAGGGACGACACATGTTTTGGCCATCGAGGGAGAGGGGATCGGCGTCGAGGGGATGAGCGTTGGGTGGTACACAGAGAGGATGTGCTTCCTCTAGGATGAGCTCCTATTGGTTGGAAGTCATTGTCAACCATGTGCTCGCTACTTAATGTAGAGCCAGCAGAGGCTGGAATGTGCGCTCGATGCGCACGCGCGATGAGCTGCAGTTCTATCCAGCACATGCAGGGAAGGCCAAGACAACGTAGGGTCGAGCGCGATGGGAGTTTTTCGCCATTTGCCTTGAATTGGAGATTCCGAAGGAAACTAATTAATGGTTGCATCCAAAATAAATAGAGTAGTAATTTACATGGAATATTCTTCTTTTGGCCTTTCCCAAACCCAAAAGGTCCAGCCTCATGATGCAATTGCCTCTATCCATTTCGTGCCCTATTGGATCCTAGTACGACTTGCAACCCACCTTCTTAATGACATCAATAGCGAGCACTCGATTGTGATGCTCAAAGCTTCAAACTCACGCCAAGGGAAATTAGCGTTGATTCGTTCCAATGTACCATGACCCCTCGAGGGGTGCACTATGTAATCATGTTAATGTAAAACGTGAGTTCGAAAGAAAGGGTTTTAAAATGAAAAAATTAGATTTAACAGAGATACATTAAAATAAGGGGTTTTAATAGTCAATTTTGAAAAAAAAATCCTAAAATAAAGGATCATTTTATTCATTCAGACATGTTAAAAGACGGGTTTTTTTAATGCCCCACAAACACACGTTATATAGGGGGGTACCGAACGGTGAACCCCCCCAGCATGACCACTGGATGCTCTAGCCTAGAGAGAGAGAGAGAGAGGCTGTCATGTTGCAAAGTCAGACCATGGTAGGCATTGTGGGGAATCCAGGTCGAGAAAAAAGTCTTACATCACGCATGGACGAGAGAGAGAGAGAGAGAGAGAGAGAGAGCTCCCAAACTTAGGGTGTCCCTTGAGAGCGGTGACAAAGACACACTATACGCAGACATCACCTGACCCCTGCCCCCCTCATGAGCTCCATCAGCACCCGGAGTTGCCCTGCAAACCAGTGTGCATGCGTGAGAGACTGTGCGGTCGGCTTGCAAACCAACACAAGAGAAGGAGTCCCCTCTGTGCATCACCAAGAAACACACCCTCCAATCACCGACCTCCTCCAGCTATCCCACAACTACGCCTTCATTTGATTTTCCTTTTCCGTTTTATGCCTTGCCCAAGAGGGCATCTTTAGAGATACCACCTTTTAAGCCCCCAAAAAACGTTTGCACCACACCCACCGGTCCAACTTCAATTTTTATTATGTGGAATCTTCACAAGGTGTTTTAGAATCTCCACTCACTCTTCATTTCAAATGCTAATTTTTACCACTTTTAATTTCAATTTTCATTACTCGCATTTGAACCCATCACGCTGAAGGATTAAGGGTCAAGCTAAACCAGTAGGCTACAAGCCTATGATGATGTATATGGTGGCTTCAAACATTACAAAAAACGAACTCATTAAACCTAGCATATGCAGGCGTTGTTGATAATAGCTTTGCATTAGTTAGAAAGAAGGTGCCTACACCCCGCCCCAAAATTTGCCTACGTGTCGGCTCATTTGCATGCATCTCCACTTGCTCCCACCTTCGACATCCTCCTCCCCCCTTTGTCCACCTCATTGCATGACTTGCATCACTCCTACCTCCATTTTGCTATGTTTCGACACGTGGCCCTTCCTTTACCTTTCATTCCTCAAGACTCCAATCCAAAGCATCTTGGCAAGATTCTCCTTAATCACCTTCGTTTGTAAAACTTGGCACAAGTATAAACGTCCTCCCAATTATTGTTTTGGGTTGCATTAAAGGGTGTCTCAAGCAGATGCTCTTATGGCTTTGAAGGGGAAAAAAGGAGGAGGCAGCGTGTGGAATTGCTAAAGAGTAAAAGTGAAAGTACTAAAAGGCACGTTGCGGGGAGGGTTGATTGAGTCTCTCCATTGGTCTCCAGATTGAAATGCAATTTAAAAAGACGTGTGTCCAGTTGTCACTCACACAGACACACGAATTCTCTCTCTTCCCCTTCTCCTTCCTGTATTTGTTCGAGCTATCGTCTCTTGACAATGATGACCACCAACATGCGAGAAACTTATTCGGGTCAAAGCGACCACGATGTTGTCTCCTACAGTGTGTTCAACAGGGCAAGGAGTCTTTGTGTGTGTGTGTGTGTGTGTGTGTGTGTGTGTGTGTGTGAGACTCTGATATAGCAAGGTCAGGGTAAAGCGAGGTGTACAAGAGGTTCCCTCTCTCTCTCTCTCTCTCTCTCTCTCTCTCTCTCTCATTCATGCAAGATACGAGGGCAATGCTGAAATTTTGAACCTCTAAATCAATGGCAAAAATGATGTGGAAGATCTCCAAGTTGCACGCAGAACTTTCTATTGCCTTGGGTGGTTGTAAGGGAGGTGGTAAGGTCAAGAGCGGAGGGTGGGACTTTGGATCTACAGGAATAGGGGTTGAGCAATAGTGAATCTTGAGCAGTGACAAATCTCTCTCTCTCTCTCTCTCTCTCTCTCTCTCTCTCTCTCTCTCTCTCTCTCTCCTCTCCCCCCCCCCCCCCCCCCCCCCCCCCCCCCCCCCCCCCCCCTTGCGTACACAGTAGTTGTGCCTTGTTGCATTGTACTTGAGCATACCCAGGTCGAGTGGAGCGCAGGTGGGACGGGCTACAAGGAGAAGGCGAAAGACAAGTAGAGGAGGAGGATGGAGGGCAAGGGATGGTGGGGTGTATCTGCGACCAAGAGTTTGAGCAAGCGATTGGATGAGAAAGCCGCTACATGAGAACGGGGGCGAGAGGCACTTTTACTTTTGAGATTGTTAAGGGTTATGGGATCTTCCAACTTAATTAATTAATGGCTTCAACGTAGACCGAATGTATTACTACACTAATATATATATATATATATATATATATATATATATATATATATATATATATATATATATATATATATATATATTTTAAGACCACATAGTATATATAATATTAAGACCACATACTAGGTCTACCTTCCTGTTTTAAACGGAATCTCGCCAGATCCGTTCGTCCCTCCCTCCCCAAAACAGATAAAATAGCCTCTCTCTCTCTCTCTCTCTCTTCTCTCTTCGTCGTCATCGCTACCCTGCCTGCACAACAGCCGCTCAGCAGCATTTGCATCGCTGTCGTGCCTGCTCAGCACCATCTCCATTGCTGCCCTGTGAGTCCTGCCTGCACACCAGTTCCTCAGCCCGATCTCCATCGCTGGCCTGCCTACATAGCAGGTGCTCAGCACCATCTCCAGTCAGGCGCCCCGCGTAGCCGACCTCGCACAGCGCCCAGCCTGCAAACTCCAAGGTGGTCTCCACTGCGAGCAGCACATGGCAATTCCATTGCAAGGAAGGTGAAAAAATCTTCGCGTCTCTCTCGCTGTTGTTGTCTCACGGCCAGCGTCACAGATGTCTTTGAACAATTCACTCACTCTCTCTCTCTCTCTCTCTCTCTCTCTCTCAAAACAAGTCTTGAGTTCAACTCTCCTCGTCGGCTGGTTTCTTGGATAGTTTCCTACGACGTTAAAACTTCTTCTTCCACCTGGCAGGTCCTTTTTTTTCCCTCACAGCTACAAAGAGCAACCCTTGCTAGATGCTTATAGGCAGTGTTCGGGAAAAATGTGTCTCAGCTTAATATCGTGCCATTTTGAATTTAAAAAATGCCGGTTGAGCGCGAGGGGAAAAGGAAAAATTCCACCCCAAAATAGAAATTAATAGTATAGAAACCTAAAAAATAGACCTAACTTTCTACAATTTCCTCTTGGCAAATTCAAGAAACAAAATTCTGTATGTTTCGGAAAATGATTTTTCGTGAACACTGCGTACACTGGCTTTTGTACAAGGTGACATGTGTAATGAATGCACATTGCAAAAATTTAGCTTTATGCTCTTTTTTGCAGTAGCTACAATGCATACGAGTAATCGCTCGAAGTGCTCTAGGTGTGAAGCGAGACCTCGACTCCTCAATTTTGCAGCACTTCGAGCTGCTCTAGACACTTGGTGGGACGAGGCTCTAAAACACTTAGCTATACTTTTAATCCCTTAAAACAAAGGTATCTCCTTGGATTCTAACAAAATTAATGAATGCAAAATTTGGCGAGCCTAGGTAGGTGTTCTTTGCTCCCAATTAATTAATTAATTAGTCATCGAGATACCATTTCATTAGCTGGCAAAACCATACCTTTCACTTTTTCCCATGTTCTTGGGAAGATAGAGAGCCTCCTCCTCCTCTACTACACATGTGCCTCACCAAAGCTTCCCCCCTCAGTTCCTTGACGATGGCGACAACCATTGGGTTTTCGTACTCCTACATGCTTTCCTACAAGCAAGCCATGTGCTACACACAAACTAGACTTTGAGAGAGAGAGAGAGAGAGAGAGAGAGAGAGAGCACCATTCGCGCCTCCTACCCTGCAGAGAAATGAGACAGAGAAAGAGAGAGAGCCGGTCTATCACCTGTCACTCCTGCATTGGGTGGGCAAAAAAGAAACAAAGAGGTAGAGAGAGTCGATGCGAGGTTGCAAACCGCTCTTCGCATCCGTGTAAGAGACCCTTAATGAAAACTTCCAGAATCCCTCCCTCCAATCCGACCAATCTTTTTCCTCAACAGTCTCCTTAAAACTAAGAACCAAGTCCCCCTATGCACCAACAGGACTAGCGTGATTTAAAATGTCCAAAATTTTAGGAATACAAAGGGGACAACCTCCTTAAAAGAAGAAAAGCTACAAATATCAACATTTTTCCTTGTATTGAGGAACTATCAAGAAAGATAAAGAATGAGAATTCACTCCTTCCTTGTCTCCCTCTTTCTAGGTGAGCCCACGTTTGAGTTTGCTTCATATTTAGGTAAGAGGACCTACACACGGTGGGTTTGAAAACTCGCCTTCTTGAACTCACCAAGCTATTCCTAAAAGGTACCTTGATAATGGGCCTACCTTCACACTAAATAGTTTTCAAAAGATTGTGAGTCGTCTAACAAGTTTTGTGTGGGATGAATAGGAAAAGCGAACTAAAAATAAGGTGTTTACCTTTGATTACAAGTACCAAGAGTGAAACTATTCTATGTTGTGCTAAACTTTTGCTATTTTGCAAAAGTTTGTTCAAAGGAACACCCTTGCCTACATTCTTGGATTCTTTTCCAAACTCATTGTAAGAAGGTGAAGTTTAGCCAAAAAAAACCTTCGATTTTCCTTTCCAAATCCATAGTGTGAAAGCCTTTTAAAAACTTAACATTCTCTTCTCCAACAAGATGTAGTGGGACCATTATAAAAGAAACTTTTTTTCTTTCATGCCACTAATATCCTTAAGCCACAGCTCTAATAAATCCAAAATTGTGAAACAAGCAGCTCCTTCTCCTTGTTCTGCCATGATTGCATCACTTGTCTCTTTGTGCTTCTCCATGTCCCGCCTATAATGCGCCCTGCGATGCCTACATTCCACTCCACTCCTCCTCAACCAGTCCAAAGGACGACACAAAAATACTCTCTCTCTCTCTCTCTCTCTCTCTCTCTCTCTCTCTCTCTCTCTCTGATAGCTCGCGTGTAGAAAAAACCCATCGTTGCTGCTCCTGTGTTGCCCTCTGTCTCCATCTATCTCTACCCCTAAAAATCTCGCGGTACCTCTCTCTTTTCTTTCAACTCTCCTCACCCTCCTTTGCCTTTTATATTTTGTATCACCCTTCCCCTTTTACGTTTTCATTCATTTGTACTACTACGGCCGGTCCCCTTCGGCGGCCTCTCTCTCTCTCTCTCTCTCTCTCTCTCTCTCTCTATCGTGTGCATAGGGGCTTCTCTCAACTTTGGAGTTTAGCCTTCATGTCGTAGATTTTAACACGTGTAAAAAGGCCCCCCTTCCGCCATATTATGTTAGTTTAGATTACACTCCAACTTACGAAAATATGAGGGAAAAATAGACCTTAACTTTCCACTTAAACCATCCATTAGCATCTCCCGTGATTCCGATCAAAACAAATGAAACAAGTGATAAAATCACAAGGCCTGCCAGGCATGATAAAAATTTCTTTTTGACATCCAATTTTTCAAGCCCTCTTTCATATGCTTTGTGTAATGCAATCAACTTACATAATTGGCCATATATAACGTTAACTTAAAGATATAAATACAAAAAATGACAGGCAATTTTGAGATTGTTTTGATAGGCAAAATAGCCCTTGACAAAAAAAGTAGGCGTCAATTTTAGGCTTTGATCTGAGGGTAGATCCCACTTAAAAATCACTACATCTCTAAGCTTTTAAAAAAAAAAACATAAGCGTGCACATAGAATTGAATTAAAAAAGCACCCTTAAGCTCTACACCCTAAGCTTTAGATCCCTATGCTCTATACCCCACTTTAAAAACTCTACATTTTTAAGCTCTAGAGCCCTTTTTACAAATGTAAAACTGTAGATCCTTAAGTTGTAAATCCCACTTTAAAAGCTTTAAAGTTCTAAGTCCTAAAACTCTAACGTCTCGGGGTGACCTTCCCTCTACTTGTGGATCCATGTAACATTTTCACTTTCTTTAATTCAAAGTTTTACCTTCTAATAAAAAAAAACTCTAGGTCCTCATTGGATCATCGAAGATCTTACTTTAAAAGTCCTAAACTTAGCTTTAAAATCTTTTTTAAAAAAATAGAAAATCTTTAAAGGTTAAAGTCCTAAATGATAAATTCCTTCCATAAAGTTTTAACTAACAAAAATGACAACTTTAGTCTATTACCTCAAATTTCAAGGGGTGAACCAAATTCTCAAAATGAAAAGGTGGGTAACACAAATTTCAAAATAAAAAGGTGACTCTGGGATTTGTGGAGCCTCTAAGGCTTTATCATTTAACTTGGGCTTTATCATTTAACTTGTAAGGCTGTCAACCTTTCATGCTTCCAAAGGCATTGGGCAACCCAAAATCTTTTCTTGATATATGAGAGTTCATTTCATATTTCAAAACCCAAGACATGTCCATCATTAGATTTACACAATTCATTTCAATGAGTACCCACTATCTTATTTCAACCAATCAACATTTTTGACATGTCAAAAAAATGCTTAAAAATACAACTCAACCTTTTTCCTATTTTAGTCAGCAAAAAGAGAAGTGATCTCTATAGCCTTTGCCCTTTGGGTAGGCCAAAAAATATTTTGGCCTCCTACTATTTTGGTGAGTAATTAGAAGATTCATAAGATGACTACGAGGAACCCTAGTAGCATGGCGTGCTCTGTCTGCTCTATGAGGTATGCATGAGTGTGGCGGTTCTCTAGGCGGCTAGCACAAGGGCCTAGGTACTTCTTACTACTGCGCAGAAGCTTTGCGTGGAGGCTTCGCCACCTAAGGAGGAGGTGGCTGCTCTGCAGAGGTTCGGAGGCTATCCCCAGGAGGGGGACCCTAGTCGACCTTTCCCCCTCTTTCTTGGCTGGCTTCTTCTCCCTTCCTTCTTTCCCTTGGGGTTTTGCAGCGACCCCGCAATTCCTCCCGAGGTGTAGAAAGCTTGTCAGGCTCGAATCCGATATCTTGTTGGTCTGATTTTGGGGTGGGTGCTGCTTTCATGGGCCTGTCTTCTTGCGGTAGTTGGCGGGGTGATCATGGCATGGAGGTGTGGATCTGGTCTGCATGAAGTTGCGGGAGGCGGTGATTGTTTTGTGCGTGGACGTTATGGTGGTTTTGGCTGGTGGATATTGCCTGCAATGCGAGACAAGAGGGTGGTTCTGGTGCGGCCTGGCGGCATGGAGTTAAGCGGCGGGGCAGCTCTTAATTGCATGGTGGCTCTGGTGGGCCTCTTTCAAAGGGGTTTGGCTCCCCCTAAAGCCAAGTTCGTGGAGATATGGTGGTGATTGGATGCTGGTTCGAATTGTCTCAACATTGCCCTCATGCTTCTAAGATGAGGGTTTGGACTTATGTTTATTCATGGTGATGGAGCAGCTTGGCTTCGCTTATATATGGCTTTATTCTCCTTATTGGTATGTTGGGTCGTCTTTGAGGGTGGCTCCCTGTCTAGCCAATGTATTGTGTGTGCTCATCTTAGAGGGGATTTCATGACAAACTGGTAGTCCTTGTGATCTCTGTGGTGGCAGCTTCTGATGTAGTCAGTTATGTCTCCTTGTAATTCGTTTTGTCCATGGCTCGGTCCGAGCAATGGGTTGTATGTGTTTTTTTGGGTAATTTAATTCTACCTACTCTCTCAATAATAAAGACCCTTAAAAATGCATATAGGATTTTGTTTGACACTCCGCTCTCAATCCCCTCCTTTCTAAATAAAAAATCTCTCCCACCTAAAAAAAGGTATGTATCCCTTTCTTTTTTATATAGCAATGCTCACTATAGTTTTCATGCCGTGATCAATATACAACTTCTTGAGCTTGCTAATTCAATATTGGTGTTCGGATTCATGGGAAGGGTGCCTACCAAAGTCAAATTAATACAGTGGCTCTATAGCTCCAACGGGATCTATTTCTAATGAACAATATCTCTCAAAAGGCTTTTTCTCAATGCAATTTAGTAATGAGGCAGCAATGGCAAAGGTTTCGTCTAAAAGCCCATATTTTTCAACCGATTGTCAATGTGCATGCTCCCTTGGGATCCCTCATTCAAATCCTCTTATGCATTCCAAGATATGTGCCCCGTTTGGGTGGAATTTGTCAACCTCTTGTTGTGGATGAGAAGAAACCTGAAAGACCTGATAGCAACACTCAATACCCTATGGTTTGTACCTGCTAGTAGAGCAATAGGTGATGCTCTTAACAAGGTGTGTATATGGTGGGATCTCAGAAAGTCTTGGCCCAAGAATTTGGTTGTGAATGTCGTGGCCCGCCGTCTGAAGGTAGGTGTCTAGATCATGACTCCATGCCCTAATGTCAGAGAAAAAGTTACGCTCTAGATGGATATTGAAATAGAGTTCCCACCACAGAAGGTCAATGAGTAGTCACGAGAAGGTGAGCAGACTCATGCAAGCATGAAAACACCAGAGAATCTAGAGAAGCCCGTACAAGCCCATCATAGCAAGGGAAAGGCCGCCCCAGGGTACCATTTCATGTACGTCACCCAACTAAAACAACACACCTGATGGTTTAGAAGATTGTATTGCCGACAACATATAGAAAGAAAGATGAAGGTTGGCAACAAATTTCCAACATTTCGTGCAATCACTTCAAATCCCAAGCACCGACGGTTGGTCAACTAGAAGAGGCCCCGCTAGATATTCCCAAAACTCGTTTTTTATGTGAATTAATTTTCGAGGTTCTTTGGGATGCCAATGTGAAAAATATCATGGTAATTGAGATGGTAAACTCTCAAATGGGAAAGGACCAATGGAAGAGGACAGCAAGCAAGAGGTGGATGAGTTCACATCCTCATCACAATAATGGAAAAGATTGCTATTCCATCATGGAACGTGAAGGGGCTTAAATCCCTCAAGAAGTGGGACCTTTTTTTGGGATGAAGTTAGAAAAGGTAAGGAAATGAATTGTTAAGCCATCCAAGAGCATCACCTGGATGTTGCAAGCAAAAGAAAGCAAGCCATGGTGAAGAAGCTAGTTTTCTATGAAAAGGTGTGGATGGATACAATGGAGTCCTATCTATTGTGGATAGGGACCTAGAGCTGAAGGTGGTGTTCAACCATCCCTCTGGGAGAGCTCTTGGAACGAAGTTCAAGTGGGCAGATAAACATATTACCATTATCTACATCTATGGACCTTGCACAATGAACGAAACCGCGAAACTATGGCAGCACCTGGAAGCAATCCTTGTTGAAGGGGAATGGCTCATTGTTGGAGACTTCAACATGGTGGAGAAGATAAGGGATAGAACGGGATCTTCAAGCATGTTAGTTGGCTCCAAGAAAACCAAATGGTTAAGCCTAAATGAAAAGTGGGTGTTAGTGGACATGTGGGAGATAGGAACTTCAAATTCCTTGCTAGGGTTTATGTGCTAGTACCAGCCTACAAGAGAGATGGGTAGCTCAATCAATGTGGGTTGCTCAATGAAGGTCTTGCCCAGTGAAAGAGATAGTGAGGGAGATGCTTGCATACATGGTGGACTAGCCCTCTGGCCATCTTCTCCTCTCTCAATCACACAAATTAGGTGGATGTGAAAGCTGAAGTGACGCTAGAAATTCTAGTTGGTGCACCGAGTTCTCTCACTTCTAATTAGTGGCTCTTTGATTAACATGATTAGGTGACCATCATTGAGTAAGCACTGAGCATTGAGAGTACGTGGGCATTCATGGCCATTAACTACATCGAGTTATGGAAAACCCGAGCTATGAGAGTTGAGGCCATTGATGAAAGAACCACTACTAGTAATGTGGTATGACTAATGTAGCCATGTACTGAGTACTATTGCTTGAAGAGCGTTTGCTATGGAAAGAGCACCATGTGGTAGTGTGTCCTTATATTAGCTCCATATCTCTCTATCTCTCTCAAGTCTCATGGCTAGAGCTCTCTCTCTCTCTCTCTCTCTCTCTCTCTCGCTCATCTCATCTATTCAATGTGCACATTGCTTTCATCTCATGCTCTCTAGTGGAGACTTTTGGGACAGTGGGACTATCCCTATATCTTTGTCTTTACGAGCTCACGTGACCCGCCTTCGATGGGTCTCGTTCACTCTTACAGACATGCCAATCATATACAAATTCTCAAGCTCACTCACGTGAGTGTGTGTATGTAGCTACATGCATGTATATATATAGACGTGTGACACCCAGTTGACACTTGCTAGTTAATTTTACAAAGGGCTCTTTCATGATGGTGTGTGTGTGTCATCATGGTGGTGTGTGTATAGATATTGAAGAGGGGGGGGGGGGGGGAGAGAGATGATGCTTCTATGCAACAAATCAAAGACGTGAAGCAAGGTTCATGTTTTCTCTCGGTTGACGTAGATAGGATGGGCCGAGTTAGCACGTGCATGGCCAAAGTGTGTCGCATCATCAAACAATGCTTATATGGCAGAAGAAAAGCCACGGTGAGTTGGAGGTGAGTGTATCAGCGTGACGGGGGGTGGATTACGTGGCAAGTATTGTGGTGGTAGGATGGGCAAATAAGTGTTGATTGTCTCATCATGCCATATTTAGATGTGATCTATACTTGCGTAAGGATTCAAAAATACATTTCAATTGGCGGATCAAAGCCCATTGTTGCTCAGTTACAAACAATCCTGCACGTATTGCATTGGGTAATTACTATTTTATTCACTTCATTTTTTGTTCAGTACTCTATACGTCCTTGACCACCCCTCTGCCTACTTCTTTTATATTTTGCCTCATTAGTCTCTTTCACCACCGTTGCTGCCAATCTTTGCCACAACAACAACTCCTTTTGGTCCTCCACCTACGACTGTGCCATCCGTTTTGCCACTGTCGTGGCAGATATCCACCGTTTGCTGATATCCACTGTAGTAGAACTTCCTTCTGGTCCTCCATCTATAACTGTGCCAGTCACATAAAATCCTACCACCAATCCATGTTGAAATGGGCATCCTTTCCCATGCATCTACATGAGCTGCTAACTGAAGAGAGTATAGGTATGAAGGCCAGAAGAATTAGGCGCCGCAGTGCCAGTCGCCATAGTCATGCTTTCCACGTGATAGCATCTTCATGGCAAGCAGGATCGTTTCTACATGGTCAGCAAGAGAGAGAGAGAGAGAGAGAGAGAGAGAGAGAGAGAGAGAGAGAGAGAGAGAGAGAGAGAGAGAGAGAGAGAGAGTTGCAAAAAAGGCCAGTCCTATACAGTTTTCCAAGCTCCCACATACACTCCCACATGCAAAAGTTGTGGGTTATTTGCAATATATTTTGCGCTCTTTACTATAGCACTTTAAAATCAATGAGTCTTCTTTCTAATCTTGAGTCTTCCATTTTATGCATATCTGTTGCACGCGGACATCCAACATATGCAAGAAAGTCAGTGCGATGGGCGCAAAGCCCCTCGAGGGATTTCATACCATTAACCCTAAAGGTACCCTCTCCTTCTCTCCCACACACACAAACACATATTCACTGTGTAACACACTCACCCACTCACATGTACACATATCCAAACTTGCTTCCCCCACATTTTCAGCCATGACTTAGACCTACACACTTTCCTCTCCTAGCCACAATTGTGGGATCCCCTTTACAATTCTCATCACCAAGATCTTTAAGCATCAAGAATTACTTATTAGCCCCACACATTGTATCTTTGGTCTCATAGGTCATATTTGACCTCCGAGGACGATAATAAAATCTATCTCTCTCTCTTTCTCTGTATACTTGATGCTTTGTTAAGCAGTCTACCACCTCTCTCTCTCTCTCTCTCTCTCTCTCTCTCTCTCTCAAAACAGTGGTGCAAAAACATAAAAATGTGAGCACCCAAACTGTGAAGAACTTGAAGATTGCTATCATGAAAGGTTTAAAGAGTGTCATGTGCCATCCTCTCTCTCTCTCTCTCTCTCTCTCTCTGTCTGTCTCTCATACACACACACACACACACACACACACACACACACACACACACACACACACACACACACACACACACACATGCAATAGCCCATGCATATTAAAAGGGACACGTTAAACAATTTAAACTTGCCAACCTAGAAATATTGGAAATCACATGGTACATAATGACATCTATAATTAGCAGTTACTCCCCTCCTCTTAGCTGTCAGGTGTGATCTATCAATTGGTCGATGATGGCCTGGTAGCTATGAATTGATCCCCTCCTCTTGGTGACTGTGCCAGAGGCTACTTCCCTTCCTTACCTCCCTCCCTTCCTCCCTCCCTAATCTCTCTCTCTCTCTCTCTTCCTCCCTTGTCCCTCCCTTGGTCAGCTCTTCAACTACCTCCTCGTGATTCTTCAGCTCCCCAAACATGATGCATGTTCACTCTCACATGCCGGCCTCTAGCTATATAGATGCATGCATCGCACGTCGTGTAAGGACTAAGATTGATATTTCTCATACTAAAAAGAAATTTGGGTTAGGTATAGCACATCAATAAAATGAGCCCAAGCACCTGGGGGAGTCACTCTATATACAAAACGGGATGCCACCTGCGAGCGAACAACTTTGATAAAACCCCTTTATATGACTCATATTAGGAAATATGACCCCCTTTATACACTTATACAACAATCAATGCAAAAAACTATTATACCCCTATCTTACATATTAAATTTAGGTCTCACATGATCTAACTGAGTAAACTAGTCAAAGAGCGTGTAGCATAATGACTGGCAATGTATGAAGGAACCACTTCTATTGATGGGTGAAAGCATGTATTGGTGGTACCACTATTTCACTTTTTGTTGGTTGATTTAGCAAGAAATAGAATTTGGATTCCCTTTGTGAAAATATTTCCAATGATATACAACATGGTTGGTATCTTCATATAGGATGCATGAAATTGGGATCCTTAAATTTCTATCAAAGTAGTGTCCAAGACACCACTTTTTGGACCACCAATACATGCTTTGGCCATGATAACTAGATGTACTCTCAATGTGTCTTAGTTTGACTTTCCAACTATGTGCCGTGTTCAGCCTGTACTCTAGCTACTCGTCTAATTTTGACCCATCTACATTACTAAAAAAACATGGTTATAAAGTTGTGCTAGGTTCTCCGTGTAAATTTTCATCTATACAAACTCTTTATAGATTTCATCCCTCAATAAATGAACCATAATCACAAAATAAGCAATTGATACAAAGTAGTGTTAGTTCTTACATGTATCTTTGTAGCTATTGATTCACAAGTTCAAGGGAAGACTCTTTTGGGAAGCCATGATTTTGAAACACAAAAAATTCCTCTCATTTTTTGGTTTTCTCACTTCTCTCCCCCCCTAACCCCTAAATATGATACTCCTCCCTTAATTTTAAGTTTGGGAGATAAATTATTGGGGGCCATCCCCTAACTTATACGCTTATGTAACTTGTTCAAAAATCCCCCTCCCCTGTACTTATGTGGTGCAGTAAGTTTTCCATGGTGAATCCTCAGGGCCCAAGCTCCAATATGGCTGAGTTGGATCCTATGACTATGTCACAGTATTGCATCATAGCAAGAGCAATATGCTAGCATATTTATGGCTAAAGAAGAACATCAAAGAACATTAAAGAGGTAGTATATGCACCTCAAAAGTTGGAGGTCTTGATGTGGTAGAATAATGCAGTCTTCCATTACCTACTGCAAGAGGGGAGGTAGATACTACCTGTTGCTATCAAATAATACATATAATTTGTCTAGGGTATGAGGATCTGCACCTACTCACCCCAAGGTGGATTGGGTGCTATATATAGATTCGGGTCATTGAGACAAATGCACTCATTTCCCATACCTCCTTCCCATGGTTAATTACTTGAGATATATATATATATATATATATATATAGAGAGAGAGAGAGAGAGAGAGAGAGAGAGAGAGAGAGAGAGAGAGAGAGAGAGAGAGAGAGAGAGAGAGAGAGAGAAATCAATTGATGATGAGGTAGTGGTGAAGGCCGACAAGAAGCAACATTGGGGTGGCGAAGAGAAGACATGCCACCTTGGCCGCTAGTGGTAGTGGATAGGGCCGTACGGTTATCATAAGGATGAAGCCTAGATTTGAAAGCTATGAGAAAGCTCCAAAAAGGTGTGGATTCAACAAACCCTAAGGCCTAGAAAATCTTCTCCAAGAAGGGTGCAAGAGAGCTGGTGAGAGATACCCCTCCCCAGGGGTCTATGCATAAAGTATACAATTAACACTTTTATACAGTTTTTAATATACATCTGTCATAATAATCAATATCTAATTCTCCTAAAGATTTTCTCATATTAAACTGATCATTTAATGTGGGGAAGGCCAGGGGAGAAAAAGCTAGAATATTGGTTAAGCTAGCAGACCGGCCACAGTAGGGATCCAAAGGAGGGAAAATAGGGATCCAAAGGGGGGGCCATCTGCAAAAGAGCCATGTGCAACAATGGGCTAAAAAGACCCTAAGGTTCAGCCCATTAAGACTTCCAAAATGCTAAGGTTCTAAAATTCAAAGGTTGTGTCCAAAAGGTCAACCCTAGGGAAAATTGGATGCTTAGTGTGTGTACAAAAGTCTTCTTCAAAGCCTACAAAGGAGGGGGCGAGCCCATTTAGTAGGGGATGAGAGAGAAAGCCACACACACACACACAAGCTCCCTTTACACAAAGGGAATTAGGGACACATGTCAGCTCCCTAGGCCAGATGCCCACAAGGGGTGCCCAATTCCTATTGGAAGACCCTTGAAGTGGACCAATGAGAATTAAGCTAGAGTAAATCTAGTTTAATTAATTTAAAAACATTTAATAAAAGAAACCAATACGAATTAAGTCTCCTAGAAGACTATTGGGCAGTCTCCCAAGGGGTCCAATGAGCATTCAAGAGCCCAATGGCTTGCCTGATTCCTATTGGGCAAGAGGCAAAAGGGTCCAATGAGAGTTTAGTTTAATTATTTAATTACCTAAAGCTCTCACAAAAGGGGAAAGGGGGACACATGTCAGAAGGCTATCACTTATGCTGCTTAACACCCATTGGCTTGACTTGGGGAGGTCCAATGAGGCAAAAGCCAGACCAATTTAGTAGGAAGGGCTCGCCCAAGAGAGAGGGGGGGCTGATTTTTGCTTGGTATTGACACACACACACACACACACACACACACACACACACACACACACACACACACACACACACACACACACACTCACTTGACCATGTGTGAAGAAAGAATACTCTATCTCCTCCCAAGCTTTAATGGAGAGCTCATCACCTACTCCAAGCTTGTGAGATAGAAGCCTACATCAACACTCTCTTGGCATGTGGATGCAAATCCAACCAAGAGCCAAGCTTCAATGCATGCTCATCTTCTCTACCAAGCTAATTACTAAGATAAGCTATGCTAAGATGAGTGATTATGTGAGGAGATGTACATCTTTCTCGTAAGATACTCCTTCTTCCTCTCAATCTACTCTCATACCCTGCTAGCTCTCACCATTTTCGAAGGTGTGTGAGGTCTTGGGTCTGAGAACGGGGATAATTCAAGTTGTGTTTGATTAAGTGTTTTGCTTAGTGCATGAAGCTTCCATCTTCATTGCACTAGCTAGTCTTGAAGGAACACAAAGAATTGTATTGTACAATGTCTCTCTTGATGGGAGAAACCATAATACAAAGACTTTTGGAGGGGGGACCGGCTCCATGCAAATCTGGTCCTCAACTGTTGTCAATAGCTTAATTTCTCTCTCTTTTGAAAGTATTGTTGATGCTATCTAACTAGGTGTTATGCTTTTTGTTGCTCTCTCCACCCAAGCACTCTTGTAATTCTCATTAGGAATCTATTCTAATGAAATGCCCACTATGTTCATGCTAATTTCCGTTACACATAAGTTATTAGGCCATTTAATGTTACATTGGTATCAGAGCTCAAGGTTTCTCTTTTCTTGCTGAAGAAGGGAGGTCCTCAAGCTAGCTACAAATGGTTGGTATTATTAATTGCCTGTGAGTAAGCAGAATAGGGATTTTTCAGCCTTGCAGTGCGCCTGCCTTCGTGCAATTAACGGGGCATCACCGTCGAGAGCTATGGTCTTAATAGTGGAGTCCTACGGGGCTTGCCTACGGCTTAACCACTATTGAGCTATTAGAAGCTTGACAGGAGCCGGTGCTGTTTTGGTGTCGAAAGACCCTCTCTTCTATTCCTTGCAATTAATGGTATTCGAGCCGCGGGTACAGTAGCTTGAGTGCTTTTTCTAAAGGGGTAAAGAGGAGTAGCAACTAGGGCTTGAAGTGCCAAAGTACACCTAAAAAGTTTACACCTAAAAGTTGTTAGAATGGCTGACAATAGTAAAGAGAGTGAAATTAATGTTGATAACTTTGATTTTGCTCATGAGCAAGCTACTAATGATGCTTCAATGCTTGTTAACTATCTTGTTTCTAGGCTTCAACAAGCCATGGGCAATCCATCTCTCCAAAGTGAAGTGCAACGGCAGCTCCGTGCTCACGGGATTCTCCAAGCTAATCACCATGACGAGAGAACACCTAGGAAGCCTCCTTGTGAGACTACCAAAAGAGGTCTCTCTCCGATTCGGGAAGAAGAAGAGAATCCTTATGAAGGGCTCAAGAATTTACTTCTTGATGATGTATCTCCTTCCCAAAGGAGAACTCAAGAGCCTCCACTGAAGGAACGAGAAAGAAGCGAATCTCCCGCCACCTCGGCGGAGATGGCTCCACGAAGACGGCAGGCTAAACGCTCTCCATCACCACCAAAGCGGAGAAGACCATCATATTCTTCTCCCCACCACAATTCAAAGAGGGATGATAAAAAGCAAGAGAAGAAAAAGGCGAGAAAGAGGACACCCTCTTCTCCATCTTCTTCATCCTCTTCCTCTTATGAAAACTATGGTGAAGATGACAAAGATCAAGACAAGAAAAAGGTGAGAAAGAGGTCACCCTCTTCTCCACCTTCTTCAAATTCTTCACCCTCTGAAGAAAGTGATGGTGCAACCTTTGAACCATCAAAAAGAAGAGGCCATAGGAAATCCTATGCCGCATGGAAGAGGTCGTCCAAGTTGAAGAAATTCAAAGAGGGAGGGAAGAGAATCTCTTTCCTTACCTATGATGGTACCTTTGGTGCTACGAACAAAGTCTTGGCCTTTATCCAGCAATTCGATGCGGTGTTTGGAGATGAGGGCTTCACGGAGTCCTCTAAGCTACGCCATGTAGCTATGCACTTTCAAAAGTCCGCCAGACAATGGTGGTCTAGCCTACGAGCCAATGGTGAAGCTCCACAAACATGGAAGGCTTTAAGAGCTTCCATTACGAAGCAATTTTTGGCCACCGATGCCAAAGACAAAGTACTCACCGAATGGTGAAGCTTAAAGCTCTCTCCCAATGAATCCATCCACAAATATGTAGACAAGTTTTGGGACCTACAACTCAAAGCCACTGACTTCAAAAGGTTGGATTTTGGAGAGCAAAAGCAACAATTTTGTGCTGGCTTAACCGAAGAAATGGCGGAGTATGTCAACTCCCAAAGACCACGTACCATATCGGCGGTAATACACCACACTATGGTCGCCTCTCGAATCAATTTCCAAACGGGGGCAAAAAGAAATAATAAGCCCCCGGAAAACAAGGGTTCCAATGAGCCTAAGGGGAAGGACAATGTCCAAAAGTCTCCTAAGGGCAACTCCAACAAAGATAAAGAGAAGGGAGTTTACAAAGGTAAGAATAAACTCTCTCCTGAAGAGCTTGAGCGTTATCGTAAGGATAACCGGTGTTTCAAGTGCGGCGAACAAGGGCATGCGTACCGCGCTTGTCCCCAAAAGAACAACCACCAAGATCCTCCTAGAGCTTCCTTGGTTGAAATCCAAGAGGAGGAGACTCACCAAACTCACCACAAAGGATCTCCTCTATGCCATGCTTGGGGAAAGGTAAGAGAACATGATGCTTTTATTCTCTTTGACCCTGGTTCTACTCACAATTTTATATCTATGGAGTTAGCCACCAAGCTAGGCATACAATCCTACGAGATGGGAGATGTCCTACCCGCAGACAGTGCCTTCAAGGGGCACGAAGCTTCAGTCACTCCCTTAATTGGGAAATTGAGGCTTCATGTCCAAGGCTATGTGGACAAAGAGGACTTCTTTATCTCTCCTCTCAAGCATGAGGATGTAATCCTAGGGGCACCATGGTTTGACCGCTTGGCTGCCGATATTAAATTTCCTAAAAGGAGAATCTCCTTTAAGTTCAGGGAAAAAGACATGTATATAGATGCTAAGGAAATGGGTAACACCATCCCCATTGTACATACACCAGCTTTCAACAAGTCAATAAAGAGCTCTATTTCCGTGTACATGATTTTTGTTAAAGATTCTCAAAATGAACCTAATGCTTTAACAAACGAAAATAAAAGCAACCAAAACGAATTAGAGTTATCCAATTTTCTCAAGGGGTTTCAAGATGTTTTTATTGACGACATCCCTTGTGAGCTACCTCCTAAACGAGGTAATGATGACCATGCAATTGAACTTCTTCCAGGAAGTTCACTGCCTAATAAACCTCCTTATAGAGTTTCTCAAGCTCAACAAGAGGAGATTATGCGGCAAGTGCATGAGTTAGTTGAGAAGGGCATGGTTAGGCCTAGCTTATCTCCATTTTGCTCACCTGTGCTATTAGTGCAAACGAAAGACGGCACATATCGTATGTGTGTCGACTATAGAGCACTAAATAGGATCACTATCAAGAATAGGTTTCCCGTTCCACGGGTAGAAGACCTATTTGATAAGCTACAAGGATCGACCTACTTCAGTAGGGTTGACCTAAAGAGTGGCTATCATCAAATAAGGATAGTTGATCAAGACATTGTAAAAACCGCGTTTCGCACTACATTTGGTCTTTACGAATACATTGTCATGCCTTTTGGCTTGACCAATGCACCAGCCACATTCAACCGCTTGATGGAGAAGCTGTTCAGGCCTCATCGAACCTTCACTGGAGTGTTCTTTGCTGATATTATCATCTACTCTAATTCATTGGAGGAACACAAGCAATACCTCCAGGTAATATTTCAAGTTTTAAGAGAGAATAAACTTTATGTTAATCGAAAGAAAAGTGATTTTTTCTTGCAAGAGATTCAATATTTAGGTCACATTATCTCTCAAGATGGCATCCAAATGGATCCATCCAAGTTAGAGGTAATAAAAGGATGGCCTAAACCAAGGAATCTTCATGAACTAAGAAGCTTTATAGGTATGTGCGCATACTATAGACGCTTCATAGAAAAGTTCTCACAAATTGCGGGACCATTACACGACCTAACAAAGAAAAGCGTTAGGTATACATGGTCTGCTAAGGAGAACAATGCTTTTGAAAAGCTTAAAGAAAAGCTTATCTCTCAACCTGTGCTTACACTACCGGATCTCTCAAAACCATTTGAGGTCCAATGTGATGCTTGTGGTGATTGCCTTGGAGCTGTTTTGCTCCAAGAAGGGCACGCCATAGGCTATGAGAGCCGAAGGCTCGACCTTGTTGAGCAAGCTCTAGGCATATACGAAAAGGAACTCCTTGCAGTTCTACATGCCTTAGACTCATGGAAGCACTATTTATTGGGGACTCCTTTCATTCTGCGAACGGATCACCAAAGTCTTAAGTACTTCATGACGCAGACCAAGCTCCTCGACAAACAAATGAGGTGGGAAAATTTCCTTTCGCAATTTCATTTTCATATTGCTCACATTACTGGCAAGCATAATCAAGTAGCCGATGCACTCTCAAGACGGCCAAGAGTGAATGCGGTTTCCATAGCAACTCACAATGATCTATCTTCAATGATAGATGAGTATGCTATTGATCCCGATTTTAGAGATGTGATTTCAGCCCTTACATTAGGGAAGAAAGAAGAACCATTTACTTTACAAGATGGTTATCTTCTTTATGGCAATAGACGATGTGTTACTAACTCCCTGCGTGAGAAAGTAATGTATGAATCTCATGCTCCCCCGTATGCGGGGCATAGAGGGATTCAGTATACCTTAAAGGGAATTGAAACATATTTCTATTGGCCTACCATGAAAGTGAACATACAAGAGTGTGTTTCCAAATGTGTGGTATGTCAAAAGAAAAAATTTGATAGAGGGAAGCAACCTGGATTGCTTCAACCCTTGCCAATCCCTAATTCACCATGGGAGAGCATATCCATGGATTTTGTCTTTGGATTGCCTAAGTCTATCCATGGGAATACGGGAATATGGACGATAGTAGACAGGTTCAGTAAACAAGCTCATTTTATACCTATCAAAAAGACTATCAAAGCCCATCAAATGGCAACCCTCTTCATTTCACAAATTTTCAAATATCATGGCTTGCCAATGTCCATAGTGTCGGATAGAGATCCTAGAATGACCAGTAATGTTTGGAAGGGTCTCTTTGAGAATTTAGGGACAAGGCTAAATTTCTCTTCGGCCTATCATCCACAAACGGATGGCCAAAGTGAAATAGCTAACCTAACAATTCTCGATCTACTGAAAGCCTATGTAATGGAAGTAGATCAAAGATCCCAATGGGAGAAGTACTTACCCTTAGTGGAGTATGCTTACAATAACACTGTACATACTTCCATGGGAAAAGCACCTTTCGAGGTAATTGAGGGAAGATCAAAAAGTCCCTTGCTACTTAAGGTACATGGGAAGATCTTCGCTGCAGATGAGTATAGCCGAGACCTACAAGAATCTTTTCAAAAGATTAAAGATGCTATCTCTATCTCACAGCAAAGGTAAAAGGCTGTTGCTGACAAGCACAAAAGAGCCCAAGCCTTTAAAGAAAACGATTGGGTCTTGTTGAAGTTTCCCAAGGCTCGATTAAGGCACACGACGAGCAAGAATCCTACGGGCCACCAAAAGTACTATGCTAAACTAGCAAAAACGTACTATGGTCCCTTCCAAATTCTTAGGCCAATCAATGACATGGCCTATCAACTTAAGTTGCCCAATCATTGGCTCATACACAATGCTTTTCATGTGAGCCTATTAAAGCCTTACAAAGGAGAGCCACCTCAAGAACCAACTATTGAAGACCCACCGGAGATCGAGGACCAAGAGGAGGTGCTGCAGCCCGAGTCCATTCTCCGACATGAAGACAAGGTATTAAGAGGCGGTAAGACTACCCGACGATATCTTATTAAATTTAAGAATTATCCTTTTGAAGATGCTAGATGGATGCAAGGCATGCAATTAAAGGATAACCTAAACCTTTTCAATGCTTACAATGCTTCCCAAGAGTAAGCAAATGTACAAAATGTTAAAAATGAACAAAATTTTTGTCTTATAAGACTCTCTTTTTTTTATTTGTGCACAAAAATGAAGTAGTATGCATGCTTAGATCAAGTTTGTGGAGACGACGTCTCCCAAACACCAAGTAGACCTTGTCACTCTACTATGGAAGACTGATAGGACTGATGTGCAGACATGCTTGCGGCAGCCTCAGGCTCGCAAGCGCCAAATGGACTAGTCATCCATTATGGAATGATGTCGTAGGGTAACATAGGGATCCTCTACCCACTAAGAAAAGCACTCATGAACATGCTTTATCTTCTCTACACCATAGTCGAGGACGACTATGATTTCAAGAGAGAGATAATGTCATAATAATCAATATCTAATTCTCCTAAAGATTTTCTCATATTAAACTGATCATTTAATGTGGGGAAGGCCAGGGGAGAAAAAACTAGAATATTGGTTAAGCTAGCAGACCGGCCACAGTAGGGATCCAAAGGAGGGAAAATAGGGATCCAAAGGGGGGGGCATCTGTAAAAGAGCCATGTGCAACAATGGGCTAAAAAGACCCTAAGGTTCAGCCCATTAAGACTTCCAAAATGCTAAGGTTCCAAAATTCAAAGGTTGTGTCCAAAAGGTCAACCCTAGGGAAAATTGGATGCTTAGTGTGTGTGGCTTTCTCTCTCATCCCCTACTAAATGGGCTCGCCCCCTCCTTTGTAGGCTTTGAAGAAGACTCATGAACATGCTTTATCTTCTTTACACCATAGTCGAGGACGACTATGATTTCAAGAGAGAGGTAATGTCATAATAATCAATATCTAATTCTCCTAAAGATTTTCTCATATTAAACTGATCATTTAATGTGGGGAAGGCCAAGGGAGAAAAAACTAGAATATTGGTTAAGCTAGCAGACCGGCCACAGTAGGGATCCAAAGGAGGGAAAATAGGGATCCAAAGGGGGGGGCATCTGCAAAAGAGCCATGTGCAACAATGGGCTAAAAAGACCCTAAGGTTCAGCCCATTAAGACTTCCAAAATGCTAAGGTTCCAAAATTCAAAGGTTGTGTCCAAAAGGTCAACCCTAGGGAAAATTGGATGCTTAGTGTGTGTACAAAAGTCTTCTTCAAAGCCTACAAAGGAGGGGGCGAGCCCATTTAGTAGGGGATGAGAGAGAAAGCCACACACACACAAGCTCCCTTTACACAAAGGGAATTAGGGACACATGTCAGCTCCCTAGGCTAGATGCCCACAAGGGGTGCCCAATTCCTATTGGAAGACCCTTGAAGTGGACCAATGAGAATTAAGATAGAGTAAATCTAGTTTAATTAATTTGAAAACATTTAATAAAAGAAACCAATGAGAATTAAGTCTCCTAGAAGACTATTGGGCAGTCTCCCAAGGGGTTCAATGAGCATTCAGGAGCCCAATGGCTTGCCTGATTCCTATTGGACAGGAGGCAAAGGGGTCCAATGAGAGTTTAGTTTAATTATTTAATTACCTAAAGCTCTCACAAAAGGGGAAAGGGGGACACATGTCAGAAGGCTATCACTTATGCTGCTTAACACCCATTGGCTTGACTTGGGGAGGTCCAATGAGGCAAAAGCCAAACCAATTTAGCAGGAAGGGCTCGCCCAAGAGGGAGGGGGGGCTGATTTTTGCTTGGTATTGACACACACACACACACACACACACACACACACTTGACCATGTGTGAAGAAATAATACTCTATCTCCTCCCAAGCTTTAATGGAGAGTTCATCACCTACTCCAAGCTTGTGAGATAGAAGCCTACATCAACACTCTCTTGGCATGTGGATGCAAATCCAACCAAGAGCCAAGATTCAATGCATGCTCATCTTCTCTACCAAGCTAATTACTAAGCTAAGCTATGCTAATATGAGTGATTATGTGAGGAGATGTACATCTTTCTCGTAAGATACTCCTTCTTCCTCTCAATCTACTCTCATACCCTGCTAGCTCTCACCATCTTCGAAGGTGTGTGAGGTCTTGGGTCTGAGAACGGGGATAATTCAAGTTGTGTTTGATTAAGTGTTTTGCCTAGTGCATGAAGCTTCCATCTTCATTGCACTAGCTAGTCTTGAAGGAACACAAAGAATTGTATTGTACAATGTCTCTCTTGATGGGAGAAACCATAATACAAAGACTTTTGGAGGGGGGACCGGCTCCATGCAAATCCAGTCCTCAACTGTTGTCAATAGCTTAATTTCTCTCTCTTTTGAAAGTATTGTTGATGCTATCTAACTAGGTGTTATGCTTTTTGTTGCTCTCTCCACCCAAGCACTCTTGTAATTCTCATTAGGAATCTATTCTAATGAAATGCCCACTATGTTCATGCTAATTTCCGCTACACATAAGTTATTAGGCCATTTAATGTTACAACATCAGAGTTGCGAAAGCATTTGCATAGGAGAGGAGTTCTCAACGCCCGACCAAGCATGGAGTTTAGGCCATAAGCCGGACTGCATCCAGAGGTACCTAGCGACTAGTGCTACCCCTGAATGGGTGTTATGAATGAAAAGCGTACTCAAGAAAAATATAACATTGTGGAGGGTGAATATATGTGTACACCACGTTGCGGGAAAAGAGAGAGAGAGAGAGAGAGAGAGAGAGAGAGAGAGAGAGAGAGAGAGAGAGAGAGAGAGAGAGAGAGAGAGAGAGAGAGAGAGAGAGAGAGAGAGAGAGAGAGAGAGAGAGAGAGAGAATATAATGGAGGGTGAAATAGAGTGCACAGAGACATGAGAAATTGACAACAGAGAATCTTTAAATGACCATCTAAATGGAATAGGCAACCATGTATTAATGCAATGATAAAATCTGGGTATACCATAACATCAAAAAGTTTATGACAAAACAACTAGCAGAGCACCGGACCCTGTGTAGGGATCGATCGATCCACCCATCCACTTCTGCTCCACTATGGACAGAGAGAATTTCACTTCGCGGGGAGCGAGCCAGAACACCTCCATCCTATCTGATCAGACATAGGTGAGGCCGTTGCGGCTTCCTCCATAAACTCGAGCTCTAAAAGGATCCAAAATACCAGTAGGTGGTGGGGTATCAACACCAACCATACCAGTTTAGGCGCCCCGCGTCTTTGATGCCCAGCACCAGGTGTCTAGACAAAGCCAATGCAAGATCCCCGACGCGTTAGCCGTGTAGGTCACTCAACCCTCGACGCACTAACCGTATAGATGAGCCTAACAAAAAGAAGAAGACCTAGGCAACACCCTTGATCCAGCAAAGCCCCAGGTCAACGACCCTTTAGTCTAAGGCTAAGCGATGTAGGTGATCCTAGTCTTGTAGCGATGCTGCCATGAGAAACATAACACATGAGTCCAATCACAATAGCATTCCCAGATGCACAAACAATCCTTTTCCAAATTGTTAGACTGTACAAGGTCTCTACCCTTACACGTCTACCACAAACCATCTTGATCACTTCATGATCCAATCCAAAAAACCATAAACCATAATCCAATCAGATCTCTTCACCCTACTTGGGTGAGGCACGACCAATCCTGCATAACCACTTTAGAGCATAACATGGCTGCAAAAATTTCAGCAGCATAGCCCAATCCAGAAAAAAAACCATAAGCCACACCGGCTTTCACCATAAAATATCGACCATAATCCATGAGGGAATTTCAGCCCTTAACCATAAATCATAATCACACTGAACCAACTCCCACACTTGGAGTTTGACATATCCCCTGCAAATCAATAGGAGTCTACACACATGTGACCCTTAAGATGTGATTCTTTCATGCATAAAAAGAGTCTGACCAGCGAATAATCATGATAAAAAAATCCAATTTTGACAACATCCAACCATGCAAAGTTGATGCATCACATCTGCACTTCACCACTCTAGCACATAGAGCTAGTGTTAACCTAGAAAGGTGGAAAGCAATCATAACCATGCATATGAGGCATCCACATCAATCCATGAGTTCCCATACGTCATATGATAACATTCCAACACCATAAACATGATGCAAAACAACTCCGACCTTTACGTCAACCATAAACTATAACTTCACACATGTGCAAAAACAACTTTCTGACATTTTTGGGAGCATGCAAAACATGCAAATGTAAGTGTTTGACCTCAAACCAATGCATAGAGTTTAGCTCCATAATATAGACTATCACTCCATCACATCACTTTGACCATATGGTACTCACACAAAAAACGGTAACCCCAAAGAAAGTCACTTTATTCATATCTGCCTATGCGGTTCGGAATGTTTAACCATATACTCCCATGTCAGTTTAGGGCCATCTAGTAATTGAAATCAACACACCAAAACAAATCATAAAACATATCAAAACGGCTCGGTTAACTCACGACGTCATATGGTATCCCCTTTTGATAACACTCCTACGCTTGTAGGTAAAATTGATAATAGAGTGATTAATAACTCGCATTTCCGAAGTGATAACGGAGACCTAAAATCATTTAACATCAAGTTTCATTAAGATTTTCAATTGGTTAAGTGGGTTTGCCCATCCAATGAATCTATATAGTAGTTCTCCAAGGAGCCTGGAGTCAAAAAATTTGGTTGTGTAGTGGGCAACAATCTGTTTTATGACCATATCTCTTAGCTCGTGCATGTTTTTCACATGACACATAGAGAGAAAATGTTCTAAATAATATGTTTTTACCTATGGTGTAAAGGGTTCGGGCTGATTCATAACAATTTGTGATTTATGACCAAAACAGTGTTCCTACCGCTTCTATGACGTGAAATGAAAAGCGCTTTTTTATGCATTAGGAAAAGTTTGGACTCAAAAATGGGCCTTGTAAGAATTGTTGATATGGTATAGCTTTCAAAAAGTGGGGATCCGTAAATATTTTGCAAATAAGATCCAAACTTATCGGAGGTTGGATATTAAAAATCTACTCTTCAAATGCTATCTATTGATATATAGCATGCATGTATCGGACATTGCCTTCATGTAGATCTAGAAAAAGGTGATTTTAGATTACCGTAACGGTAACAAAACGTGGCTGATTGAAAAAAAAAAGGCATAACTTTCATAGAAGTCATCCAAACTTTTCAGACCTTGGCTCTTTAGAATCCATTTTTCAAGAACTTTCCAATGATAGGTCATATCATGGGGCTCTAAGCAATATTTAGAGGGGTCTACCGGGTTTCTTTCTTTTGTACAACTTTGATGATGTGGCACTCTTAAAAGGCCCAAAAATGAGTTCAAAATTTTTCTAATGCACGTGCATGACCGTAACGCATCATGTGCATAAATCAACGTGTAAAACATGATGAAACAATCATGAGGCAACCTCGTATGTACTTGGTTAATCCATACATGCACTCGTATGCGAGAAACAGTCACCAAGAGGGTGACTACGCAGAAAAACGACATAGTGAGAGAGAGATGATGACTTTGGAGTTTATGGTTTCTCACCGTGCTTTAGAATTGATTAGGGGTTGTCGAAAGGCTTCTTGCTTTGCCGCAAGAGAGCGGTGATGAGAGCTACGTAGAGGTATCCGCCACAAAAACTTCCAGAGAGCGCGTACACCATGAAACGAGAGAGAAGATAATAAGCGAATAGAGAGATAGTATCCTTCTTCTTCTTCTTCACGAGAGAGAAGAGTTTATGGAGATTGGTGATGAAGAGCTTGCACCACTCCGTATAATAGATAAGTAATTTTGACGTCAAGGGAAGAGAGCTTCCGCGTCTGAGAGTGTATCTATCCTCCCAAAGTGAAAGAATAGAGGTCTTTATATAGGCTCTCAAGGCCAAAAGCACTAGCTAAGAATAAAGTGAGCAAGGAGAGACAAGTTCGCGTACGTTCGCAGTTTAAAAAAAAAATGAGGACATGGATGTTGACGCACGATTTAGAGACTCTAAGGAGAAGCTTGGCTTCCAAGAAAAGAGTTCTAAACTAAGCTCCTCCTCTCTTTTTTAAAAAGACACTTTCTTTCCTAAAAACAAGCCTTGCTTTCTGGTGGTCAACTCTCCCACTTACCATTCAATTTTTACATTAAATTTGACCATCCAAAGAGTATCTAACCAATTAATGAAAATTGTAGCTAGACTACGCCACACTGTAACATCTCGACATAACTATGACTTTCCAATACTATCAATCAAAATTCGACGAAATAGATATTGGAAGTTATTTTTCTTATTTTTAAAAGAAACCAAAAATTGGGGATCTTACAGCTAGGTAGTAGCTCAATTGTTGTGGGCTACTCAATGAAGGTCCCGCCCAATGAAAGAGAGAGTGAGGGAGATGCTTGCAAACATGGTGGACTAGCCCTTTGACCATCTTCTCCTCTCTCAAACACTCAAATTAGGTGGATGGGAAAGCTGAAGCAATGCTAGCAATTCTAGTTGGTGCACCGAGTTCTTTCACTTCTTATTAGTGGCTCTTTGATTAACTTGAGTAGGTGACCATCATTGAGTAAGCACTGAGCGTTGAGAGTATGTGGACATTCATGGCCATTGACCACATCAAGTTATGGAAAACCGGAGCTATGAGAGTTTGAGGCTTGTTGATGAAAGAACCACTACTAGTAACATGGTATGACTAATTTAGCCATGTACTAAGTGCTATTGGTTGAAGAGCGTTCGCTATGGAAAGAACACTGTCTGGTAGTGTGTCCTTATATGAGCTCCCTATCTCTCTATGTTTCACTATTCTACGATCTCTCTCTCTCTCTCATCTTGTCTGGTCATGTGCACATTGCTTTAATCTCATGTTGTCCAGTGGAGAGTTTTGGTATAGTGGGATTATCCCTCTATCTTTGTCTTTACGAGCTCACGCGACTTGCCTCCGGTGGGCCTTGTTTGCTCTTACAGACATGCCAGACATGCCAATTCTATACAATTCTTAAGCTCACTCACCTGAGTGTGTGTATGTAGTTACATGCGTGTATATATATAGATGTGTGTCACCCAGCTGTCACTTGTTGGTTTATTACAGAGGGCTCTTGCATGATGGTGTGTGTGCGTCATCATGGTGGTGCGTGTATAGATATTGAAGGGGAGAGAGAGAGAGAGAGAGAGAGAGAGAGAGAGAGAGAGAGAGAGAGAGAGAGAGAGAGAGAGAGAGAGAGAGAGAGAGAGAGAGAGAGAGAGAGAGAGAGAGAGATGATGCTTCTATGCAACAAATCAAAGACGTGAACCAAGGTTCAAGTTTTCTCTCACTTGACATGACATGAAAGGCCGGGTTAGCACATGCATGGCTAAAGTGTGCAACATCATCAAACAATGCTGATATGGCAGAAGGAAAGGCACGGTGAGTTGGAGTCACATGTATAAGCGTGATGGGGGGTGGATTAGTTGGCAAGTATTGTGGTGGTAGGATGGGCAATTAAGTGTCGTCTGTCTCAACGTGCTGTATTTAGTCGGGATCTGTACATGCATAAGGATTCTAAAATACCTTTCAAGTGGATGATCGAAGCCCATTGCTGCTCATTTACCAACAATCTTGCATGTATTTCTCTGCTTAATTACTATTTTATTCACTTTATTTTTTGTTCAGTACTCTGTACGTCCTTGACCAACCCTCTGCCTACTTTGCCTCGGTAGTCTCTTTCACCACTGTCGCTATCGATCTTTGCCACAACAACACTTCCTTTTGGTCCTCCACTTACGAGTGTGCCGTCCCTTTTGCAACTTTCAATGCCCATATCCACCATACTAGCACTTCATTTTGGGCCTCCACCTATGACTGTGCCATTCACACAGAATCCTACCACCAATCCATGTTGAAAATGAGCATCCTTTCCCATGCAGGTGCCACAGTGCCAGTCAGCATAGTCATCCTTTCCACATGGTAGCATCTTCATTGCAAAGAGGATCTTTCCCACATGGTTAGCAACAAGGAGAGAGATCCAACAAGGTCAATCCTATACAATTTTTCAAGCTCCTACATACACTCCCACATGAAAACATTGTGGGCTATTTGCAATATATTTTTCTCTCTGTATAATTATAGCACTTTAAAATCAATGAGTCTTCTTTCTAGTCTTGAGTCTTCCATTTTATGCATTAAATTCTTTCTCTTTTAATGCTCATTTGAGCTTCATTTGAATTCACTCAAGATAATACATCTAAACCTTGGCATATCCTTTGCACACGGACATCTAGCATATGCAAAAGAGTCAGTTCGATGGCTGCAAAGCCCCTCAAGGGATTTCATACCATCAACCCTAAAGGTACCCTCTCCTTCTCTCCCACTCACACAAACACATATTCATTGTGTAACAGACACCCACTCACACAAACACATATTCACTGTGTAACAGACTCACCCACTCACATGTACACATATACAAACTTGCTTCCCCCACATTTTTAGTCATGACTTAGACCTAAACACTTCCCTCTCCTAGCCACAATTGTGGGGTCTCCATTACAATTCTCATCACCAAGATCTTTAAGCATCAAGAATTACTTATAAGCCCCACACATTCTATCTTTGATCTCATAGGTCATATTTGACCTCTGAGGATGATAATAAAATTTATTTCTCTCTCTCGCTCTCTATACTTGATGCTTTGTTAAGCACTCTACCACCTCTCTCTCTCTCTCTCTCTCTCTCTCTCTCTCTCTCTCTCTCTCTCTCTCTCTCTCTCTCTCTCTCTCTCTTTCTCTCTCTCCCTCTCTCTCAAAAAATAGTGGTGCAAAAACATAAAAATGTGAGCACCCAAATTGTGAAGAAATTGAAGATTGTTGTCAAGAAAAGTTTAAAGAGTGTCATGTGCCATCCTCTCTCTCTCTCTCTCTCTCTCTCTCTCTCACACACACACACACACACACACACACACACACACACACACACATTTGCAATAGCCTATGCATACAAAATGGGGCACCTTAAACAATTTGAACGCACCAACCTAGAAATATTGGAAATTACATGGTACAGAATGACATCTATAATTTGCAGTTACTCCACTCCTCTTAGCTGTCATGTGTGATCTGTCAATTGATTGATTGTGGCGTGGTAGCTGTGAATTGATCCCCTCCTTAGAGGTGACTATGATAGAGGCTACTTACCTTCCTTCCCTCCCTCCCTCCCTAATCTCTCTCTCTTCCTCCCTCGTTCCTCCCTTGGTTGGCTCTTCAACTCCTTCTTGTGACTCTTCAGCTCCCCAAACAAGATGCATGTTCACTCTCACATGCAAGCCTCTAGCTATATAGATGCATGCACCACATGTCATGGAAGACCGAAGATTGATACCCCTCATACTAAAAAGTAATTTGGGTTAGGTATATCACATCAATAAAATGAGCCCAAGTTCCAATATGGTCGAGGTGGATCCTATTACTATGTCATAGTATTGCGTCTTAGCAAGAGCAATATGCTAGCATATTCATGGCTAAAGATGTAATGGAAATGGCCTATGAACTTTGAGAATAGTGGAATTAAGAGAATTAAAGTGAGCATTTTTGTGAGATCACTTTGAGACATAGAGGGTGAACTTAATTGATTAAACTAGTACTTAATTAACCTGGAATGAACAATACTTTTGCGAGAGAGAGAGAGAGAGAGAGAGAGAGAGAGAGAGAGAGAGAGAGAGAGAGAGAGAGTACTAGGGAACATGACAATAGTTGAGGATCAGATTTACATGGAGCCGGTCCCCCCTCCAAAAGACGTTTGTATTACAAATTCTCCCATCAAGAGAGACTTGGTACAATACAATCTTTGTGTTCCTTGTGACCTTGGTGATGCTATGAAAATGGAAAGCTTAATGCATCATGAGCATAATATAAACTTTTCAAAAATCATTAACTATCCCAAGCCTCAGTCCCAAGGCCTCAAACACCTTCGAAGGTGGAGAGAGCTAGCGGGGAATGAGGGTAGGGAAGAGGAAGAAGAACCATTCATAGGAAAAAGAAATAGTTCCTCACTTATCATCACTTTTCTTGCTTAGCATAGCAATGAAGATGAAGAAGATGGAAAGCTTAAGCATTGAAGAATGTCTCTTGGTTGGATTTGCATTCCATAGCCAAGAGTGTTGGTGCAAGCTCTCAACTTCTCAACAAGCTTGGAGAAGGAGATGGAGCTCTTGCACTTTGCACTTCACACAATGAGAGAGTCTGTGTGTGTGGTTGTGGGAGAGTATACCCCCTCTCATGCTTGGTCTCTCTCTCTCTCTCTCTCTCTCTCTCTCTCTCTCTCTTTTGGACTATTTAATTATATAATTTGTACATTTTTCTCTTTGAGAGAAAGAACTTAATTATTTATTTTTATGCATCTAAATTCTCATTGGACCCCTTTAAAGCCTATCCAATAGGATTCAAGCACATCATGATGAGGGCCACATGTGGAGGATTTTGACATGTGTCTTTTATGCTTCTTTAGTCATTTGGTTTGGATTGAACATTTCAAGCACTTAGTCAATTAAGCATGGAAACCGTTTATGCCTCTTGAGAGTTTCTCTTTGAATTGAATACTTCAAGAACCTTAGTCATTTAAGCATAAAAATCACCTCAAGCTTTGGGGAAGGTTCCCACAAACACTCTAAGCCCTTTAGTTAGCAAGCCGACAAGCACCTCATGCTTGGGCAGGATTCCCACCTCAAGGTCATCCCTAGATTGCCTAAGGCCAAAGGACTTTTTAACACTTACTTTTGGAGGTATTTGATGAAGCTAACCCTAAGGTATTTTAAGCTCCATTAGATGCACGTTGCTCTTTGATAGACTACCTCCTTTTGGACTCCTATTGAGATGTAACCATCTCTCCTCTTGGTCCCTTGCTGAGGTAAATCTAAAAGCACTTATTGCACATTTCTCTTTGGTAGACCGTCTCCTTTTGGACCCCTATTGAGATGCAACCATTTCTCCTTTTGGTCCCCTGTTGAGATAGGTCTAGAAGCACATATCTATATCCTAACTCCGTTCCTCTTTTATCTTCCCATATTAAATGATTAGTTTAATATGAAAAAATCATTTGGTAAAGTTAGATATTATATTTTATGACAAAAGAAGAACATCAAAGGACATTAAAGAGGTAGTATCTACACCTCAAAAGTTGGAGGTCTTGACGTTGTAGAATAGTGAAATCTTCCATTACCTACTGCAAGAGAGGAGGTAGAGGCTACCTCTTGCTATCAAATAATACCTATAGTTTGTCTAGGGTATGAGGATCTGCACTCATGAAGCTCCATCTCCTAGTCGATGATGCACTTGTGAATCTCTCATAGGTGACACACACACACACACACACACACACACACACGCACGTGTGGTAGATTAGTTATGCACTTTCCCTCTTGAATAACATGTCTTGAGTTCAACTCCTCGTTAGATAGAGATTTAGCACTAGTTTGGTACCAAAAGTGTCCTTTCTTTGCGGATTTAAATAAAATGGTACATGAAATCTAGAACATATCTCAAGAAATGATTTTCCAAACTTATACAATTTTAATCAAAGTCCTCATAGAAATTATAATCCCTAACTTTTCATCATAACCTCAATAGTAACTACACTCGTGAAAAGAACCTACACAAAACAACATTCAATGTTTCATTAAAACTCGTACTCTAGCCTAAGAAAAAAATGAGCAGGATGCATACAATAATCCGTGGTAACTACTTATATAGTGTGTGATATTTTTACAATTGTCATGTGAGAAAAAAATCCTTTGTGATTACAAGTAAATTTAGAATGTCATGTGGGTCAAATATGCAACGTTCACAAATTCAATTAACGATCACAAAAAACATTTAGTTCATCTAAATTTACAATGTCTTATGATGCATATATACTAGATCTATGAATCCATTACATAAGGTGATAATTTTCAATGGTTATGCAAGCCACATTTGGTGATTTATGGAATATCCAAAAAACTGTACATGTTGTAATTATGATTTTTTATTTATCAAAGATAAACCTTAAAATAAAGTCCACTTTTGAATTTTTTTGTTCATCTCACTTATTTGTATTCAAATACCTCATATGGACACAATTTGGGAGATTTATATACACACTTTCATTAGTTTTTCATAGAAATTCTTTTTTTGCAAGAAATTACACACTACAAATTTTTTAAAATGAGCTTAAATTACAAGATGCCTATGAGTTTGAACCTTTGAAAAATGCTTAGTTGATGGGTATTGACCTATAGATACATTATACACCTTAGGTTTTGTCCCATAATCTCATCATGTTAATGAAAGAGGCCTTGAAAGGCCAAAATTTTCCTCTTTGTCAGCATTTTCAAGATTTTGGTCTTTTGATTATAACAAAAATCTAGTCCCATAACTAGGTTATGAAGCTCAATTTTTTGCTATAATAAGTTTTTTCGTATCCATACACCTTGATATCTATGCAAAATCTTATTTTGATGAGAAGTTATATTCAATCACTACAATACGTTGCACAAAAATCGGCGTAGATATCAACCAGACAATGTTAGTTTTAAAACTAAAAAACACTGAAATAGGCATCAAACAAGACGTCGGTGTCGCTTCATCGGTATAAGCATCAATACATTAGGTGCCGGAATAACCTAAGAAATAAGTGTCTGAACAAGCGTTCGTATGAGCACCGGTAATTCTATAGGATATTCAGACGCATCTTCTTCCGAAGTGTATACCGAGGCCTATACCATATTCTGTATTGACAACCAAACCTGCAAAATGTTTTTGGGCAGAGAGGGCTGGGAACTGATGCTGCATGTACTGCAACAAAAGAAAATAGCCCTCTCTACCCAAGGGAAGAGTGCACAAGCAACCGCACTCCACCTACAAGCTGACGCTAAAGAGAGAGTATATGGCAATTAGCAAAATTATAAGAATAACATAACCACAAAATCAAAAGCTTGATCATGTCATAGCAACATAAAGATTTTATAACCATAGTAAAACATGAGTCAAAAAATGCAAAACCATAAACATAACTTGTTTGCCATACCATAACCATTACCATAACTTGCTTGTCATACCATAACCATAATAGCCATACCATCATTGCACAACCATAACCATAACCATATAACCATAACCATCACATGATTGCTATACCATCATAGCAAAACCATAACCTTAACTTGACTGCCAAACCTTAACCATAACATCTATGCCATACCATAAACCATAATCATAAGAACTACAAAACTATACGTATGCAAACAATCACTGAGTGAGACTGTATCAAGAAGACCACAACTACAAAAAAGATTATACCAAGAAGACTGTATAAAGATGACTGGGTAAAATTGTATCAAGAAGACCCTCATGGTAATGCCTCCTAGTCGATGTCCTCTCCCAGTCTGTGTAGGGACCACACTAGTCCCAAGCGTAGGGTCGGCCGTAGTAGGTCTAGAGAAACCTGCTGCCCAAAGGTTCTATGCCATTGCGATCTGCTCTGGTGTGAACTGAGACAAAAACGAGTCCATCTTCTTGGGTGACATGCCGGCCAAAGTGACAGGAAAAACTAAAACTAGGAGAGTATTGCTTTTCGTCATTGGCCATGGCTAATCATACACACATAACACCCACAAAATACGTTAGCATATAGAAGAAACACTTAATCAATACAAATAGCAAATAAATGAAGCTGCAACACAAATGAATGAATCTGAAGTGTATTGTACACTAATGAAAAGAGTTTTACAAAAGAGTTCCTAGCAAAAATTATTAGTTAATCTCTCATCTTCTATGAGATCCAATGCACCAAGGATATCTATCTCAATGTGTACTTCTGCATCTTCATCATCGAACTCTACTTCTTCGTCGCTCTCCGCATCAGCTTCAGTATTTGACACCTCATCTCTAGGTTCAAACAATTGCTCACTATTGACCTCCACCTCAAAATCTAAAAAAGTTTTTTTCAGTCCTGTGCTTTGTTCATGAATTACCTCTTCGACCTCAACGTCCAATCCTTCACACACTTGCTTGCTCCGTGGAGCAACTTGATTGACATAGAGCCAGCACTGTTTAGACAGATCATTCTCATCATTTTCTATCTATAGTGGATCGTGTGTAACACAATTTGTTCACAATTCTATGGAAGTACGAATGTATCCCTTGCATCTATCCACACCTGCCTAGAATTCACTTAAATCAATCCACTCTTGTCTTTACGCACAATTGCATTAGGGCCGCTGGTAATAACTTTGAACCACTTGACATCAAAGATAACATATCAAACTTTCTAAAGCTAATCTTCAAGATGTCTTGGATGTAGCCAAAGTATTCAAGTTGGCTAGTCTCTATGTTCTCATCCCTGGCACTACTCCTACTTTCTTGGATGAAGCTTGCCCTAGCACCACTGTCAAAAGTGACCCTTTGTTTGTCAATCCGTTGCACTCTGAAATGTTTCCCATGCGACCACAAAGCTCCATATTTGTGATACTGCAGCCACAAAATTAAAACAGACCAAAAAAATTTAAAGCAATGTGATCATGTGGAGATCAAAAAGGAAGTTGTCAAAATATACATGCCAATTGTAACCCATTGACATCTGCTCTTCCTCTTCAGTAATTAGCACTCCATTACTCTTTGCCTCTAAGATTGTCGCATCTAACCACCACCCAGTTGGAAAGTTAGGGAATTTTTGAAGATGATCTGGAAAAGGTAGGTTTCTAGTGGCATGGTTGCGCTTGAATTGCATGTGATCTATCAAGAATTTTTGCTTTTTCCCTTTGTACCTCTCTAGCCACTTTTTCATGATGTCTAAGTTGAGAAGGAAAAATCTCATAACCTTTTCTTGCATTGTGATGTCCATATTCCTAATGATCCCTTGTCCTACGGCTCGTCCCCTGTCACCTTGACGTTGACATTAGTAGTCCACATTTGGGGCATCTTTGGATCAATTGAGCCCAAAAAACTAATGAGGACAAGAGACTCTTGTACAAGCCATCCCTCGGCCATGCTACCCTCGGGGCAAGCCCTTTGATAAAAAAACCCCTATAAAGTCTTCATAAGTCTCTCCAAGAATAACATCCACCTGCTATGGACAACCCCAGCAACTACAACTTCATCGACCACGTGCACAACTACATGCGTTTGGATGGTAAGAATGGTTGTTGGAAAGTACTTCTCCACCATCTACACTACTTCAATAGCATTTAAGCGTGGTGCATCGATGTTGTCTTCTCTTATATTTGCTTTTGAACTGATCTAGCGTACCAACTCACTGATTTTGTAGATTGTTCTTCTAATTTCATCTATCAAACAACCCTTCATGGAAATTGGTAAGAGGAACTGTAAAAATTTGTGCCAATTGTGGGACTTAAGACCATTGAGATTGTCATCTCTCGTAAAAGCCGTTTTCAAACATCGCATGCACCCTGTGGGAGTCTTGAATGAAAATATAGTCTTGTTCACTTGTTGCTCTTCTGCATGACTCAAAACCCATGGACCTTTTGATATAGCAAACTTTCCATTGGGTTTAAGTCGAGGCCACATCTCTGGCATTCGACCCACAACCTGCAGGTCATCTCTTTGGGCCTTGCTCTCCCTTTTTCCAATGAAGGTTTTCCATATGATCTCCCCCACATTCTTGAAGATGTGCATTGGGTCGAGCAAATGATTAATCAGCAGGTCACTCCAGCGGGAGTTCATGGAAAATAAAAAGTCTTTTCATTCCAGGTGGCATCCAATCTCCCCTCTCCAACCACATGTTTTTCCAATTGCTCGCTTTCAGTGGATGCATGTCATGTCTGTATATGTTTGGTCCACGTAGCTCATGTCCTTCAGGCAAAAATCTAGCATACTCCTCGTAAACTGTCTTGCTCAAATGCTCGGAGCGGTGGAAGCCAAGTCGAGGACCACATTTTGGACATGCATGATTGCCCGAGTAACTCAAGCCTGAAACATCACAAAATTAAAATATAAAAGTGTTGGCATAGACAAGTATCACATGTATGTGAGGGTTTCAAAGGCACTTACCGGAGCATTCACCAAAGCCTGGCCAATTGTGCATGGTCCCCATGAGAATGCCTTGCACATGTACATTCCGTCATCCGATTGGTTGGGACATATCAACCACATCGATTTTTGTCCACAAGATATGGAGCTCTTCTATAAGTGGTGCTAGATAGACGCCCATGTTCTTTGCTTTGTACTTTCTTGGGACAATCAATGACAATAACAGATGGCCCTTCTTGATAGCTAGCCATGCTGGAAGATTATAATTAACCAGACAAATAGGCCACATGCTCTATAATCTGAATGGGTTTAATCCGTTCATTGCCAGCCGTCCATTGCCAGACCAAAGTGGATACATCAAGGATCGTTCTTAAATGTAGGCCAACTTTCCTCTATGTGCTTCCATGCACGAGAGTCAGCAGGTACCCGCATCACATCATCTGTCGATCTAGTATTTGAGTGCCATGTCATCAAAGAGGCTATTGAATTGCACTTGAACATGCTCTTTACTCTTAGAATGATAGGAAAGTGTTGAAGGACCTTTGCAGGGATAAATTTTCCTTGTATGTCCTCACTGTATGTGTTTGATCCACAATTGGGACACTGTTCCAAATTTGCATACTCATTGCGAGAAAGTATACAATCATTAGACATGCATGTATTTTGTGATAATCCAAGCCCAAATTAGTAAGAATCGTTTTAGCGGCTGGACGGGTAAGGGGCATGGATTCCCTTCTGGCAAGATTTTCTCATTGAGCAACCTGTTGTTACATAAACAAGTTAGCCCCTTGATCACATTATTGAACTGTAATTTGTACTTTATCATGCTTAGGATACAATGTATTGACCTGAAAAGCTCTATGACTGAGACGTCAAACCAACCGTAGATAGACTGCAAATTAAGCATTGCCAACGAGGTATGGAGAACTGAGATTTTTGCACCAGTGTAAAGTGGCATGCATGCAAGACTTTGCATCCGCTTTATCATTTCTATCATGCCGTTGATATGAACGGGATGGTTGAGGTTGGTCCGCAATATTGCGTTCAATGTTGTCATCTTCTATGTTTTCAATGATGGGATCTATGTCAAAGAACGCATCTAACATCTGCTCCATCTCTACTTCTTGAAATGCCACATCAGGTATTGGTTGGGAGGACTCAATCGATGGTTGTTTGTTTGAAAATCATCTTCTCTGGGATGAAGTTGGAGCAATATCTACTTATGGAGTTTGATCTATTGTCTATAGACCATGAGATCGATAACGCAGGTCTTCTAGTTGCTCTATCGGAAAGAGCCCGTGATTGCATATGTGTTGGTCGCAAATTTTTTGTTTTTGAAAGATCTAATGCTTGCAATGCGCACAAGGACATGCCATCCTATCGTCCATACTTTATCTACCAATGATGCAACAAATAATTAAAACACTCTAGTTGTTATTACTACATAATATTAAGTAAATGACAATGCATGACAACCTCACATTCTCTAACCAGGCGTGATCCCCACACACCTCGGTCTAGAGGTGCACAGAGATTAGGACCACAGGGTAATAATCTTGTCTTTATTGGTCAATGACTATATATTAAGATTCTTGAAATTTGTGTGCACTTTTGAAGTCCGATTGCATTTTTTATTATTTGCTACTAGCTCTAACAACCTCACATTCTCTAGCGAGGCCCGATCCTCGCACACCTCGGTCTAGAGGTGCACGGAGATTAGGACCACAGGGTAATAATTTCGTCTTTTTTGGTCAATGACTATATATTTAGTTTCTTGAAGTCAGTCTGCACTTTTGAAGTTCGATTGCGTTTTTTCAACTATTTGCTGCTAGCTCTAACCTAACTTATAACCTAAACCTAACCTAACGTAACATAACCTACAACCTAAACTTAACCTATAGGCTAACCTAACCGAAGTACGTTTGCATTTTTTGAAGTACATGAGTCATCTTCGAAGTCTGTTTGCATTTTTTCTACTATTTGTCATGCTAGCTCTAACCTAACCTGTAATCCCCGGGGCGGTCACTTTTTAGAATGTGTATGATATCACGTGAGTTAACCGGAGAGGATTATTAAAAGATCAAAATGTATACTTTTATGTATACATTAGAGGGGGTGGGGTTTTTTTAAATAGGCTCATAGTGTAAGTATAGTATGTATATTGGGGTATTATTAATTACCTCTTGAACGCACGTGATATAGGGATCTTTTGATAAGTGACTGCCCCGGGATGTAATCTAACCTAACCTATAACCTAAACCTAACGTAATCTAACATAACCTAACCTATAACCTAAACCTAACCTATAACCTAACCTAAACGAAGTCCGTTTGTGTTTTTTGAACTACACGCATCATCTTTGAAGTTCGTTTGTGTTTTTTCTACCATAAATTTGCCGCTAGCTCTAACCTAACCTATAAGCTAAACCTAACCTAACCTAACATAACCTACAACCTAAACCTAACATATAAGCTAACCTAACCGAAGTCCATATGCGTTTTTTGAAGTACATGAGTCATCTTCGGAAGTCTGTTTGCATTTTTTCTACTATTTGCTGCTATCTCTAACCTAACCTATAATACCTAACCAATCCTAACATAACCTAACCTATAACATAAACCTAACCAAAGTCCGTTTGCATTTTTTTAAGTACACGAGGCATCTTCAAAGTCCGTTTGCATTTTTTCTACCATTAATTTTCCGCTAGCCCTAACCTAACCTATAACCTAAACCTAACCTACAACCTAAACCTAACCTAACCTAACATAACCTACAACCTAAACCTAACCTATAGGCTCACCTAACCGAAGTCCGTTTGCGTTTTTTGAAGTATACGAATCATCTTTGAAGTTCGTTTGTGTTTTTTCTACCATTAATTTGCTGCTAGCTCTAACCTAACCTATAATCTAGCCTAACCTATAACCTAAACATAACCTAACCTAACATAATCTAAAACCTAACCTAACCAAAGTCCGTTTGCGGTTTTTGAAGTACATACGTACAATAGTCACCTTCGAAGTCCATTTGCATTTTTTCTACTATTAATTTGTCGCTAGCCCTAACCTAACCTATAGTCTAACGTAACGTATAACATAAACTTAACCTATAACCTAGACCCAATTTAGCATAACCTATAACCTAACTTATAATCTAAACCTAACCTATAATCTAACATATGACCTAACCTAATTGAAGTCCGTTTTTGGTGTTTTTTTTTGAACCAAACCTATAATCTAAACATGAGTTAACTTAACACCTTTACCTAACTTTTTACGTACAACGTGTAACCTAACCTGACATAACGTATAACCTAACTTGTTTCCTAAACCTGACCTATAATCTATCTAACCTAGCCTATAACCATAACCTAACTTGTTGCCTAAACCTGACCTATAATCTAGCTAACCTAGCCTATAACCTATAACCTAACTTATAACTTAATTTAACCTATAATTTGAACCTAACCTAGAACCTAATCTATATGCTAATCTAACCTAACCTATCAGCTAACCTAACATGATTAACATCATATAACCTAACCTAACCTATAAGCTAAGCTAACCTAACATAGCCTAACGTATAACCTAGCTTATAACTTATAACTTAACATATAACCTATACCATAACCTAACCTATATATAACCTAAATTAAACCAAAACGAAACCTATGATGTAAACCTCATCAATCGCATAATTTCAAAAACAACATAATTCAAAACGAATTTTCTTGAAAACAAGATTTTTTCATAAACCAAAACGAATTTTTTTCATAATTCAAAACAAAATTTAACAACACAAACCATAATTTCAAAACAAATTTTTTTCAAAGCATTATTTCAAAATAAAATGACATAAATATTTAAAGCATTGAAAGTTTAAAGAATTTTTTTTTTCAATAGACAAATTACACAGAAGTTATTGAGAAGGCACAGGAAGAGCATCACAAATTGTTTGCTTTCACCACCATGTACTCCGCACACCAAAAGCGCACATATTCTCTTGCCCACGATGTTTGCACCGAAGGCCGCATGTGAGGGTGATCAAAGGTCATCACAGGAACATCGTGCTGCCGATGAGATGAATGTTGACATTTGGGTGGATGACCATTGTACCCTTACGATCTTGTAAGCCGCTTCCATCCATATTTTAATAGCCTTTGGATATTTCTATAATATCTTGGGAGGAAAGAAGAAGGCTTGTTAGGCTATTGCAAGCGGTCGTGTATGGGTGTAGCTGATTCTTTGCATATGTGGATGTACAAATGTCAAGCTCTTCAGCTCAGGAGAGCGGCTTTACAAGAAAGTATTGCCTCTTCAGAGACGGAGGTTGAAACTCTTCAACAAAAAATGCAGGAAAAGAATGCCCACATTATGAAGCTTGCCAACACCATCACATATTTGAAAGAAACACCCCTTGGTGCAAGGGAGCACAAACACACGTATTCATCCCATTGAAACCCTTGCACATTCCGGTGGAGCATGCAAACGGTGAGTGACAATCACAAGGTGATTTGTTATTTACTTGTAAGATACATTCTTACTTCACACTATTTTCTAACATTTATCTTATTGATTGCTAGAAACTTCATCCAGGAGGCATGCGGTGGAACAAGCCAAGATGATCGTGTCAACCTTCTCACTAGTTGTCTCAATACCCATGATGTGATTTCTATCTTATAATCACCTGAGGGGAATCACATTAAGGATGCAATCACCAAGGACCTTATGCACAAATTGAGAAATGTGGTTAGTGAAGATGACATGCAACAAGCTTGTGATGAGGTTGGGATCAACACCAAAGCCTATCATGCTCTTTTTCAACTCCTAAAGGATGCGCTCAAAGAGCGTGGCCTTGTGGGAAACCTATTTTCCATTCCGCACAAGGTCAACCTTGCAAAGAAAGCCACAAAACAAAGATGTGTTCTCCCGCATTGGGTCATACCTACACATTGAGGACACAATGCCAACTTCGCTTTATGCTTCGTGGACAACAAAGGCAAGGAGAAAAGTTAAGAAACACTCCATAAGACCTTTGGAGAAGGGCTTCCCTTATACAATGTAGAACAATATTTTTGTAGACCTTAGAAGGCTTCAACAAGCCATGCTTAGATTTTACGAGTTACCTGAAGACTCGGTGACACACTATACTTCTTTCTTTTGGTTTTGTTCTTATCATAGAATTTGAAGTATAAGGTCTTGCCACTATTTATTTTGTAGTGCTTGGCACAAAGGCCACTTTTGTACTGAAACTCAGTGAGTTTCAAATAGTTAAAGGCCAAAGATTAGAGAGGCTAAGTGTCACTCTAATGAATGAGGCCCTTTTGCAAACCAAGAGAAGGGATTTAGTCGAGCTATCTCCCACCCCGTCTTTTAGTGTTCAATCAAAGAAAGACATTTGGTGGTTGGGTGCTATTGAGGTGCCCAAAGAGACCACTGGAGTACTTTCATGGATTTTTGAGAGAAATCCATGGATCATAGAAGTAATACGCTCCCAAATTGCAAGTGAGAAGTTGGAGGTTGAATGTTTTGGTAGCTTTGATGTGGAGTGGTACCTAGGTGGGGACTTGAAGACCATAAAGTATTTGCTTGTGGCTACAAACAAGGGGCTTCTTCTCTCATGCCTTGTCCATTTTGCACTCGAGGGTACAAACCTAATAGACAAAAATCACACAAGAACTCTGCAAAGGGCGGTTCAATGCTTCCATGGCAAGGGGGTGGAGAAGAAGAGTTGGACTGTCCTGATGTCAGAGATGAAGACAGAGAATGGGAAGCGTTTATTTTGAGATATCCTATGCTCAATGCCCTAGACCATGCACAAAAGGACCAGGCTTGGAATCCAATCTTTCCATTTCCTCTATTGTATGTATATTATTTTACATTACACGCATTCATGCGCATTTTTGATAGGCTATCGAAGCTCCACATTGATTATGATTTCACAATGAAGCCATTGGAAAAGTCCCAAGAAGCGATCGAAAGGGTGGAGGCACTCTTAAAAACAAAGCGCAAAGGTTACCTGCCTAGTGGCAAACAAGTGCAAGCAAGTTTGGACACATTTTGATAAAATGGTCAAGCGTATGGGCCTTATCAGCACAACAAAAGAACAATGCCAATCATTTCAAGAAGCCTTGGCGGATTTCACCAAGGTCTTCACCATTTCTTGGGGTGAAAATAACACCACACATTACATGGTAAGCCATGTTACATAGTTAACTTATTATACAGGGGATTGTTTTCAATAAATAATGTGCATCGTTTTCTCATGTGAACAACATAACTTGTTTGCACATGGTGCATTTTTTATGCACAAGTATGGTTCGCTTGAGATTTTTAGCACTCAGGGCATGGAGAAGTCCCATTCTCGAGCAAGGGGGGTGTACTTAAAAAATACTCAACATGGTGGTGGAATGGTGCAATCCAATTATTTGGAACACATGTTCAACTGATTTTTTTGCACAACATTTGCTCGTAAGCTCACAATGGAGCATGCGCGACAATCCAAGATTGCTAGGGAAGTGCATAAATTGAGTAATCAAGAGCACAACAACAAGTGGCGAATGTTGCAAGGCCCCGCCAAGCATGTTTCATGGTGCCAATGCAAAGTGCGACAAGGGTCAAAGTGGATTCTGCAAGTGACTACACGTGAACGCAGGGTCCAAATCTTTTTTACGTATTTTTTTAATAAAGTTTGGTGCATTTATTTAAAAAATAAAAGTTTTTTGCAAAAATTAATGTGAACAGGGTCCTTTTAAAATGGGCTCGTATAGATACTAGATGCTCTCATAAACCAATCTTTTCTTAAGCACAGGTGAGCTCTTACCATACCCAATGGAGCGCACCAAACAAACCGCCAAAGAGCATTCACCTGCCAATAGAAACACCCTGCAAGGATGTGAGAAGACGGCATGGCACTCTTCAAGTAGTGGGCATGGTGGTCGGGCGCAAGAGTCATCGAGGGTAGAATATTCTTCACGTGCACAACAACAAACACCTCAATGTAGAGTGAAGCAACGAGCCTAGCACTGACAAGAAGAGGAGGGCCAACAAACATCACAGTCTGACAAGGAGGAGCCACCGCGCCACCAATCGCCAAGCAGTACCATCTGGATTTTGGGTGGTCCATACAGATACTAAATCAAAGACAAAGAATCAAAGACAAAGCCACCATTGCAACAAGCTCAGATATAATGGGCACATCGGGTGCCAGTGGGGGGGAAGACAGTGCCTTGTGGCCAAGGAGCTCTCCCCACAACACAATATCGGGAGGCAAGGGAAGAGGATGACTTAGAAGAGGTAGAAAATCCAATGCCAAATCATGTATAACAGGCACAAATCTAAGTTTTAAAGAAGCCCAAATGCCACCAACTAGAAAATGTGCAAGTGCCCCCAAGACAACCTCATCGGCGTCGTAAAATAGCAAGGGAAAAAATTTGGCACTACTAGAAGACTACCAAGCTTCTAATTTGACGCACCCCCTTTGCTCGCACGATGAAGGAGGTGATTCAAAGCTATGGAAACCAATATAGGATGCAAGCAATGGTGCTGGAGGCTTTTCAAGAAGCTGGAGAGGCCCACATCATGTCGGTGTTGGAAGATACCAACCTATGCACCATACATGCAAAGAGAGTGACAATACAACCAAAGAATATGTAGCTTGTAGGTCGATTGCATCTCAACTTTGAGCATTAGCCGAAGTTACACCTCCCTTTTTGTATTGCACACCCTTCTCTTTGTAGTCAGATGACTTTGCAATGACAAAATGATTGAGAGTTGTGTCTACTGTCTCCAAATTCATTTGCCTTTTTGTATTATTCATGTGTTTAAAGTTAAGTGATTCTGGTAATGAACAGTTAAATTTAAATCAAATAGAAACTTTTTTTGGTATCCTTGGTGGCATATAAGGCCAAATAATGCAAAAAAGAGGGTGGCCACAAGGGTGCACAAATGGCCCAGCGAGCAGTCTTGGATGGCTCATCTGCGCGTCCTTGTGACTTTTTTGGTATTTTTTGGCCTTGTTTGCCTCCTAGGATACCAAAAAATGTTAATATTTAGTGAAACCAGATGTTTATGAAACATGAAAGTATAAATTCCACTTCTTTCCACTCAGATGATTTTTATATTGTCCCCTTTCCTAATGGACCATCTTAGCAATGGTAAGGCCACTCCTGGATATTGGTTCACATCTCATCCCCTATGGTTCAAAATATTGTTCTGTATCCGATGTTTAGAAAGAAAGAAGGAGGACGGGATGAAGTATCTAACATATCATGCAAGCGTCTCAAATCCCAGGCACGGGTAGCAGGGTAGCTAAAAGAAGCCTCACCAAAAATTCCCAAAATCCCCTTCCTTTATGATAATATCTTTGAGGTTCTTTGAGATCATAACCCTGAAAACCTCAAGGTTATCGAGGGGAATTGGATTGATCTAATGGAGGAGAGCAACAAGAAATAGGGCATGGAAGAAGAGTTCCTAGAGGTGGATGAGTTTGCACCTTTGTCTCATTAATGGAAGAGCTCGTACTCCATTGATGGAATGTGAAGGTGCTTAAACCCCAGAAAAAGAGCTCCCTTCTCTTAGAGGAAGTAAAAAATACAAGGGTATTAACTACTAGGCTATCCAAGAACATCACATGGATGTTGCTAGCAAAAGACGATAAGATGTGGGGACAAAGATGGTCTTCTACGAAGAAAGTGCTAATGGGTATAATGACGTCCTCTTAGTTGCGGATAGAGCTCTAGAGTGAGAACTGGTGTTCATTCACCCCTCCGAGAGAGATTTAGGAGTTAAGATAAAGTGGGAAGATCAACATATCACCATCGTCAAGATATGTGGACCTTTCTTGAGAAAGGAAAAAGAAAAGCTTTGGAAGCAGCTAAAGGGCATCCATATTGAAGGGAAATGGCTCTTGGTGGGAGACTTTAATATGGTGGAGAAGAGAAGGGAAAAAATCAGTCATCAAACATGTTAGTTGGATGTTGGCGGATACGTCGCGACGGACGTCAACACAGCGAGAACTCACCTAACAAGATTTGTTAGCTAAGGACGAAGTTTGACCCGCAGGCACGTGGAAGCAAGCATAGGGTGTCAGCCTACACTCGACCGACTATTGACTACTTCTTACAGAGGTCTCTACCCAATGTCTAAGTTACAACCTTCAAAAATACACAAAAGGAGATTTCCTACAATGCTTCCAAGAGCCAAATACCCATCAGACACTCTCAAAACGCTACGAAACTTAAAGGAAAACCCTATTAAAACCAATAGGCCACTCTCCCTAAGGTCCGTGACCCAAAATCCTACCCAAAAACACCTGGTGCAAAATCACGTAGGATGTCTAACAGGTTTTTGTAGGTCATCGTTTTAAAAACTAAGGTGCGTAATGTGTAGCTCTACTCAATACAAACGCGTGGATATGTTGAAATGCGAAAACAGACACCATATGCTCACCAAATCACCAGAAATAGCTCGTGGGTCAATCTCGCGAAGCTGGGCCGTACACACGCAATGTAGGTGTTGGCATGTAGCTCTCTCTGGGGGCAACACACTGCACTTCTCCTCACTCGATTCCGACCACCAGTGTACGCGTAGCATCAAGATAAACTCTCACTCTCTCTCTCGTACACAGAATACACTTCTCACAGACACTTCATAAAACTGAAAAAAGGGTCTTTCATTAAGGTCAAAATTTGGTATAAATACCTTCCATATACAATATCTCATGTTCCAAAGAAAAATCCTACCCAATCTACTGGCAAAAATAATATACAAAATTGGAAACTTCTGCAAGCCCCAAGTGTTTACAAATGAAATTACAGGTTTTTTCCTTAATCAGGGAATGACTACATAGGATTTCCTTCTTATTGTATTCTGCCAGTCTCCAGTTGAGTGTGGCCGCCAGTCTTCTGCTAACACTCCCCCCCTCCTAGTTCATGTTGTCCTGGACATGACAGTAGAGTTGTTGCTTCAGTGGAGGCTTTCGTGCATCTTCAAAACAGACCGTGCATGCTGGGCCAGTAATGTAGGGCCGAATATATCTGTATCGATGGTGAAGAAGTCGGTGTAGAAGGCTTCTTCAAAGTCCTGGAGGTGGTATGAGGGCAAGAACATTCACTGATAGAGGGCATGTATCACCTCATGGGAAGGTTGTGCAGATAGTTCATAAGCACATCTATATGTATCTTGGAAGAAGAATATGTTGTCTGTGGCTTGTCCAGGTTTAAAGACCTCAAAGACTGCTAGAAGGGTTTTACATATCTTCCTGAGCATAATGCAAGAGAGGTCAGGCGAACTAGTGAACAATTTAATGGTGCCCGTTAGGGTTTTCACCATGTATTGCTCACTCATTCTCTCACCTACCTTCAAGCCTGGCAGCTTTGGGTAGTTGAGCCACGTGGGGTGGCTTCTCTTCAGCAATTCATGCCCCTTCCATGTCCGCATCCTTGGTAGAGGGCAAAAGCTGAGGTTGTCTCTGATCATTTTAGGCGCCTCTACCAAATGAACTAAATACTGAGGGTATTTAGTGAGCCATGCCTTCCTCCATCTTGGTTGGGATTCTACAATGAGTTTAACCCCTTCTGGTTTTGTGACATCTTCATTGTACAGTGGCACTCTGGGCTCCTCTTTGATCCTCTTGTTGATTGTAGTAGCCTCATATTTGAGAAGAGGATAGGGGAGAGAGGGTTGTAGCCATTCATGTTGAACGACATTTGCATCTAATTTCTGAATGGTGATCGAATTTAATATCCTCTGCTCCCACTGCATTGCTTCTTTTGCGGTGTCCTTTATAGCCGCTTCTATGGCTTTATGTAGATTATCTTCTTCTTCTTGTGTCAGATCTCGGGCCTCTTGTAATGATCCCTTAGGAATGTCCTCTTGTATTATGGTGTCCACCGGATCTGATGCATTCTCTATATCAATTCCTTCCGTTGTAGTCGGCCCTTGACTTTGTTGACGTTCCTCACTTGTTTGGCCCTGAAGTCCATCCAGTTGCTTCTATAAATTGTCTTTTACTATCTGATCTTGGTTTGTCATAGATACTAATAGGTCATTGAGTTCTACATTGACCCTATCAGCTTCTTCTAGCTTCTGTTTTATCTCATCATTCTCTGTTTGCAGCATCTGTGAATTATCTTCCAGTCTTTTCTGAAGCTCCATCAATTATGCCTTCAAAGACTTGTTCTCATCTTCCAATCTGCTTTGTATCACCATTGATCCTTCCGCCATCATCACTCTCTGCTTTTTTTCAAGCGTTAGTTCTTTTTGAAGTTCTATCATTTGTTCTTCAAATGCATCTCTTTCTTGGCTTGTGCTAGTTGCAGTTGCAGCTCTTGCTCTGCCCGGCGATGCTCTCAACCTCTGAATAGTTTTCTCTTTTACTTTGATTTGATCCTTGGGTTCAATTACCTCATCTTGGCTAGCTTCATATGAGAGTTCAGCCCTATCCTTAGCCTCTTTCAAGCTCTCCACTTGCTTTGACTCTTTCGCCAACTGTAGGGTTAGCTCATCCCTTTCCTTCTCAACTTCAAAAAGAGCATTGCTGACTTTCTGGTATTCCTCTTCAGAGGTTAGCAGCTTCTTATTGCTTTCTCGGCTTTGATTTTCTAGCTCTTGACATTTTTGTAGTGCTACTTCTAACCTAGCTTGCATGTGTGCTTGGCCATGCATCTGCTCCTGGTTTTGCTTTTGAAGTGTTTCCACTTCTGATTTCACCTTTTCTTCACTCAACAACAGCCCTTCGTACTCCATTTCTTTAGCCATTGATCTGGCTCTCAATCCTTGAAGTCTTTGTATAACTTCTTCCCAGTCTTCCTCTTGTGGTTGCAAATCCATGGCGTCTGTTGCATTGTCCTTCAGCTCCACCAAAAGAGGGTTCATTGCGGATTTTTCTGGTTTAGGTGTTGATAATTGAAATGCTATCTGAGCTGCCTCCTCTCAGGTGTATCCAGCAGCTAGCAGATCCAGGAATATTCCATAATTTTTTGCCTCAGGATCTTGCTTCTCATCTTTTGGTTCAATTTTTGCCTTCTGCTCTTTCTCTTTGTTGTCCTCTTCCTTGGAGTCTTGTTGCCCATCAGATTTGTTCAACTCCTCAGTTTGTCGGGGTTGAGGAGGACTAGGAGGAGGTGGTGATGGTGGAGGACTTGACTCTCGGCTTGATGGTGGGTTGATGGTTTCTTTTTGAAATCCCGGTCAGCTTTTGTTTTCCCCTCTCTTTCTTCCCCTTCCTGCTCTTCCAGCAGCTGCCGCCTCACATCATCAACCTCTTCGTCAGTAAAAGGTATGACTGGAATGTTCTCAGCCATCGCATCTAGGATCTCAAAATTATTTATGTATTCTTTGAAGCGATCCCTATTTGTCCTTCGAGAAGATCCAGACATTGCCTCAAGTGAGGGCTTCCATAATTCATTTAGATCTCCTTTAAGCATTCATTGGACTCTGAAACTCTCCATCAATCTCTCTAGCCGAGCAACCTTCTAGGATTTGTTCTCTTTTGCTGGCATTTGTACAGTAGCTTTCTTCCCTTTTTTTTGGTTGAGCAGGCTTTTCTTCCACTGTCTCTAGCTTTCTCTTTAGTCAGGTGGTTACCCTGGGAGCTGTAGGTTGCTCTTCTTCCTTGTCTTTTATCAGCTTCAACCAATCAATCTGTGATGGAGGAAGAGTTCGCTGGCCCCTAGCATGTAGAGCTTCATATATCACCTTTGTGAGAATCTCCCCTACTGCAATGTATGTAGGATTTGGGTTCCCATCCTCACAATGTTGTACTGTAGGTATGCCGCATAATCGATCTCACCTGGCCTGCTTGTCTTCATTGCCCATGTGAATGTTGTTCCAATTGCCACAGGTGGCGCAGTGTACTTCTAAGGCCTCTTTGTGAAAATATGGAGATATTGGTTGTAAAGTTGGCACATGGTTTCCACCATTGGATCTGCAACATCCTTGAAGGTGCAGTTCTTCTTGATTTCCTTGTATACCTTTATCTCTTCTCGCCTCTTGTTGACACTTTCTCTTGCATTAGAGAGGTTCAAGGCCTTTGCAACCACCTCTGGCGTGATTACAATCACTCTGTTCTTTCCTTGCAGATCTGTCACCTTAGCTATGCCGTTCTCTTTGATTGTGGTGACGACTTCCCAGACTCTCTGAATGTCAAATTCTGCTGGCAAAGCCTCAAAATAATTGTGTAAGTACAGCTTTTCCAAGAGAGACTATTTCTGGCTTTCTCGTGAACTCATTGAGTTCCTGTGGTATCATTGGCAACTCTATGGCATTGCCTTCTGGGTCCTTAAGCAGGCCTTGGTATATCCTGATGTCGTTTGCTTCTAGTAAGTTGCTTTGTAACTAAGTGGTAGTGGGCTTTATGGTTCCTGCAGGTATTACAAATGGCTCCACTTCATCTAGGTAATCTTTGTTGGTCATTCTTTTCTTCTTTGCTGGTGACTTAGCGGCTGCCATGGATCCTGCTGCACTTAGTAGTTCAAAGTTAGCGTTCTTTACAGATTAGCTGATAAACTGAGTTTTAACTATCCAATTGACTTGAAAATTGAAACATGAGCTCAAGAGGGACTAAGGATGCCCTGCAAATGAAAACAGTAAGAATTGTGCTTCAAATTAAGCCTGAAGACATCCTACGTGTAGGATGTCTTTTTCCTTAGAATGGCTTGAAACTTGTCATGATGATAGGGCATGACCTGTGTATCACAGCTATGTGCTTGGATTTTGATTTGGACACCAAAAAGTGAAATATTGGACTATTTTAGGCTTTTGGTACACAAATGGGTAGGATGTCCTGTAATGATGATCAAATGTGGTCCAAATGACTTGAAAATTGATATGTAGGCTTCTTGTAGCATGTTTGTCACATTTATGATGTCAAACTTTTCTCAGTGGGTCAATATGACTCTGGAGACATACTACGTGTAGGATGTCTTTTTGTTCAGAACTGCATGAAACCTGTCAGTATGATAGGGCATAGCCTGTGGATCATCGCCCTGGTCTTAGATTTGAATTTGGATAAGTTTTGAGGGTAGGAAGACCATTTGTGGTGTTTGGGACTCTTAGAAGTACATCTATGGAGCTATGAGGCCAAAAAGTGATTTGTTTGGCTGGAAACTTGGTGGGTGGGCTTGTATGAATGTGATAAACATGTGTGAAGGCCAAAAAATCCATCTGGAGGTCATCTCAAGCTTAGAGACATACTACACGTAGTATGTCTTTTTTTGTGATTTTGAAGATATGACCGCACAATTGGCTTTGACATGATGTGAAGAGTGTATGGTTCAAGTTTCACTTGATTTGGATCATTTTTGATAGGTCGAGAAGCTCCTACTCATGAGTTTTGGTATCTTTCGGGTTACTTTTGCCGGATTTTTCTCTTTGTGGCCACTTGCAGGGCTCGAGAAGTTAGGTTTTTTCCATTGCTTTCTTGCCTCCTTTGGGCATCCAAGATTGGTCTCCTAGGCTAGGGTAAACCCCCTATTAAGTCTTGTTGGTATTGGGTTAGCTGTTAGGTGATTACCTATGCTCACAGGTCTCTTCCCTGCAAACCTCCTTGGAGTTCTATGCTAGTTTTGGCGACAAAAAATCACATATACATGAAGAGCATAAGGTGCTGAGTCTACCTCTCATATCTGGTAGTCGTCGGATGACTGTGCGCGGCGTATCGGCTGTTGGAAGTCCTGTGCGCTCTAGGTGGCTAGAGCTCTCTCTCACAAGTGAATAGTAGAAATGAGCTCTAAGTAGTGTGAAAAAACCCTATAATGGGGGGCCCAGAACCACTTTTCATGAAATTTTACATGTGCTCCTAACTTTTCGCGAAACGTGGTTTAGGCTCGAAAAGTTCTCCATTTGGACTCGGTTTGCCCAGTTTCTGAGAATTTTGACGATTCGGTCAAAATCTGGCCACAACACGCCTCCCACTTCATTCTCATAATTGCACCCCCACTGCACCCTGGGTTGTCTTCCAGCCACTGATCATCCCCATCTTTTTTTGTTTTTCATTATGATCGCATTTCACCTGCTTTTTGAAGGTTTTCTATCAAAAATTAGTAAATCTAAAGGAAAAATAGAAAAATCAACTAAAAAAAATCCCAAAAATCAAAATAAATCAAAACTTCACCCCAACACACTATGTACACTTACATGTGCTTTTTATGGCCGGATTTCTCCGTTTTACCAATATTTTGCACAAAAAATGGCTATTTTTACATATATACACACACTTATCGGCTCTAATTTAGCGTTTGGCCTCATATATCTGTAGATTAATGGTGTATAAGGGCATATGTACTTTGGTTAGTCCAGAAAATTTCACAATCAAACATAAAACCCCTCAAAAATAGTCAAAACATGCCCTTTTTGTTGCTTTTTACGGTCATCAGGTCCGCATTGAGAATGCCTCCCCCCCTCCTAATCAGAGTCCTCCCAGACGATAAGGTATCATCTTGGGGTATGTGTTGTGCATGGGTTAAAATCGTGCTAATGCATGGCCTTGTAACATGGCCCTACCTGATGCATAATCGGTCAATGCATGTTAAACTAATGCGGTGCGAGAGGAGGGAATAAGCAAGATGCTTATTGGCATTCGATGGCGAGGTTTCTTGTTTGTTGTTGGTTTGGTTGGCTGATTTTCTTTGCAATTAAAAGTTGTAATTCTGCCTCTCGTTGTTTGATCGTCTTCTTTGCGAAGATGCCCGATTTTCCGCTATTGCAGGTATGGCCGTTATGGTCTCCATGGAGAGAAGTGTCGTGTCTGATGTGGCCATAATCTTTTTATTTTTTGCTTTCCATTTGTATCTTTTTTTTGGATACGTTTGTAGGTTTATGGCATTTTCTTTGGTCGTGGTTGCTGTTCTGTTGATCGGCATCCACACAGATTGATTTGCCGATGTCGTTTGTCTGGCTGCTGGTTTTGCTTGTACTGAAGGGAGTTTCTGTAGCATCACTTTGGGGATCCAAATGCGTGTCTCATGTTTTTGGCAATTGAGCATGTTTTTTGGTATCCACATCTGTTTTATGATCCTTTTTGGTGTTTGTTTAACATTGTTGTACTGAGGTTGTCTGCTACTACCTTGTGGTTTGTAGGCTCGTTCACATCCATCCTTTCGTACCCATACCTGCTGTTTGCTTATTGCTGACCTTGATTTATTCCTTGTCGCCTGTGGTAGCTTCTTCTTTGATTGAATGGATTGGGCGATGTCCTGTTTATCCGTTTTAGGTGTCTTTTGCTGATTAAGTGTCACCCATGTTTTTTGCTTTTTATCAAGTGATTGTGGCACTAGTGTCGGGTTCTTCATGGTTATCTGAGCAAAAGGCTACCACTTGGTGTTCTTGTGCTTGTTGAATTATGACCGTATTCGTACTCCAATCTATCTGCACATTGTACTCTTTCTGCCATGGTTGTCCCAACAACATTGGATGTGGTGTGCACATATCCTCAACCACATAAAACTTGTGGGGATAAATATTTTGATGTACTTGTACATGCAATATCGTCTAGCCGAATGTGCTTAATGAATGTGATGTAATGCTTTCCAGCATTGTTGAGTAGGATGGAGTTGTTCTTTGAGCTGGAGCTGATTATATAATTTGCAAGAAATCAGACTTGCTTGAACTCCGGAATCAAGCAATGCCGTCGATTCAACTTGATTGCTACCCACTTTGACTATAATTATTGGTTCCACTGTGTCTTCACTAAAATTCGTTAATCGAATAGCATTTATTCGCAACGGTGATCCAATTTGTCGTTGTTGTCGTAGAAGCCTTCTTTTCGTAATGTGTTCTTTTGCTTTTGCTTATGCTTCGTCTCGTATCCTCTGTTTCTCCTTCATTCGTTGTTTTTCTTGATGGATTTGTTGAAGCATATCTTGTGTTAGTGGTAAATGATACTTTTTAAACTGACACCCACTAATCCAATTTGGCATTTCTTCTCCTTCCAATGTCGCAAGTTTGACAACTTTGCTTTGTGATAAGTCCCTAATCACAAAGGGTCCCATCCCTTGCTTTTTAAGTTTTTTGGCATGTTGCTTCAAAGTGTAAACAAGTACATAATCACCTGTTTTGAACTCTTTCGTACGCACATGCTTGTCAAAAAACTCTTTTTGTCTTCTCTTCTTAGCATAGATCGAAGCTACAGCTCTCAGTTGAAGTTCATCTGGCTTTTCAAGATCATCTATTCTTGAAGAGAGCTCATGGCCTGTCCATTCTAAGCATTTTGCTACTCGTAGAGTTGGAATCAAAAACTCTATGGTTAATATAGCGTTTAGACCAAACACCATGTTATACGGTGTTGTTCCAATCGATGTTTTATAAGCTACCCTGTATGCCCATAGTGTTGAGTGTAATTGTTGATCCCAGTCTGCCCTTGTTTCTGATACAATTTTAGTCAAAACACTGCATAGTGTTTTATTTGTGGCCTCAGCTTGTCCATTTGCCTGTTGATGATATGGAGCAAATTTTCTATGTATGACCATGAATTCCTCAAACAGGTATTCAATAACTTCATTAAGAAATTGTGTTCCTCGATCACTGACAATTTCTATTGGTAATCCGTATCGTACAAAGACATTTTCATACAAGAATTGTGCAGTGGTTCTTACGTCTGCTTTTTGTGTTGCTTTGGCTTCAGCCCATTTTGTGAGATAGTCCGTAGCCACAATGATATATTGGGTATGGGTGCTTTATGCAGGGGGTGAAATAGGCCCCACAAAATCAAATCCCCATTTTGTAAATGCCCGTGCTCCCATTATTGGCTGTAGTGGCATCTCATCTCTCTTTATCGGCACCTTAGTGCGCTGACATGCATTACAACGCTTTACAAATTCCTCAGCGTCTATGTGCAATGTAGGCCACCATATCCCTGCGGTTAAGACAATTTTTGCCGTCTTATCGCCTGAAAAATAGCATCCACTTATTCCTCCATGTGCATGTTCTAGAATCAGTAGGTATTCACTTTCACTTGCACAAATTCTAAGTTGATTGTCCTTTCCTCGCTTGTAGAGTTGATTTTCAATTAAAGTAAAGTCTCGAGCCTCCAACTCTATAGACCTTTTTCGTGCTTTTGTTATGTTTTCAGGAAATGTCCTTGTTGTTAAGAAATCAATGATATATTGACTCCATGCAGGTGCAATGGTTACCTGAAACAATGTCGCGTGATCCATCGGTCATTTGGCACTACATATAGTACAATTGTTAACATAAGCATGTGTGTCAACATACATAGTTGGCCAATAAACTCCTAAGTGTTTCAATCTTTGGTGTGTTTTCATTGTTGAACAATGAAATGCACAGTCTTGGATGTGTGCTTCTTCAAGATAACACTCGAATTCCTCTGGATTTATACATAATCGTAGAATTTGGTCCGAGCCTAGATGGTACAGTTGTCTTGCAATCAGCTCAAAGTTTTTTGTTTGTCGAAATGTTTGTTGTTTGGATCCGTCTTCTTTGTTATCAAATCTACCTCCAAAGGAAAGAATGCTAACAATTTCCTGAGACCATTTGGGTATCATTTCAATATTGAAAAGATAAGCGTCAGGTATGTCATCATCTACTCCGTCAGGAGCTTCTCCGTTTTGCAGTCTTGAAAGATGATCCACTCGTAGATGAGTTTTACCTTTTTTTACTACCACTGTGAAGTCAAACTCTAACAATATAATAAACCAGCGTACAATTCTCCCAGTACTGCATGGTTTATTTATTAGATAAAAGAGCTTGATGATTTGTGAAGAACACAAATTTGTTTGCAAGCAAGTAATGCCAAAATTTCTTTACAGCATATATCATTCCTAATCCCTCTCTTTCAGTTGTGGTATAGTTATTTTCTGCACTATTTAGCTATCAGCTCGCATAACAAACTGGGAAATCCATTGTTCCGTCTCTAGGTTGAGCCAGAATATTCCCAATTGCGTATGCAGAGGCATCAATGTGAACATGGAATATCTTTTTTCAATCTGGTGCTTTAAGTACAGGTGCTGATACAAGGTTTTCCTTAAGCTTTTTGAATGAAGTTTCACACTCCTCATTCCAGTCGAAACTGACTAATAAGCGATACAGTGGTTGTGCAATGACCGCATACATATATATGAATCTTTGATAATATCCTCATTGTCCCATGAAAGATTTTACTTGTTTGGCATTAGTAGGCCTGGGTATGTCTTCTATGACTCTAATTTTGTCTAGGTCAATAGTTATGCCATTTCTTGAGACTATATGTCCTAAGATGCGGCCTTGCCTTACCATAAAAATGCACTTTTCTGGGTTGAGACAATCCGATATGTTCTGCACTTCTCAAATACCTTTTGTAAATGATCAATGTGTTCTTCTCGAATAAGAGAGTGGACATAGAGATCATCCATATATATTTCTAAGAATATTCTTAGGTATTCTTTGAACACATGAGTCATTAACCTTTGGAAGGTGGCTGGGGCATTGGTTAGGCCAAAAGGCATAACTCTATACGCATATATTCCCCACTCTGTGGAAAATGCTGTTTTGTGTTGATCCTCTAATGCAATTGCCAATTGGTTGTACCCCAAAAATCCATCTAAAAAGGAATAGGCCCGTTTTCCTGCTACTCTCTCAAGCACATGTTCTGTGATTGGCAATGGATAGTTATCCCTTATTGTTGCCGCGTTCACCTTTTTGAGGTTCACACACACACGCAAAACTTTCCGTTCTTTTTGGGGACTACCACAATGGGTGACACCCAATCTGTATGCTCGATTTCATAGATGAATTCGACATCCATCAGCTTGTCAATCTCTTCTTTGATTCGTTTAGCAAATGTGTCATTATATGTGTAAGGACGTTGTTTGCTTGGTTTGGTATCTGATTTTAAATGAATTGTATGTTGGCATATCGATGGATCAACTCCCTTGAGGTATTTGTAAGACCATGCAAACAAATCTTTATACTTCTTGAGAAGCTGTGTTAGCATTTCTTCTTCCTCCGGCTCTAAATCAGTGGCTATATAGAGAGGCTGAGGCTCTTCGCCTAGCGCAGCGAGGTCAGGTCAATTCATTTTTCATTTTCCGGCCCATCATAAGATTCCTGGTTTATTATTTCCTTTACTGGTGGTGTCATTATGATTTTTCTGTTTTGGATGGTGAATTTTCGATAGTGGACGGTACATTCATGTTTTATTTTTTTGAATCCTCCTTACCTTCGCTTTCTCCTTCGGTAGTCCATACCTCTCGTAATGACCGTTTAAGTTCTTGGTATTTCTTTTTACGCTCCATTTTGGTCCACTCTGGATCTTTTGTCTTTTCCTGTTTTGATTGTTGAGATTTTTTTAATTTTGTTTCTGTTTTAGTTTTCCGTGCTTGTTTTATTTCCTCATGTGTCCTTTCCCTTCGAACTCTTGAGAATCTCCCTGATATTTGGTCTTTTACACAATCCTCTGCCTTGACAAGCATTAGATAGTGAGTTTTATCTTTTATCCTAGGCATCAGGTTCTGTTTTTTGTTTTTTTTATCTATAGCGTTCTTGGCGTCTAGGATGTTGATTTGCAAAATCATAAAACTTTATATCTGTAGTTGTCTCCCCACACTCGCCTGAATTGTTTGAACACTCGTTATCTGCATCGTTACTTAATTCCAAATGCTCAAACGAGTTATAAAACTCTTCCTGTTCTGGTGAGTCTACATTCTTATCCCCTGCTGGTATAAGGTTTACCATGTAATAGGGTAGCACATCATAGCCATCCTTATCGCAAAATTTTGTCGTCGGGCTATCTGTAATGGTATAGACATCCAATGTTGCTAGTATGTGTTCCCATTCCAGAGGTTCTAAGGCATCTTTAGGAAAAGGTTCCGAAATATAATCCGTGTCCTCAATCGCTCTTTCTAAGATGCATTCCTCTCTTTTCAAGCTTCCACAATGTGAAGCTCTGCACATCCATAGCTCTTATTTTTGCCCTAACCATGCTGGGAGTTCGGATCCTGCCAATGTAGCTGAATCAAACTCTTCCACTGGTGTCTGGTTCACATCCTTGTAACTATGGTCTTTTAGGTATATTTTGGTTGTGGTCTCCCCACGCCTGAGGTATATGTGGTCATAACCCCAATCCTGGACCATCTTTAATTGTCTCATGAATGGTCTTCCCAAGATGATCTCGTAATTGTTCTTTTTGTCGAAATCAACTATTGCAAATGTATGCTCATACTCAATTCCGCAAGAGGTGACAATTACTTTTTCTAAAAGTCCTGGAGGCTTTTCCATGAACCCATCTGCCAGTTGAATTTCATTATGGTTGCTCTCAAAGCCGATTTTCCCCATTTTTTCCAGATTTCTTTGGTGGTGATAGCAACTCCCGCTCCACTGTCAAGAATAGCCTTGGATACTACTCCCTAGAATTCTACTGGTAGTGTGGTATTTCCATCTTCTCCCTCGCAATATTCTCCAACCTTGTTTAAAGGTATAGGCCTAGTGTTTAGTTGAGGCTTGTCCAATTCTTTGATCCCTTCTTGAAGCTTCGAGGTAGGGTCTTTTAATCCAATTTTTTCTAAGAATTTGCCTACTGTGGTCCACATGTTTGGTCGTAACCTCAGGAGTTCGGCTAACGTGATTGTGCATGCCACATGTGTGGACAATAACTCGATCAACCTTTGTGAATCCATTCCTCTGTTAGGAGAGAGTCTTTGAGATGGGATTGCTCTCACCTCAGACTTAGCTTCATACTCCCCTAGGTAAGAGGGTAGATTTTTTAGCGAGTCTGGTTGGCTGTGCCCCGAACTGATTGACCCGTGGTCTCCCCCTTGTGAACGCATATCAAAGTTCATTTGTGATCTTGTCCCAAATTCTTCAATGGGAGGTAAGATCTCATTTTTCTCCTTCCCAATGATATTTATTTGGTGGTTCACTCTATTAGCTTCATTTGGTTCCCGGATTTGCTTCCACAGGTCATCTAAACTGTCACAATCCTTATCCATCCCTACCAATGTTTTAGGCTGGAAACCATCAATTGTCTCATCTATTGTATTTGTCACTATGATAGGTTCTCTCCTAGACTCAGAGGCAGTCATGAGTCCCTCCTCCGTGTTTGCTTGTTTCTCTAGAGTTGGTGTGAGAGGGGTTGGAGCTGGCACCTCGTGCCAACTTGCAGGTTTACCAAGCGGGTTTTCTATCAAGGATTGGGCTGTTTCAATCATCATCCGACACATTTCCAACCTCTATTTTTCTAGTTCTGCATATGGATAAGTCATCCATCTTTGCTCTTGGTTTTGGTTGTTTCTGAGTCTGGCTTCGTATGCTTTTAAAAGTGCGTCAAGCTGCTCATTTACTTTTTCTACCAGCACTGATCCTCCCGATCCTGCACTTTTGGGTTCTACTATTTCCTTGGCCCCTTTGGTTGTAGCAGTGTGTGAACTTAAACTAGTTAGATCCTCTAACCGCTCCAATCTATCCTTTGTGCGTTTTAACTCCTCGAATAGAGCTATTTTCTCTCATTCTCTCCTAGATTTCATACGAGCCTTTCTAGCTTTCCAAGTGCTTCTTTGATTTTTCATTTCTGCACTAGGAGCATCAGTTTTTGGCTCTTCAATTATGGGTTCATTTGTTCTTCTTTGAGTCTGTGCCCGTGTGATTGACTGAATAGGTATTACTATCTCATTTTCTGACCCTTCCAGTATGTTCAAAGTAGTTTTTGCTCCTTTGCTCGGGTTCTTTGGGAAATCAGGAATCAAGTGAGTAATTCCACACTCGGTGCATTACGCGTTGACTCTAATGATTTCATCATGAGAACAGTCCCTTAGCAAATGATCTCCACCACACTTGTAGCAGGGTCCCTTAGGCTGTTGACGTGCTCCTTGAGCTCCTCTCTGTTGGTAAGCATGCCTCTGCCCACCCATGCCTCCGTTGGCTATGAACAATAATGTTCGTTCATCCAAGTTGTATCTTCCTTCTCCTGCAGCCTAGGTAGCTGATGGTGGTCCTGTACTTCCTATCATGCTCCAAGGTTCTTGCGTTTTAGGTTCTTCCGGTGGGTAATAGACAGGATTTGTTGCATATCCATTGGATCTTTGTAATATGCATGCACAGGTACCAAAGCCGTATCTTATGCCGACCGATCGTACTCCTGGTAGGGGTGGTTGTTGCCCCAATACTGGTTGTGGTCGTTCAACTCCTACAGGTTTTGGTAGGTTACCTGCTTGATACCTAGGCATCAGTGGGATTTGAGGAGATGCTACCTGAGCTTGGGGAGCATATGGTCTCTCTCTCACATATCCCTTGTTATAACATTCCTCCGTCACATGGTTTGTCCATTTTTGTTCAATTGCACACCACTTTGGTTGCTTAGCCTGAGGCTTGGTATACATATTAATTCTTTTTAGCACTTCCTCCACAAGCTATTCCTGGCTTACATCTACTTCTCCTCTCGATGCTGTCTTAGCGGACTTGCTTCCACTTTGTTGTGAGAATAAATCGTCATCAAGTTCCTTGAATTCACCCTCCTTGTAGACCGCACAATTGTCTACAAGGTAAAGAGCTTCCTTAGTTAGCTCATTTAACGTTGTGCTCCTCTTCATATGTAAGTCCTTTTGGAGATCTGCGTTCCTCAGTCCTTGAATAAATATAAGCATAAGTCTAGACTGGGTTGGTAGTTCTTCCATAGGGCAGAACTTCACATATCTTTTTAGTCGTAGGGCTGCCTTTTGCACAGATTCCCCTTCTTTCTATTTGAATTTATGGATTTGTGAGACGGTATAATGAGCTATCCCTCTTTGTGAGAATTCCTCAATAAACTCATCAAAAAACTCCTCCATAGACTCAAAATCTCCACGCTCCACGGAGTCAAACCAAGTAGTGGCATCCTCTTCTAGGGTAAGTCCAAACCCTGCAAATTGAGTAGGGAAGTCCAAAACTTCTTCAACTCCACGCACGAAGGCTGCTACATGATCCTAGGATCTCTGTTTCCCGTGTATTTCTTGTTTACCCATTTTTGCACCTGGGAAGGTCTAATTCTACGATGGTCTACAAATCTCATCATTGGTTCTCCTCGTCCTACTCAATATACCTCCTCTGGCCTTCAAGAGGTGGTTTATCTCTTCGAACTCGTTCTATGGGTTGTCTTCCGGGATCTGCCGACTCTTGAGTTTTTGGCTTACTCTCGCCTTGATACTGTGATAGAGTGGTGGTTCTTGTAATTCTCTTAGCCCTCGTGCGGCTAGATAACCACCTCTGTTTCGGTCTTGTTCTAATGTCGCACTTTGTTGAATCCATGCTTGCAATGATGGTTGGGTTGCCATAAAAAGGAAGAGAGAGAGAAAATGAGAGAGAGAGAACATCATTTGACAAAATCATGACAAGCTAGAGTCTCTAGTATTTAAGGATGTTGCACCATACAAGTGGAAAATAGAGGACATATATGTGCATCTCCTCTCTTATTGGCAATCCAAGAGGAAACATTCAAGGCCACAATCTCTCCCTAAGGAAAAGATATAACCTTTTCTACACATTCTTTTAAGAATTCATCCTCTTTTTCTTAGAGATATCACTAATAAGAAATTATTCTTGTAGAGTTATTTTTCACATGGTGTCGATGCCCAAAATATTGAAGAAGCACTTTCTTTCCCTCAAGTAAGAAAATTTATTTTCTCTTTGTGTATCTTACATACATCTTAAAAGCATTGAAAAATCTCACATGGATTTCTCTTACATTACTATTTCTTTTGTTTAAGGTCATTGATGCTACTGCTTCTAGTGAGAAGAAGAATGAGCAAGATAAATTATCACATATGGTACTATTATTTGCTTCAATGATTTTACAACTAATTTTTTAAGTCATATTCTAAGTTTGAAGTATAGCTATAGAAAAAATTATTCTCTTTGAGTATAGTATGACTTCAACTTCCCAAAGTGTTGTCTATAATGCTTTTCATTAGCATAGAAGCCCATGAAATTTTTAGCTTTTATATTTGAGAATTGTGATATGAAATTTAGGTTACTACACCAACAAAGGATCGTAATTGTGGAAAAATTTACTCAAGACTTTGAGGAGTCTAGCCTTTTTGAAGCACCACAAAAAATGGGTGGATTTTCAGAGAGGTAATCATGGTTTAATAATATTATAGCTAGTACATAAGCATGTAAGTAAACTAGACTCCTCAAGACTTTGAGGAGTCTAGCCTTTTTGAAGCACCACAAAAAATGGGTGGATTTTGAGAGAGGTAATCATGGTTTAATAATATTATAGCTAGTACACTAAGCATGTAAGTAAACCATTTTAGCTTATGATATATAAGCCTCTCATTTTCACTTGTAGATAGATAAATTCATGTTGGAAATGAAAAGCTTTGAAGGTTTACAACGCTACATTTCTGATGAGGTAATCCACAAACAACATGTTTTTTTAATTGAAGTTATTGAAAAAATAATCAGGACTTTTCTCATTTGCTATAGGATCTTGATGACTCTCATGGGGGGGATGAGATCCCAACTTCATATTGTGATCTTTTAAAACATGGAAGTATGAAGGGAGTAGGTGTTGTAAAGGAAGGTGCTTCTTTGCTTAAAGGACATATTGTAGGAGCACAAGAGGTAACACTTTTTTGTTTACAAATCATATTCCTTGTAATAGATATCATGTCTTTTCATTTCATAGTTTCTTACTTGTTGTTATAGGATTGTGGTGATGTAAATAAAATTTCACATCGTGGTTTTGCTCAAACACATGGGATAGGGAACAATAAGTAGTATGTACTTTTCATTAAGAAGTACATACATTACTTTAAAAAAAATAGAGCCTAGCTTCAGGTCTTTTTGTAGTGATGTAAAAAATCCCGATAGTGCGACCATGGTTCGCAAGATTGTAGGTTGGTTGATAGATACTAACAAAATAGAAGTAATGTTGAAAGAAAATCCTCTTACTTTAGAGGACATCGTAATATATGGTTGATGACACTCAAGATCAATTAAGACACATGTTTTCAACCAAAAAAAAATTGTGTCATATTTAGGTAGATTTTTTTCTTTTGAGTGCCTTTGAAAAAATGATGTGAAGCATTAGGATAGAGTGCAATTATTTGAGCTTGGGGATCTCTTTGATACCATGTGCTACTTGTCATGTTATATGGTAATCTTCACACCTCAAAAAATAATTCCTATATGGTGATCTTCAAACCTTACGAAATTCCTACATAGGGAAATAAATTAATTCCTATATGGAAATTTCCACGCCTTATAAAATCCCTGTATAGCAATGTCTTTGGTTATCTAGGGAAATAACTACACTTTAAAATTCCCTACATCCCAACTTTTCCTACTTACATATGTAGGAAAATGTCTCACCTTTTCTAATTTGGAATTTTCCTACATGCGTGCATTGAAAGTAGGAAAAGTAAATGGGAAACTCTTTTTTTTTCTAGTATAGAATGATCTAAAAGTTCCTTGTGCTCCTTGGTTGCTTATTGGCGAGCCCTGGCCACTCTTCTCTCTGTGCTTGCCAAGCCTGGCTTCAAGAGCCCCTTCTCTACTTGCTCGCCCATGCTCTGCATGCTCTCTTCACCTTTCCCCCTTGCACTCCATCTATGGCGGCACCATGTGCAACCCATACCAGTAATTATTGTAGTCGGCTTCCATTTTTTTTAGATTTCCTTCAAAAAAAACTTTAATCAAGCGCGGGTTCCCACCAACCTCCCCCTTTCAAGGTCTTGAGCTTCAAAGCCTTTCCCTCTTCACTATTACTACAGAGCATCCAACTTTGGCCATGGCAACTACAACCTCGTGGAATTGTAATAGTTTTCAATCTGCAGGCACACTATTATTGGTGGAACTTGCCGATGTGATAGGCTAGGTCGTGGTATCTGAGTCATACAAGGTCTTTTATCCTTTAGTAAGCCTTTCTTGAGCTAGCTTATGGTAGATACAGGTAGTATGGATCCACCCTACTAAATCTGGCTGGTTGGCTTTGATCCGAGCTTCAAATAGGGCTTCGGTCATTTCTCGAAACTGCGGTTTAGAATTGGCTTTACTGGCCAATTCTTTCTCAAATATTTTAGAGGCCTCTATTCAGAGGTTCAATTTTTTTTTTTGGTGTTTCTCATGAGGAATCACCATTGCATCTACAACATGAACCCCTTCACTATTTGCTTCCGAGAGATTAGCTATCTCTTGTAGCCTCCATGCACCATCGAGTCAGCTACATACCATAGATTGACATTTTATGTCTATGGTTCTCGCTTTGCTACCATCGATATGGTGAGGTGTAAGGTCTCTGACCCCAACCAAAAAGAGCACCCTTGTACCATGAAATGATCATAATGGAAAAAAGTTACTATTTTTAGCAGTTTTCCAGATTCTGTCAGTGCCATGATGTTTAGAATGTTATAAAGCTTCAAAATGTGAATTAAAATAATTTTTGTGAAAATTTTCCAAAAATAGTAAGTTTTTGGTCCCCCGATCCATCCAGTCTCGACCGTCTCGAAAAACTGCACCCGTACCCCAAATTTGAAAAAATGCATTTTCGGACCCCGAGGGCTGCTAAATATGGCAGGTACTCGGGCCAGTACGGCTTAGTTAGAGCTTTGTATGGCAATTTACGGCATCAAAATCCGATTCGTATGACCCGTTTTAGCCTAGAACCAAATTTCTTAAAAATTGTCCGGAGAGGTACCGGGGGCCCGGGACTGTGTGGGAACAGGTCCCAGGCCACTCCAGATCATCTTTAGCAGCTAGGGGGCGCCCTCTTGCTTTGTGGGAGTCTTGGGAACGCTGCCAAGCCTGCAACTCAGTCTGAGAACCAGTTAACCAAGCCAACCTGACACTTGGTGGGCAGAGAACTGGACTTGCCATGCTTAACTGGAGAAGCTCCCAGATGCATTTAGCAACCCAGATCGATTTTCAGCCTGTAGGAGACTATTTAAAGACCTGCATACACACACACACACACTTATGATCACACACACACACACACACAGTGCATACACACACACCCACATACATTGGGAAGGTGCTGCCGAATCACACACCTATTGAAGAAGAAGCTAGGAGGGAGGTGCTGCCGAATTTTCATCTCAAGAGGCTCGATTAGATCAGAAAATCAAGAAGATTACCAGCTCTTAATCACGGTAACGACAGTTAAATTAATGCTATCTGTAAATTCCTTTCTCTACCATCAAAATTTCTCGTACATTATGCCTATTCCTAGCCAAAAATCTCTATGACTACTCTCTAAATTCTCCTTACTCGTACTTTATTATGTAATCATCATTCCATAGCTGAATTATCAGCCATTCTTCACTCTTGATTAATGATTAGAGCATAATTATCAGAATCTTCTCTCTCTAGATAGCATAGTAATTAATCGGTAAGCTAGTATTTGTGCAGATTGAAGAGAATCACTATTGTAATCACTCATTAACATTGCAGCTTAATTGAATTCATTTTTCTTATGCATTAAGACGTGATTAAGGAGAAATTAATCCGTCACTAAGTCTCTAAGAATTGGGTTTTCCTCACACATATGCATAGGGTAAATCTGCATCATCTAATTGCTAGGAAATAGTTTAATCATACTTAATCCAATTCCCTGGTAATTCTAATAGTGAAATCTTAATTATTCTTGATCATGCAAGCCGAATAATTATCTTAGAGCCGGTTCCCATAGGATTACGTGCCATCCTTAATGATTGCTTATGAAAGAAATCTAGACTCTCATATAGGAGGGATTAATTGATGTCACTAATCTACCCATTGGACTGTTATGATGCTTGTGAAACTTAGCTTTTTCTCCAAGCTAATCATTTAAAGTAGTGAGAAATGGCCCCGGTTAAGAGGACGCGCTTCGGTGGTGCCCATGATCGCGAAGCAGGAACGAGCAATGTCAACGGAAAGGGGAAGGCCCCCATGGACGAGCAGATACCGGCCATCTCACGGGCCATCGATGAAGAAGTGGAAGAGGTAGATCATATTTTTATTCAAGTTGTTTAAATTAACATTGCATACGCTAGTTAGGAATGCTCATATCCCCAAACATGTTGGAGAAATCCGACGGAAACCTCGGCATTGAAATCATTATACATTAAGTTCTAAAGTAGGAAGGTAATGTTTGATGGGTATGCTGTTTGCAAGAGGAAAGAATGTTTGCTAGGGAAGATTTAGCTCGACATGTTCATTTTATTTCCAATGTTGAATCAGTCCTGACCCCCCTACTGATCACAGGGGGTAGAGTTCCTCGTTAGGACTCTTGAATCCACGACATGCTTTCTATGCGGTGGATACCCACGATTTGCTTTCTATGCGGTGGGAACCCACGTCTTGCTTTCTATGCGGTGGGAGTGTCCATGACGTGCTTTCTATGCGGTGCACATACCTAGTTGTATGGGCAGCTAGGCGACAACGGGAGGAGTGAACTCTCGCTGGAGGGGGGATGTTGTACCTCTAGAACATTGGAATTTTTATGAATAAGTTTGAGTAGAATTTTTACTAGAATTCTGTTTTGGTGTTGTTTGCAATACTGGTTGAAGGGCTGTTTTAACGAACCATGTGATTCGGAATTAAACAAGGAATATTTATGTTGAACAACCTTTGTGGTAGTAATTAGGTCACCGAAGAAGTGTGAGTGTGGGGGTGGAAAGTGGGGGCTTGGCTCAGGTTGCCAATGCCTACGAGATGGGTGGTCCCGATTGGTCGGGAACTCTCTATCCCCATAGTGCTTACTCGATATTAGTAACGCTCATTGCCCCTAGAGCGGGGAATTCCCGAGAGTACGTGCCTCTGAAACATGGGGAAAAAGGCACTCGAGGCTTCTCTCCTCTTGGAAGGTGGGTCATAGGATCGCTAGATAGTTAAGTACGCTTCCCCTGCGAGGTGGAGCTAGATCTCTTTGCTAGTAGGCTCGAACTCGACTCACTTTGTGATGAGAGATCGTCCGCTAGTCGAACCCTGAACCATTTTGTTTACTTCCGCTATAGATCTAGTGGCCATCAGGTTTACCATCAGATCCATTGTTTGATACGACGGGGTGGGGACCTCACACCTGGTATCAGAGCCTAGGTTAGGCTGGGAAAATAAAGTCGTATTGTTTGAACATTTAAAAGGAACTGAAAGTATATAGGTAGTTGATCCGAATTCCTTGCATTGGTGCTGCAGGAAGACCCCGTGCTCGAATATTAGAAGTTCCAAGTGTTTGAGCTTATTTATGAGCAAGCTCGAAGATCCCTTGTTTACCAGTTCAGGCGAGATGTCATGGAGATACTGTTGAAGGCTTATACGCCACACTCCACTCGCATTGACAAAGGATGGGAACTTGATTGGACATTTCCAGGAGGGGTTTACTACATCAATGCTCGGAAGCTAGGATGCCTGGCTACCGACTTGAAGAAGATACGTTGGGGAGAAGAGTTGAGAGTAATAGAGATATTCTACTTGGTGCCCACACGATTGGATCAGACTGTTTCGGGCAACTCCAACCAAACCATCAACGACTGGCTCTTGGAGAAGGTCACCAATGTGATTCCAGCAAACCGAGTCAAGACCTTTGGATTACTGAAAGCGGAACTCCGGCCCGACATCTTAGTTTATTATCCCCTCAAGAATGTGTACAAGAACTATTACACGAATGAAGTAGTGCATCATGTCAACACCATTTCCTAGGCGTATGTTATACGCAAATCCATAAAGCCATGTAATAAGCGGTCATCAGTCATTCTAAACCTTGAGGAGTTTCGATTGTAATAAATTTCCATAAATAAAGTGCTTTTTGTCTCTGAATCTCTGTCTCTTGATAAAGTGGAATTTTGAATTTTATTAAAGTCTCGTGTCTATCTTGAAATTCAAGTAATGGTATCAAGAATTTCGTATAACCCATGTAGGTACCGCCTGTTGCTCTGTACTCGGCAGCGCAAGAGAAGAAGCTCCTCCTTAAGCAAGCCCAACCTCCGATCTTTAAGGGTGAGGGGGCAAATGTGGAGAGAGATGCGGAAGTATGGATGGAAGCCATGGACGATTACTTTGAAGCTGCGGGAACCCAACCCGTAAATCAAACCATGCTTGCGATGTTCCGCCTGACTGGCGATGCCAAGATATGGTGGAAGCAACATTGCAGGGACATGGATATTAAGGGATCTTCCCAGTCCTGGGAAGACATCAAAGCTGCGATAATGGGACGTTATTTACCACCTGCCTATAGGACCTTGAGAATGAATGAATTCTTTTCACTTCGGCAGCTGAATTCAACGGTCGAAGAATACTATACAAAGTTTGTCACTCTTCGGAGATATGCTCCTAAGATGACCTTGGAACAACAGGTGGCAAGGTTCTGTCAAGGACTAATCGATCCCTTGAACACTCGGCTGGAGGCTCTCAGACCGTCAACACTTCAGGATGCCTTGTTGAGGGCTAAACCTCTAGCTCTCGAAGTACAAAAGGCCAATCAGAATAGGAGGAATAATTGGGCAAAGAGGGCAAGGAACACTGCTTGGGACAACAGACCAGCCAACCAAACCTATAACCAGCGCCCTATTGTGGCTACCACCACAACCATGGAGTTTCCTGATGTTCGATGCTATGGTTGCGGTGAGCATGGACACTATAGATCCAATTGCCCCAGGAACATTCATGCGACCAACGCCAATGCCATACCCTTGAATAACCGTGGGCGTGGCCAAGCTAATGGAAGAGGAGGACGCGGAAGAATGAACAATGGGCGAGGGCGTGGAGCTACCGCCAGAGTGAATGCCGCAGTAGTTCAACCAACTGTGGGTGACGAAGCAGTGGAGAGAGCAACCCTGCATGCTGCAATTGACAATTCCAATGGTTGCGAGCAATACGCAGTCATTCATACGCCAGGATCTCTCAGAGGTGAACAAGTTAACTTCCTTATAGATTGTGGCAGTACTCTTTCATTTCTTTCACCCAGATGCATGAGAAAGCTTAAGCTAGATAAGTATCCGTCAAGCAAACTAGTTGTCGAGTTAGCAAACGGCAAGGAGGTAGTATCTCAACACTCTGCACGCAAAATTGACTTTGATTTAGGGGGACACCCAACTTCTGCCCAATTTCGAACCCTACCCTTAGGATTCTTTGATGGGATATTAGGGATGGACTGGCTAAAGCAAAATAGGGCCCACATACATTGTGCACAAGGGGATTTTACCTTTACAGATAACTTGGGTAATGAAGCCTTAATTCAGGGGGAAAATGGGAGACCTAAGGCTACTCTAGTTAAGGCCAGCAGACTTTTGAAGGGACTAAGGAAGGGTCAGCAAATATATGCAGTTAAACTCAATAAGGTGGACCAATCCGATACCTCACTTCGACCAGACTGGCTGAGGGAATATGATGACGTATTCCCCGAGGACCTTACGAATCTTCCACCACACAGAGAGGTAGATCATGAGATTGAGACTATCCCTGGGTGTGAACCTATCTCAAAAAGACCTTATAAAATGTCACTTCCGAAGGCCATCGAACTCAAAGAACAACGTAGGCAACTCATTGAGCAAGGATTCATTCGACCCAGTACTTCTCCTTGGGGTGCTCCAGTTCTTTTCCAAAAGAAGAAGGATGGGACCTTAAGGCTATGCATAGACTATCGTGGACTGAACCAGGTAACTGTCAAGAACAAGTATCCAATTCCAAGGATTGACGAACTTTTGGATAGACTCCACGGCGCCAAAATATTTACAAAGATAGATCTAAGGTCAGGATATTACCAAATCAGGATCAAGGAATCAGATATTCCGAAGACAGCTTTCAATACTAGGTATGGGCACTACGAATTCACAGTAATGTCTTTTGGTCTAACAAATGCTCCTGCAAGCTTCAATCGACTTATGCAGGATATTTTTAGACCTTACCTGGATGATTTTGTCTTGGTTTTCTTTGATGACATTCTAGTCTATTCTAAGAATGAAGCAAATCACAAGGAACATGTTCGCAAAGTACTTGATCTCCTTCGAGAACACCAGCTTTATGCTAAGGAGAGCAAGTGCACTTTTTGCTCACCAAAGGTCAACTATCTTGGATTTGTCATTTCGGCTGAAGGGATTTCAGTAGACCCAGACAAAGTCAAGGACATCGTTGACTGGCCTCAACCATCCACTGTCAGCGAAGTAAGGGGATTTCTTGGAATAACTGTATGGTACAGGATTTTTGTCAAGGATTATGCACGTATTGCTGCACCTTTGACGGAACTCCTGAAGAAAGGAATGAGGATCGATTGGAAGACCGAGCACGAGTCTAGCTTTGCTAAGCTAAAAGAATTCTTGGTCTCAGCTCCTATTTTAAAGCTTCCAGACTTCAATAAAGAATTTGAAGTAGCGACAGACGCTAGCAAATTCGCTCTAGGTGGAGTTCTTACTCAAGAAGGAAGACCGGTGGCATATACTTCGCGAAAGCTGAGAGATCATGAGAAGAGCTATCCTACTCACGACTTGGAACTTTTAGCAGTTATACATGCACTGAAGTTATGGAGACATTATCTTCTTGGACGCAAGTTTCAGTTGGTTACAGACCACAAGAGTTTAAAGTGGATTTTTACTCAACCCATTCTCAATATGCGACAACGGCGATGGATAGAGCCATTATAGGAATATGACCTCGACATAAAGTATAGACCAGGGAAGGAAAACGCAGTTGCAGATGGTCTTAGCCAAAAATCCTTTCTCGGAGCTATCTCTATTCCAAATAACCCTATCTGGGATAGAATCAAAGAAGCATTCCTTGAAGATCCAGAGTACCAACGTATGGCTTCATTAGTCCAGCAAAATAAGATGCCTGAAGCGAAAGATTACTCTCTTATGGGAGGATGTCTTTACTACAGACATAGACTCTGTGTACCCAGAGACCCAGCTTTAAAGAAGGCCATTCTATATGAAGCACACGATACCCCTACATCCGGACACCCAGGCTATGCTAAAACTCTTCACGCCGTCAGAAGGAGTTATTTCTGGTCTGGAATGAAAGGAGACATACTTCGCTATGTGAGGCAATGTCTTTCTTGTCAACGGATAAAGGCCGAAAGGATCAAATTACCAGGGCAACTTCAACCTCTTGACATACCCCAGATGAAGTGGGAATGCATCAGTATGGATTTTGTTACAGGGTTACCTTCTACAGGGGGTTATGATTCTGTTTTCGTGGTTGTGGACATGCTCACAAAAGTGGCTCATCTAATACCCGTAAAGACAACCTTTACTGCTTCAGATATTAGTCGGGTATTCATCAAGGAGATTTTTAGGTTACATGGTCTACCCAAGCGTATTGTCAGTGATAGAGATGCCAAGTTTACATCAAAATTTTGGACCTCTCTTTTCCAATCTATTGGGTCACAATTAGCCTTCAGCACATCATATCATCCGCAGACTAACGGGCAAACCGAAAGAGTTAATCAAGTCATTGAGGACATTCTCAGAGCCTATTTCTCGCAAGAACCAAAGAAGTGGTTACAATATCTACCTTTGGTAGAATATGCTTATAACTCTTCTGAACACAGAAGCATTGGAATGTCACCTTTCAAAGCTTTTTATGGACAGGACTGCTTAGCACCACTGAACTTTTCAGATCCAACCATCAGAGTCGAAGCCTCTAGAAAGATGTTAGAAGATATGGAAGCCCAGACTAGAGCCATTCGCCAGGACATTCAGGCAGCTCAGGATAGGCAGAAGCACTATGCAGATAAGGATCGTTCGGAAAGGACTTTCAAAGAAGGGGATAAAGTTTTTCTGCGACTCCGACCTAAGAAAAGCAACTTATCGCTAGGCAGATATAAGAAGCTTAGCCCAAGATATTGTGGACCATTCGAGATCATTAAGGTTGTAAGTGACCAGGCCTACAAGCTAAAGTTACCTGCAAACTTGAAGGTTCATGATGTATTCCATGTCAGCTTACTCAAACCCTATATTCCCAATCCCGATCAATTCCTGGACTCAGATCAGATAGTCATGCCAGCACAAGGAGTTCTCGAGCTCCAACCTGACTATGTACTTGAAACAAGGGAAAGAAAATTACGCAACAGAACTATCACGGAGCATTTGGTAAAGTGGAAGGATTACCCTGAAGAAGATTCAACTTGGGAAGACGAATCGACTCTCTTAAAAGATTACCCAAACTCATTCTTGAGATGAGGACATCTCAAATTTTTCACGTTGGGGAGGTTGTAAGGTCTCTGACCCCAACCAAAAAGAGCACCCTTGTACCATGAAATGATCATAATGGAAAAAAGTTACTATTTTTAGCAGTTTTCCAGATTCTGTCAATGCCATGATGTTTAGAATGTTATAAAGCTTCAAAATGTGAATTAAAATAATTTTTGTGAAAATTTTCCAAAAATAGTAAGTTTTTGGTCACCCGACCCATCCAGTCTCGACCGTCTCGAAAAACTGCACCCGTACCCCAAATTTGAAAAAAATGCATTTTTGGACCCCGGGGGCTGCTAAATATGGCAGGTACTCGGGCCATTACGGCTTAGTTAGAGCTTCGTATGGCAATTTACGGCATCAAAATCCGATTCGTATGACCCTTTTTAGCCTAGAACCAAATTTCCTAAAAATTGTTCGGGGAGGTACCGGGGGCCCGGGACTGTGTGGGAACAGGTCCCAGGCCACTCCAGATCATCTTTAGCAGCTAGGGGGCGCCCTCTTGCTTTGTGGGAGTCTTGGGAAAGCTGCCAAGCCTGCAACTCAGTCTGAGAACCAGTTAACCAAGCCAACCTGACACTTGGTGGGCAGAGAACTGGACTTGCCATGCTTAACTGGAGAAGCTCCCAGATGCATTTAGCAACCCAGATCGATTTTCAGCCTGTAGGAGCCTATTTAAAGACCTGCATACACACACACACACACACTTATGATCACACACACACACACACACACAGTGCATACACACACACCCACATACATTGGGAAGGTGCTGCCGAATCACACACCTATTGAAGAAGAAGCTAGGAGGGAGGTGCTGCCGAATTTTCATCTCAAGAGGCTCGATTAGATCAAAAAATCAAGAAGATTACCAGCTCTTAATCACGGTAACGACAGTTAAATTAATGCTATCTGTAAATTCCTTTCTCTACCATCAAAATTTCTCGTACATTATGCCTATTCCTAGCCAAAAATCTCTATGACTACTCTCTAAATTCTCCTTACTCGTACTTTATTATGTAATCATCATTCCATAGCTGAATTATCAGCCATTCTTCACTCTTGATTAATGATTAGAGCATAATTATCAGAATCTTCTCTCTCTAGATAGCATAGTAATTAATCGGTAAGCTAGTATTTGTGCAGATTGAAGAGAATCACTATTGTAATCACTCATTAACATTGCAGCTTAATTGAATTCATTTTTCTTATGCATTAAGACATGATTAAGGAGAAATTAATCCGTCACTAAGTCTCTAAGAATTGGGTTTTCCTCACACATATGCATAGGGTAAATCTGCATCATCTAATTGCTAGGAAATATTTTAATCATACTTAATCCAATTCCCTGGTAATTCTAATAGTGAAATCTTAATTATTCTTGATCATGCAAGCCGAATAATTATCTTAGAGCCGGTTCCCATAGGATTACGTGCCATCCTTAATGATTGCTTATGAAAGAAATCTAGACTCTCATATAGGAGGGATTAATTGATGTCACTAATCTACCCATTGGACTGTTATGATGCTTGTGAAACTTAGCTTTTTCTCCAAGCTAATCATTTAAAGTAGTGAGAAATGGCCCCGGTTAAGAGGACGCGCTTCGGTGGTGCCCATGATCGCGAAGCAGGAACGAGCAATGTCAACGGAAAGGGGAAGGCCCCCATGGACGAGCAGATACCGGCCATCTCACGGGCCATCGATGAAGAAGTGGAAGAGGTAGATCATATTTTTATTCAAGTTGTTTAAATTAACATTGCATACGCTAGTTAGGAATGCTCATATCCCCAAACATGTTGGAGAAATCCGACGGAAACCTCGGCATTGAAATCATTATACATTAAGTTCTAAAGTAGGAAGGTAATGTTTGATGGGTATGCTGTTTGCAAGAGGAAAGAATGTTTGCTAGGGAAGATTTAGCTCGACATGTTCATTTTATTTCCAATGTTGAATCAGTCCTGACCCCCCTACTGATCACAGGGGGTAGAGTTCCTCGTTAGGACTCTTGAATCCACGACATGCTTTCTATGCGGTGGATACCCACGATTTGCTTTCTATGCGGTGGGAACCCACGTCTTGCTTTCTATGCGGTGGGAGTGTCCATGACGTGCTTTCTATGCGGTGCACATACCTAGTTGTATGGGCAGCTAGGCGACAACGGGAGGAGTGAACTCTTGCTGGAGGGGGGATGTTGTACCTCCAGAACATTGGAATTTTTATGAATAAGTTTGAGTAGAATTTTTACTAGAATTCTGTTTTGGTGTTGTTTGCAATACTGGTTGAAGGGCTGTTTTAACGAACCATGTGATTCGGAATTAAACAAGGAATATTTATGTTGAACAACCTTTGTGGTAGTAATTAGGTCACCGAAGAAGTGTGAGTGTGGGGGTGGAAAGTGGGGGCTTGGCTCAGGTTGCCAATGCCTACGAGATGGGTGGTCCCGATTGGTCGGGAACTCTCTATCCCCATAGTGCTTACTCGATATTAGTAACGCTCATTGCCCCTAGAGCAGGGAATTCTCGAGAGTATGTGCGTCTGAAACATGGGGAAAAAGGCACTCGAGGCTTCTCTCCTCTTGGAAGGTGGGTCATAGGATCGCTAGATAGTTAAGTACGCTTCCCCTGCAAGGTGGAGCTAGATCTCTTTGCTAGTAGGCTCGAACTCGACTCACTTTGTGATGAGAGATCGTCCGCTAGTCGAACCCTGAACCATTTTGTTTGCTTCCGCTATAGATCTAGTGGCCATCAGGTTTACCATCAGATCCGTTGTTTGATACGACGGGGTGGGGACGTCACATGAGGCATGGTAGGATGGATTGGACATGTGCATAACAATGACACTAAAGGAGGGGTTCAAATTCAAAGCATTAGCTGATACAAGTGCACAACATAATGCGATCAACTACACAACGTACAAAAAAGCAACAACCCAACTGTTGGAATATTGCATAGCACAAGTCAAAGCCTACCATAAATACCTAACACCAATATTGGGTTTGATCAATCTTTACATTTTTGTCCATGGACTTTTATGTCCACAAACTTTTATCTGTATTCTAGATGAGCATATGAATGAAGATAATGTGCTAGGAGTTCCTTGGATGTGCACCTACAAAGTTGTCCAAGATTGCAATGAAAAGGTTCTAGAATTAACCCTCAAGGGTGGCAAACTAAGAGTCCCATTTTCTTACAGTCAAGAAGAGTACCGTTTTCTTATAGTTGAGAAGAGCCAAAAGCCATTCTCCAATCTCCGACACCACCAAGTAACAAGGAAAACTGCACGCCAGTGCCCACTACACATTACCAAATTATTTTCACAAAACAAGCATCCAAGGAATCAGGCAATTTTGGTCACCCAAAACCCAACTCGCTACCAATTTTAAACAAATTTGGGGTGCCTAAAAAATTGTTGTACACTAAGAAGAAGCGTACTATTGCAACAATAGAAACTGCAATCACAGACAACAACATGGGAACGAAAACCTAAGCAAGAATCTGAAGCTAAGCCCAAGCCACCAATGTTTGCAAACGACAATTCAAGGCACAACCATGGGAAGTTATATATTTGTGGGTACCAAGGACTTCACCAACACCAGCAATACCACCCACAACAATGCCAACCACTTCCAGCATCATGGGTGAGAAAAGTGCGTATAGCACTATCAAACAAGGAGCACAATTATTGCAAGATTTTCTCTTTAAGATAGTTAATCTCAATAGGATGTTTCACCATATCGGCAACCTTTGAGTACACTAATCAAGACCCACCTCTTGCACGGCATAGTGTTTTCAAATGCATTGACATTAGTTGCACGATAGGGCCCATCTTGGTCATGCATAGACACGATTTTGTCACCCATGCAAAACCCGGGCTATACTCTATCGTCCTAGAGGACTCAAGGAAGGAGGAGGGGGGAGGAATTCTCAATGGGGACAAGGATATCTAAAAGTAGACTTGATAAGGGCAAGGTTTTGAAGTGTTTGAATGTTAACTTGCAAATTCTTGCTAAAGAGTAAAATTCCCTTAAAAGAAATCGGAATAGGGATATGTTGTCATAATAGCTAATATCTAATTCTCCTAAATGGTGTTCTCATGTTAAAGTGGTCATTTAATATGGGGAAGTACCAGGGGAGAAAAAGCTAGAATATTGGTTAAGCTGGCAGACCGGCCACAATAGGGATCCAAAGGAGGGAAAATAGGGATCCAAAAGGGGGGGAATCTGCAAAAGAGCAATGCGCAACAATGGGATTCAAAGACCCTAATTTTTGGCCCGTTAAGACTTCCAAAATGCTAAGGCTCCAAAATTCAAAGGTTGTGTCCAATGGTCCAACCCTAGGTAAAATTGGATGCTTGTAGGAAGACTCAAAAGTCTTCCTACATACCCATCTTGATGAGGGCAAGCCCTTTTATGAGGGGATGAGAGAGAAACACACACACACACACACACACACACACACACACACTTGCAAGCCCTTTACACAAAGAGAATAGGGGACACATGTCAGCTCCCTAGCCCAGTTTCCCCCAAGGTGCACTCAAATCCTATTGGATGGCCATAGAGGTGGACCAATGATAATTAGGCTAGAGTACATTTAGTTTAATTCATTTTAAAACGCTTGATTAAATAACCAAAGGGAATTGATCTCTCTAGAAGACTATTGGACAGTCTCCCAAGGGGTCCAATAAGAGTTTAGTTGCATTAAGTAAATACCAAAAGCTCTCACAAAAGGGGAAAAGGGGACACATGTCAAAACGCTATCACTTATGCTTCTCAATTATCATTGGCTAAGCTTTGCAGTCTCCAATGGGGTGCCAACATGAGTAAAAATCCAAGAGGGGTCGACCAAGAGAGAGAGGGGGATGATTTTGGAAGGAATTATCACACACACACACACACACACACACACACACACACTCACACAATCTCATGTGTGAAGTAAGAAGACTCTCTCTCTCTCTCCTTCTCAAGCTTTAATGGAAAGCTCATCATCTACTCCAAGCTTGTGAGAAGGGAGGCCTACGCCAAAAACTCTTGGCTTTGTGATGCAAATCCAACCAAGAGCCAAGATTCAATGCATGCTCATATCCTCTACCATGCTAATTACTAAGCTATGCTAAGCTATTATGTTACTAAGCTATTATGCTAAGCTATTATGAGTGATTATATGAGGAGATATACTTCTTTCTTGTAAGACTAGTCCTTCCTCTCAATCTACTCTCATACCCCGCTAGCTCTCACCATATTTGAAGGTGTGTGAGGTCTTGGATCTGAGATCATGAGGGGATTGATGTGTTTTATAAGTGTGTGCATGGTGCTTGAAGCTTCCATCTTTATTGCACCAGAAAGTTATTGAAGGAACACAATGTATTGTATTGTAAAATGTCTCCCTTGATGGGGGAAACCTATAATACAAAGACTTTTGGAGGGGGGGACTGGATCCATGTAAATCCGGTCCTCAATTGTTGTCAATAGCTCAATTTCTCTCTCTTTTGAAGTATTGTTCATGTCTATCTAACTAGGTGTTATGATTTTTGTTTCTCTCTCCATCCAAACACTCTTGCTATGCTCATTAGGAATCTATTCTAATGAAATGCTCACTATATTTATGATATTTTCCACTACACACAAGTTACTAGGCCATTAAATGCTACATTGGTATCAGAGCACAAGGTTTCTCATTTCTTGCTCAAGAAGGGAGGTCCTCAAGCTAGCTATAAATGGTTGGTATTATTAATTGCAATTGAGTAAGTAGAATAGGGATTTTGCAACCTTGGAGTGTGCCTGCTTCGTGCAGATAACGGGGCATCATCATCAAGAGCTATGGTCTTAATAGTGGAGTCCTACGGGGCTTGCCTACGGCTTAACCACTATTGAGCTATTGGAAGCTTGATAGGAGACGGTACTGTTTTGGTGTTAAAAGACCCTCTCTTATATTCCTTGCACTTAATGATATTCGAGCCACGGGTATAGGAGCTTGAGTGATTTTCTAAAGGGGTTAAGAGAAGCAGCAACTAGGGCTTGAAGTGCTAGCTAGATTGGCTAAAATTAGTAAAGAGAGTGAAATTAATGTTGATAGCTTTGATTTTGCTAATGAGCAGGCTATTAATAATGATACCCCTATGCTTGTTAAATACCTCGTTTCTAGGCTTCAACAAGCCATGGGCAGTCCATCCCCCAAAGTGAAGTGCAACGGAAGCTTCGTGCTCATGGGATTCTCCAAGCTCCCCACCATGAAGAGAGAGTACCTAGGAAGCCTCCTTGTGAGACTTCCAAAAGAGGCCTCCCTCCGATTTGGAAAGAAGAAGAGGATCCGTACAAAGGGCTCAAAATCTACCACTTGATGATGCATCTCCTTCCCAAAGGAGAACTCAAGAGACCCCACCAAAAGAGCGAGAAAGAAGTGAGTCTCATGCCACCTTGGTAGAGATGGCTCCACGAAGACGGTAAGCAAAATTCTCTCCATCACCTCCTAAGCGGAGAAGACCATCGCACACTTCTCCACACCATAATTCAAAGAGGGATGACAAAAAACAAGAGAAGAAAAAGGCGAGAAAGAGGTCACCCTCTTCTTCATCCTCTTCCTCTTATGAAGAAAGTGATGGTGCAGACAAGGAGGACCAAGGCAAGAAAAAGGTGAGAAAGAGGTCACCCTCTTCTCCATCTTCCTCAAATTCTTCATCTTCTGAAGAAAGCGACGATGCAACTTTTGAACCACCAAAAAGAAGAGGCCATAGAAAATCCTATGCTGCGTGGAAAAGGTCGTCCAATCTCAATAAGTTCAAAGAGGGAGGAAATAACATCTCTTTCCTTACCTACGATGGTATCTTTGGTGCTACGGACAAAGTCTTGGCTTTCATCCAACAATTCAATGCGGCGTTTGAAGATGAGCACTTCACGGAGTCCTCTAAGCTACGTCATGTAGCTATGCATTTTCAAAAGTCCGCCAGGCAATGGTAATTTAGCCTACGGGCAAACGGTGAAGCTCCACGAACATGGAAAGCTTTAAGAGCTTCCATCATGAAGCAGTTTTTGGCTACCGATGCCAAAGACAAAGTACTCACCGAATGGAGAAGCTTGAAGCTCTCTCCTTACAAATCTATTCATAAATATGTAGACAAGTTTTGGGACTTACATCTCAAAGCCACTGTCTTCAAAAAGATGGATTTTGGAGAGAAAAAACAACAATTTTGTGTGGGCTTAATGGAAGATATGACAGAGTATGTCAACTCCCAAAGGCCACGCACCATATCGTCATACACCATACCATGGTGGCTTCACGAATCAATTTCCAAACAGGGGCTAAGAGAAATCTTAAGCCCATGGAGAACAAGGACCGTAACAATGAGCCTAAGGGGAAGGACAATGTCCAAAAGTCTCCTAAAGGCAACGTTAACAACAACAAAGCTAAGGAGAAGGGAGTTTATAAAGGCAAAAATAAACTCTCTCCTGAAGAGCTTGAGCGTTATCGTAACGATAACCGTTGTTTTAAATGCGGCAAACAAGGGCATGCGTTCCCTGCTTACCCCCAAAAGAACACCCGCCATGAGCCTCCTAGAGCTACCTTGGTCGAAATCCAAGAAGAGGAAACTCACCACAAAGGATCTCCTCTATGCCATGCTTGGGGAAAGTTAAGAGAACATGATGCTTTTATTCTCTTTGACCCTAGTTCTACTCACAATTTCATATCCACAAAGTTGGCCACCAAGCTAGGCATCCAAGCCTATGAGATGGGAGATGTCCTATCCACCCATGGTGCTTTCAAGGGGCAAGAAGCTTCAATCACTCCCTTAATTGGGGAATTGAGTCTACATGTTCAAAGCTAGGTGGACAAAGAGACTTGTTTATCTCTCCTCTGAAGCATGAGGACGTAATCCTAGGGGCACCATGGTTTGATCGCATGGCTGCCAATGTTTAATTCTCTGAAAGGAAAATCTACTTTAGGTTCAGGGAAAAAGATATGTACATAGATGCTAAGGAGTTGGGTAGCACCATACCCATTGAACATATGCAAGCTTTCAATAAGTCAGTAAAGAGCTCTATTTTTGTGTACATAATTTTTGTTAAAGATTCTCAAAATGAACCTAATGCTTTAGCAAAATAAAGTATAAACAATCACAAGGAATTAGAGCTACCAAATTTTCTCAAGGGGTTTAAGATGTCTTTATTGACGACATCCCTTGTGAATTACCTCCTAAACGAGGCAATAATGACCATGCAATTGAACTTCTTCCAGGAAGTTCACTGCCTAATAAACCTCCTTATAGAGTTTCTCAAGCTCAACAAGAGAAGATTATGCGGCAAGTGCATGAGCTAGTTGAGAAGGGCATGGTTAGGCTAAGCTCATCTCCATTTTGCTCACCCATGTTATTAGTGCAAAAGAAAGATGGCATATATTGTGAGATCCCCAACCCGCCAATACCAAGATTGAGATGGGATCCTTGACATGTCTCTAGGTCTGATAAAAATCAGAGTCTCTAAACAAGAAAAATCCAAGGAATAGACCTTTACCATTGACAATGGCTTGGGTCTATAGCCTTAGAAGAAGACCTAGTCCTGTCTCGCAGCGAAAACGGGACAACGTATTAAAAGTCCAAAAAACTATTTTGGCCTTATAACTTCCACAAATTGGGCTAAGGTATCCTCAACCAACACTTTTCCCCCCCTAACATATGTGAGGGCATAGCCATTGCTGGTGGACTCCTCTTCCAAGTGAAGATGTTTTCCAAACGTTTTTAATGCGCGGGGATGGATAGTTACCGGACTAATCAGGTCCACTGATCCATGATTGGCAACCTTAGCCAATCCCCACTTACTACCACGCACTCACACATGATTCTTTTGTTTTCTAATCACTATCACATTCTTGTCACAATTAAAACAATGAGTTCTTTTAACTTTCATCGCAGTAATTCCTTCAATGAATTATTAAAGACAGTATTGAAAGCATTCTTTTAGAAAATAAACATCTTTAAACTTAAGACAAGGTACGGTCAATCAAAACATTGTCCATAATAACTATGACCAATACTCTTCTTGTCTCAAGACCAATTAGTAAGACATGTGATATCATTACATTCTATTTATTAGAGTTAGATTACATGATAATGAGGCCGTAGTAATTCATGTGATATGATTACATGCTATTTAAATGAGCTATATTACATGATAAAAAGGCCATGATAATTATGTCAAGGTTAGAAAAGTAGTATAGATATTTATCTAAGTCAAATTATACTAATTTTAGTTAAAAATTAAAGATAAAATTAGATAATGTAGTTGGAAAATAGATAACGGAGTTCAAAAATTATAAGATAATTACCAGAGGTCAAAAATACCCTTAGATACTTGTGATAATTATACCATAGTTAATTATTGAGTTTATGATATTATAATTGACCAAAAGTCTTATTTTAAGCAAAAGATTAATTAAAATAAATAGACTTTGTAGTTAAAAGTTTTCAGGAAAATTATAGTGAGTGTAAACCTATGATATAAAGTTGAGTAAATAAAATCTTTAAGGGAAAATAAATAGAATAAATATTAAGCTCAAAATAAGTAGATTTCAAGCATAAAATTCGATGAGAAAATTAGGAAAAAGATATAGAAATTTATAAGAAAACTAAGAGAGCTTAGAAAACCCTTAGGGAAGCTGAGAAAGGAACACAATGCAAGCTTCAAAACTGAAAATGGATGACACAATCATTAGTTATATTGATTACAAGTTGGGGCTTCTTAGTCGCTTGATTGTTCGTACAACAGAGCTTTCTTCTCTTCAAAAGATAAGCCTCCTTTTCACATTCAAGTTATTGACCTTTATACCTAGGGCTTTATAAATGGCCAATGGCCTGATGCCTTTATAGACAAATAAGAAATTACTAGGTCAAGAATTTACCAATTAAAACTATAAATTTAACCTTGGATGGGTTACTGTTGAATACAAAGGTTAAGTCTAGATTTTGAATTATTTACCTAATGATTAGATGTCCCTTTTATAAGGATAAGAAGTTATGGCACCTAAAAGGACCCGAGCCAATCCTACATCTGATGATGAGGACAGAGCTCTAAAAAGAACTAGAGCGTCACACGACGATGAAGTTGGGCCTAGTAGTAGGCCTACGAAGGAGAGTCTTCAGGCGCCAGCGTAGCCAGCAGATGGCTGATCAGTCCCAGGTGGGTCCCCATTATTCAATTAAGTCTTTAAATAGTTTAATTCTTTTATAAGTTAGCATTGCATATGTAAGGAGTGAGAGAATCAGGAAAAGAATAATTGACCAAAAACGAAAGGTAAATTCCAACGTGCATTTGTTTATAATGTAGGAAAGAATTATTTGGGTTAAAATTGGTTGAATTAGGAAAGATATGATTGATCATCTTTAAGACAGCTTGTCTCAAGACACCTCCAACTCTTTGGTATAAATTGATGATAATGATGGCTTTCCAGCCACGGATAAGTCGGTTATCCCCATGAATGTTGAGTTTCTACTCTGTGTCATGTCTTGATATTTCGACATAAGTTAAGATACCGTTTTTTATCCTAGGGGAGCCGCCCGGTTGTATGGGCAATTGGTTTGGTGTATGGGCACCCGGAACCTTGGGTGGGGGTTTATCCACTCCGGATTGTGAATAAGGAATGGGTTCCATTTTTTCACCCTTAGGTGTAGTTTTACTGAGATAATTAGTGAAACTAATTATCTGAGGTTAAGATAATTATCACAAGCTTCATAAGATGTGTTTTTCTTTTGCTAATTATCTCAAATCATTTTAAATTAGTTTTCTATTTTTCCCCTTTTACTTTCTTCTAAAAACAGTGTAATTCTGCTGAGATAATTAGTTAAACTAATTATCTAAGGTTAAGATAATTATCACGGGCTTCATAAAATGTGTTTTCTTTTGGTTTTTCTACTAAGATTATTAGCTAAACTAATTATTTGTAGTTAAGATAATTATCATGGGATTTTTAAGATGTGATTTACCTTTGATAATTATCTCAAATATTTTTAGTTTATTTTACCATTTTCCCTCATTAATTTTTTCTTAAAAATAGCGTTTTCTTACTGAGATAATTAGTTAAACTAATTATCTGAGGTTAAGATAATTATCATGGGTTTTGTAAAATGTGTTTAACCTTTGATAATTATCTCAAAGCTTTTTGAATTAGTTTGCTATTTTTTCTCTTTTATTTTTTTATTTAAAACAGTATTATCTCAAAGCATTTAAAATTAGTTTGCTATGTTCCCCCTTTTATTTTTCCCTAAAAACAATGTAATTCTATTGTAATAATTAGTTAAAATAATCATCTGAGGTTAAGATAATTATCATGGACTTCAAGATGTGTTTTTGTTCTAATAATTATCTCAAAGCATTATAAATTAGTTTCCTATTTTCCCCCTTTTATTTTCTCTTAAAAATAGTGTAATTTTGCTGAGATAATTAGTTAAACTAATTATCTAAGGTTAAGATAATTATCATAGGTTTTATAAGATGTATTTTTCTTTTGATATTTATCTCAAAGCATTTTAAATTAGTTTGTTATTTTCTCCTTTTTATTTTTCCCTAAAAACAGTGTAATTCTATTGAGATAATTAGTTAAACTAATTATTTGAGGTTAAGATAATTATCAAGGGCTTCATAAGATGTTTTTTTTAATCATTATCTCAAAGCTTTTTGGATTAGTTTGCTATTTTCCTCCCTTTTATTTTCCCTTAAAAATAGTGTAAATCTGTTGGGATAATTAGTTAAACTAATTATCTGAGGTTGGGATAATTATCATTGATTTCATAAGATGTGATTTACCTTTGATAATTATCTCAAAGCATTTTAGTTTTCTATTTTTTCCCTTTTATTTTCTCCTAAAAATAGTGTAATTCTATTGAGATAATTAGTTAAAGTAATGATCTAAGGTTAAGATAAATATCATGGGTTTCGTAAGATGTGATTTACCTTTGATAATTATATCAAAGCATTTTGGATTAATTTGATTATTTCCCCCTTTACTTTTCTCTTGAAAACAATGTAATTCTGCTTAAATAATTATAAAAATTACTTAAAAAATTACAAGATAATTTTCTTAGCATAATGACAGTCTAGCACAGCTCTAATAATTATCTCATAATAATCTAAATTTAATTAATACAATTATCATTAATTTATGGTTAAAATGAGTAATTTCAATCCTAATATAACATAATAATTAATTAGCTTAGTATCCCTAAGCTTAATCTCAATAATCAACAGAGAATTTTGAATTAGGAGAGGATTTTAGAGTATACATAGGGTTAATCTTCAATTAATTAAGAAAATTGTAAATAGGTTAACCTAGTTTTACTAATTAAAAAAGTTAGTGCTAATTACAGTTGATTAACCAACAACTAGAGATTTGTTCTCTAGTGATTTCTACGTAGATGTCCCTCTAGATGAGAGAGAATGTACCAAGGCTTCCAGTCAGTCTGCAATTGTGAAGCAAGGGGTCCTATTTATAGGTTTCTGGCCCTCACAAGCTCTCAAAGACTGAAAAAGCAGTTGCTTGCAGCTCAAGCAACCCCCAGGCTCAAGATGGCGCTCCCTGCTACTAATTCTTTCTTGGGCAAGTTCATTACTGCCCCACAGAGCCCCCCCCCCCAGCTTCCAAAATCTATTTTTGCTATTTTTCTGACTTTTAATGATTAAACTTGGAAATATCTGCAATTTCTAGAACCTTATTACTGAAACCATTCAATTTTTATTAACTAATTAAATTCATAGTGTAATCTTTCAGAGCCCATAACTTTTCCAGATTTTATTGGAATTCGTTTCTGAAAAATTCTAACCCTATAAAGCGCTGGTTATTAAAATTCCAAAAATACCAATATTTTTCATAATTGTATCATTCTAGAGTGTTTACTCAACAGCCAAGTTAATTTGATCGCTTTGTTCAATTTCTAAGTTTTCAAAAACTGAAAACCTTACACATATCGTATCTGTGTCGACTAAAGAGCACTAAATAGGATACCTATCAAGAGTAGGTTTCTCGTTCAACGGGTAGAAGACCTATTTGATAAGCTACAAGGGTCCACCTACTTCAGTAGGATTGACCTAATCTTTCAAGATGGCATCCAAAGGGATCCTTCAAAGCTCAAGGTAATTAAAGGATGGCCTAATCCAAGGAATCTTCATGAACTAAGAAGCTTTATAGGTATGTGTGCATACTACAGACGCTTCATAGAAAAGTTCTCACAAATCGCGGGACCATTACATGACCTAACAAAGAAAAACGTTAGGTATACATGGTTTGCCAAGGAGAACAATGCTTTCAAAAAGATTAAAGAAAAGCTTATCTCTCAACCTGTGCTTACATTTTCGGATCTCTTAAATCCATTTGAGGTCTTATGTGACGCTTGTGGTGATTGCCTTGGAGCTATTTTGCTCCAAGAAGGGCACGCCATAGCCTACAAAAGTCGAAGGCTCGACCCTGTTGAGCAATCTCTAGGAATATATGAAAAGGAACTCCTCGCCGTTCTACATGCCTTAGATTTGTGGAAGCACTATTTATTGGGGACTCCTTTCATTCTACGGATAGACCACCAAAGCCTTAAGTACTTCATGACGCAGACAAAGCTCTTAACAAATGAGGGGGGCACATTTCCTTTTGAAATTTCATTTTCATATTGCTCATATTGCTGACAAGCATAATCAAGTAGCCGATGCACTCTCAAGATGGCCGAGAGTGAATGCGGTTTCCATAGCAACTCACAATGATCTATCTCCTATGATAGATGTGTACGATATTGATTTTGCTTTTAGAGATGTGATTTCAGCTCTAGAATTAGGGACGAAAAAGGAACCATTTACTTACAAGATGGTTATCTTCTCTATGGCAATAGACTATGCGTTACTAACTCAGTACGTGAGAAAGTAATGTATGAATATCATGATCCTCCTTATGTGGGGCATAGAGGGATTTAGTCTACCCTGAAAGGGATTGAAACATATTTCTATTGGCCTACCATGAAAGCCAACATACAAGAGTATGTTTCTAAATGTGTAGTATGCCAAAAGACAAACTTTGATAGAGGGAAGCAACCTTGATTGATTCAACCATTGCCAATCCCTAATTCACCATCTGAGAGCATATCCATGGATTTTATCTTTGGATTACCCAAGTATATCCATGGGAATATGGGAATATGGACGATAGTAGACAGGTTCAGCAAACAAGATCATTTTATACCTGTCAAAAAGACTATCAAAGCCCATCAAATGGCAACCCTCTTCATTTCACAAATCTTCAAGTACCATGGCTTGCCGATGTCCATAGTTTCCAGTAGAGATCCTAGAAATGACCGGTAATTTTTGGAAGGGTCTCTTTGAGAATTTAGGGGCAAGGCTAAACTTCTCTTTGGCCTATCACCTACAAACAGATGGCCAAAGTGAAATAGCTAACCTAATAATTCTTGATCTACTATATGCCTACGTAATGGAAGTAGATCAAAGGTCCCAATGGGAGAAGTACTTACCCTTAGTGGAGTATGCCTACAATAACATTGTACATACTTCCACGGGAAAAAAACCTTTCAAGGTAATTAAGGGAATATCTAAAAGTCCCTTGTTACTTAAGGTACACAAGAAAATCTTCGCTGCAAATGAGTATAGCCGAGACCTAAAAGAATCTTTCCAAAAGATTAAGGATGATATATCTATCTCACAGTAAAGGCAAAAGGCTGCTGTTGCTGATAAGCACACAAGAGCCCAAGCCTTTAAAGAAAATGATTGGTCTTGCTTAAATTTCCCAAGGCTCGATTAAGGCACACGACGGGCAAGAATCCTATGGGACACCAAAAGTACTATACTAAGTTAGCAAAAAGGTACTATGGTCTCTTCCAGATTCTTAGACCAATCAATGACATGGCCTATCAACTCAAGTTTCCAAGTCATTGGCTCATACACAATGCTTTTCATATGAGCCTATTAAAGCCTTTCAAAGGAGAGCCACCTCAACAACCAACTATTGAAGACACACCGGAGATCTAGGACCAAGAAGAGGTGTTGTAGCCCGAGTCCATTCTCCGACATGAAGACAAGGTATTGAGAGGTGGTAAGATTATGTGACAGTATCTTATTAAGTTTAAGAACTATCCTTCTGAAGATGCTAGATGGATGCAAGGTATACAATTTAAGGATACGCTAAGCCTTGTCAATGCTTACAATGCTTCCCTAGAGTAAGAAAATGTACGAATGTTTAAAATGAACAAAGTTTTTGAGTCACTCTACTATGTAAGATTGATAAGACTAATGCACAGACATGCTTGCGACATCTTAGGCTGTCAAAAGCACAAAATGGATTAGTCATCCATTCTGGAACGATGTCGTAGGGTAAGATAGTGATCCTCTACCCACTAGAACAAGGACTAATGAATAGGCTTTATCTTCTCTAGCCCCATAGTCAAAGACAACTATGATTTCAAGAGAAAGGTAACGTGGTTGACCAACATTATGTAAAGGGATTTAAGAAGTATCATACCAAGAGTTCTTTTGGCTTCCTATTAGTTTCGTACATTAATACTTTCATATCTAGGTCATTTTTCAAGGAAGGCTATCATGTGCATAAAGAATGTGAGTTGGTTTCTTAATAACTATCTCAATTTCAAGATTCAATTTTTTTTTATACTATCGAGAACCTCTGTCTCATTTGCTAGATCAATCCTTAATTTCTTGATTAAATGCTAATTTAACTTTAGATTCCTTAAGTGATTTGGAAAAGAGAATAATGTATACCATTATATAAGTAACTCAAAGTTTTACATTATTGACTTATAGTGGTTTACAAAAATGCCTATTGTTGTTGAGCTCTAGGATTACTAAATGTAGCCAATCAATTGGCTCTTTCATCTTCCTCATTCATTAAAGTTGGTTCTCCCATGATTGCATAAGCCCTGGCTCCTCTTGCTCTTCCTCTTCCTCGTCCTCCATTTCTACCTCCTCTTAGATTATCTCCTTGATTTTGAGGAATGGCTCTAGCAGTAGTTCAAGGGTTTTGCTCTTCAGGACAGTTATTTCTATAGTCCCCCATTTTATTGCATCCATAGCACCTAACGTTTAAGAAGGTCTGCTCCAAGTTCACTACTGCAGCTACACGTTGTTGATATCCTTGGTTGAAAGTTCCCCTGGCTCTTCCCCTAAAGTTATTAAATCCATTATAGTTCCTTTTGGAGTTGGTTCCTTCAGTTGCAAGAGGCTTAGCCCTGAGAAGGGCATCCTGTATTGATGTAGGCCTCATGGCTTTGAGACGTATACTAGGGATTTGTTGAGGCCTTGATAGAAATGAGCAATTTGTTGCTCCATGGTCATCTAAGGAGCATAGCGTCGTAAAGACACAAACTTGGTGTAGTACTCCTCCAATGAAAGTCCTAGCTGGCGTAGACCAAAGAATTCGTTCATCTTAATAGCCTGATGTGTAGGAGGGAGATAACATTCTTTGATTGCCTGCTTTATTTTCTCTTAAGATGGACTACTCGTGGGATTGTCTTTGCAGTGTTGCTTCCACCAAATTTTGGCATCTCCATTGAGACGGAACATACCCAACATTGTTCGGTTTTCCTGAGGAGTTCCTGCAGTTTTAAAATAATTGTCCATAGCATCTAACCATGCTTCAGCATCTTGCTCTAAATTGAGTCCCTCTCCCTTGAAAGTAGGGAGTTGGACTTGCTTTAGTAGTAATTTTTTCTCTTGAGCAACAGTGTAAAGGCTATTTACACGAGTATTTCCCTGAGATTAAATTAGTGGAATTTAGTACCAAATGAAATCTCTCTTACTTCTGCTTTTAACTTATTTGCACACAAGATGAAGACAATTTCCAAGCCATAAAAAAAACTCCTTATAGCATACTCATGAGAACCATAGTATGTACAAGAGTTAATACAATCCACGAAGGTTCTACTATGTATAAGGGTGACGACAATCCTATACTAGAATCTTGTGGACTTTGGGTGGATCAGATATAAGATCAAAATATACAACATCTTTTGGTCCATTAAAACTAGGGCCCTACACCTATGGGCCTAATTCTACCTGGGTAGATTACTTTAGACACCTGATCAAACACCCACTGATTTTGTGATACTTGGACATCACCTATTACAAGGGTTTCCTCTGGATTCTCCGTTCCAATGAAAAAGTATACTTCAATCACTTGAAGATCTTCGGCCCATTTGAGTATCTTTATATTTAGTTCTAAACTTTCTAACTCTCTCGCATCAATGAAGAAAATTCCACCAGATCCTGACCAGCTGATTCTCCAAGTGGAAGGAGAAAATCTCTTATCTAGCCATTTCATCACGCTTTTTTGCATTGAGTAGTGTCAGGATAGGCAAGCTCTCATAAGCTTAACGTTGAAAGCCATGGAATTGCAGTAGGCCTGATGGAAATCCTCCTGCAAAGATGGAGACAATTCTCATTTTGAAGATCTTCGGCCCATTTGAGTATCTTTATATTTAGTTCTAAACTTTCTAACTCTCCCGCATCAATGAAGAAAATTCCACCAGATCCTGACCAGCTGATTCTCCAAGTGGAAGGAGAAAATCTCTTATCTAGCCATTTCATCACGCTTTTTCGCATTGAGTAGTGTCGGGATAGGCAAGCTCTCATAAGCTTAACGTTGAAAGCCATGGACTTGCAGTAGGCCTGATGGAAATCCTCCTGCAAAGATGGGGACAATTCTCATTTTGAAGATCTTCGGCCCATTTGAGTATCTTTATATTTAGTTCTAAACTTTCTAACTCTCCCGCATCAATGAAGAAAATTCCACCAGATCCTGACCAGCTGATTCTCCAAGTGGAAGGAGAAAATCTCTTATCTAGCCATTTCATCACCCTTTTTCGCATTGAGTAGTGTCGGGATAGGCAAGCTCTCATAAGCTTAACATTGAAAGCCATGGACTTGCAGTAGGCCTGATGGAAATCCTCCTGCAAAGATGGGGGCAATTCTCTCTCTTTATTTCTCTCCCTCATTTCAATTAAATATGTCTTTAATTTGAATTTATCAAAAATCACTTATTTCAACGTAATACCTTAAACTTTTCTCTAGGCCCAAGACTTTAATTAACACACGCTCTGATACCACTTGTGAGATCCCCAACCCGCCAATACCAAAATCGGGATGGGATCTTTGATAGGTCTCTAGGTTTGATAAAAATCAAAGTCTCTAAACAAGAAAAATCCAAGGAATAGACCTTTACCATTGACAATGACTTGGGCCTATAGACTTAGAAGAAGGCCTAGTCTTGTCTCGCAACGAAAACGGGACAACGTATTAAAAGTCCAAAAAACTATTTTGGCCCTATAACTTTTACAAATTGGGCTAAGGTATCCTCAACCAATGCTTTTTTCCCCCTAACATATTTGATGGCACAGCCGCTAGTGGACTCCTCTTCCGAGTGAAGATGTTTTTTAAACGTTTTTATTGCACGGGGATGGATGGTTACCTGACTTATCAAATCCACCCGCCCATGATTGACAACCTTAGACAATCCCCACTTACCACCCCGAACTCACACATGATTCTTTTGTTTTCTAATTACTATCACATTCTTGTCACAATTAAAACAATGATTTCTTTTAACTTTCATCACAGTAATTCCTTCAATCAATTATTAAAGATGGTATTGAAAGCATTCTTTTAGAAAACAGACATCTTTAAACTTAAGACAGGGTACAATTAATAAAAAAATTGTGCATAATAACCATGACCAGTACTCTTTTTGTCTCAAGACCGCCTAAGGGTGAAAAAACGGCACCCATTCCTTATTCACAATCCGGAGTGGATAAACCCCCACCCAAGGTTCTGGGTGCCCATACACCAAACTAGTTGCCCATACAACCGGGCGGCTGTCCTATGATAAAAAACGGTATCCTAACTTATGTAGAAACATCAAGACATGACACGGAGTAGAAACTCAACGTTCATGGGGGTAACCGACTTATCCGACTGGAAAGCCATCATTATCATCAATTTATACCAAGGAGTCGGAGGTGTCTTGAGACAAGCTTTCTTAAGGATGATCAATCATATCTTTTCTAATTCAACCAGTTTTAATCCAAACAGTTCTTTCCTACATTATAAACAAATGCACGTTGGAATTTACCTTTCGTTTTGGGTCAATCATTCCTTTCTAGATTCTCTCACTCCTTACGTATGCAATGCTAACTTATAAAAGAACTTAAACTATTTAAAGACTTAATTGAATAATGGAAACCCACCTAGGACTGATCGGCCATCTACTGCTGCGCTGGCGTCTGAAGACTCTCCTCCGTAGGCCTACTACTAGGCCCAACTTCATCGTCGTGTGACGCTCTAGTTCTTTTTAGAGCTATTCCCTCATCATCAGATGTAGGATTGGCTTGGGTCCTTTTAGGTGCCATAACTTCTTATCCTTATAAAAAGTATGTCTAATCATTAGGTAAATAATTTAAAATCTAGACTTAACCTTTGTATTCAATCGTAACCCATCCAAGGTTAAATTTATAGTCTTAATTGGTAAATTCTTGACCTAGTAGTTTCTTATTTGTCTATAAAGGCATGATAAATTTCTCCACAGCTTTCCTAAGGGTTTTCTAAGATCTTAATTTTCTTATAATTTTCTATATCTTTTTCTTAATTTTCTCGTCGAATTTTAAGCTTGAAATCTACTTATTTTGAGATTAATATTTATTCTATTTATTGTCTCTTAAAGTTTTTATTTACTCAACTTTATATCATAGGTTTACACTCACTATAGTTTTCCTAAAAACTTTTGACTGCAAAGTCTATTTATTTTAATTAATCTATTGCTAAAAATAGGACTTTTGGTCAATTATAATTTCATAAACTCAATAATTAACTATGATATAATTATCACAAGTAATTAAGGGTATTTTTGACCTCTGGTAATTATCTTCTAATTTGAACTCTTTTATCTGTTTTCCAACTCCATTATCTAACTTTCATCTTTAATTTTCAACTAAAATTTCTATAATTTGACTTAGATAAATATCTATACTACTTTTCTAACCTTGACATAATTATCACGGGATTTTTATCATGTAATATAGCTCATATAAATAGTATGTAAACATATCACATGATTTACTAATTTTCACTTTTAGTTTTCAACTAGAATTAATATAATTTAACTTGGATAAATACCTATGCTAAATTTCTAACCTTGACATAATTATCACGGCCTTATTATCATGTAATATAACTTAGATAAATAGAATGTAATGATATCACATGTTTTACTAATTTCCCCCTTTAATTTACGCTGAAAAATGGTTTGTTCATTAACCAACTAGAGCTTTGTTCTCTAGTGATTTTTTCGTAGAGGTCCCTCTAGATGAGATAGAATGTACCAAGGCTCCCAGTCTATCTGCAATTGTGAAGCAAGGGGCCCTATTTATAGGTTTCTGGCACTCACAAGCTCTCAAAGGTTGGAAAAGCAATTGCTTGCAGCTCAAGCAGCCCGCAGGCTCAAGATGGCACCCCCTGCTACTAATTCTATCTTGGGCAGGTTCATTACTGCCCCACACAGCCCCCCCAGCTTCCAGAATCCATTTTTGTTATTTTTTTTTTACTTCTAATGATTAAACTTGGAAATATCTGCAATTTCTAGAAGCTTAGAATAAAAAGTCTTTAGCAGTAATAATTACTGAAACCATTCAATTTTAATTAACTAATTAAATTCATAGTGTAATCTTTCAGAGCCTGTAACGTTTCCAGATTTTATCGGAAGTCGTTTCTAACCCTAGTAACGCTCTGGTTACGGTTCCAAAAATACCAATATTTTCCATAATTGGATCATTCTACAATGTTTTCTCAACAACCAAGTTAATTTGATCGGCTTTGTTCAATTTCTAAGGTTTCCGAAATTGGAAACCTTACACATATCGTATCTGTGTCGACTATAGAGCACTAAATAGGATACCTATCAAGAGTAGGTTTCTCGTTCAACGGGTAGAAGACCTATTTGATAAGCTACAAGGGTCCACCTACTTCAGTAGGATTGACCTAATCTTTCAAGATGGCATCCAAAGGGATCCTTCAAAGATCGAGGTAATTAAAGCATGGCCTAATCCAAGGAATCTTCATGAACTAAGAAGCTTTATAGGTATGTGTGCATACTACAGATGCTTCAAAGAAAAGTTCTTACAAATCACGGGACCATTACATGACCTAACAAAGAAAAACGTTAGGTATACATGGTTTGCCAAGGAGAACAATGCTTTCAAGAAGATTAAAGAAAAGCTTATTTCTCAACATGTGCTTACACTATTGGATCTCTTAAATCCATTTGAGGTCCTATGTGACGCTTGTGGTGATTGCCTTGGAGCTGTTTTGCTCCAAGAAGGGCACGCCATAGCCTACAAAAGTCGAAGGCTCGACCCTGTTGAGCAATCTCTAGGAATATATGAAAAGGAACTCCTCCCCGTTCTACATGCCTTAGATTTGTGGAAGCACTATTTATTGGGGACTCCTTTCATTCTACGGACAGATCACCAAAGCCTTAAGTACTTCATGATGCAGATGAAGCTCTCAACAAATGAGGGGGGCACATTTCCTTTTGAAATTTCATTTTCATATTGCTCACATTGCTGGCAAGCATAATCAAGTAGCCGATGCACTCTCAAGATGGCCAAGAGTGAATGCGGTTTCCATAGCAACTCACAATGATCTATCTCCTATGATAGATGTGTACGATATTGATTTTGCTTTTAGAGATGTGATTTCAGCTCTAGAATTAGGGACGAAAAAGGAACCATTTACTTACAAGATGGTTATCTTCTCTATGGCAATAGACTATGCGTTACTAACTCAGTACGTGAGAAAGTAATGTATGAATATCATGATCCTCCTTATGTGGGGCATAGAGGGATTTAGTCTACCCTGAAAGGGATTGAAACATATTTCTATTTGCCTACCATGAAAGCCAACATACAAGAGTATGTTTCTAAATGTGTAGTATGCCAAAAGACAAACTTTGATAGAGGGAAGCAACCTTGATTGATTCAACCATTGCCAATCCCTAATTCACCATCTGAGAGCATATCCATGGATTTTATCTTTGGATTACCCAAGTATATCCATGGGAATATGGGAATATGGACGATAGTAGACAGGTTCAGCAAACAAGATCATTTTATACCTGTCAAAAAGACTATCAAAGCCCATCAAATGGCAACCCTCTTCATTTCACAAATCTTCAAGTACCATGGCTTGCCGATGTCCATAGTTTCCAGTAGAGATCCTAGAAATGACCGGTAATTTTTGGAAGGGTCTCTTTGAGAATTTAGGGGCAAGGCTAAACTTCTCTTTGGCCTATCACCTACAAACAGATGGCCAAAGTGAAATAGCTAACCTAATAATTCTTGATCTACTATATGCCTACGTAATGGAAGTAGATCAAAGGTCCCAATGGGAGAAGTACTTACCCTTAGTGGAGTATGCCTACAATAACATTGTACATACTTCCACGGGAAAAAAACCTTTCAAGGTAATTAAGGGAATATCTAAAAGTCCCTTGTTACTTAAGGTACACAAGAAAATCTTCGCTGCAAATGAGTATAGCCGAGACCTAAAAGAATCTTTCCAAAAGATTAAGGATGATATATCTATCTCACAGTAAAGGCAAAAGGCTGCTGTTGCTGATAAGCACACAAGAGCCCAAGCCTTTAAAGAAAATGATTGGTCTTGCTTAAATTTCCCAAGGCTCGATTAAGGCACACGACGGGCAAGAATCCTATGGGACACCAAAAGTACTATACTAAGTTAGCAAAAAGGTACTATGGTCTCTTCCAGATTCTTAGACCAATCAATGACATGGCCTATTAACCCAAGTTTCCCAGTCATTGGCTCATACACAATGCTTTTCATGTGAGCCTACTAAAGCCTTACAAAGGAGAGTCACCTCAACCACCAACTATTGAAGACCCACCCGAGATCTAGGACCAAGAAGAGGTGCTGCAGGCCGCGTCCATTCTCCGACATGAAGACAAGGTATTGAGAGGTGGTAAGATTATCTGATGGTATCTTATTAAGTTTAAGAACTATCCTTCTGAAGATGCTAGATGGATGCAAGGTATACAATTTAAGGATAACCTAAGCCTTGTCAATGCTTACAATGCTTCCCTAGAGTAAGAAAATGTATGAATGTTTAAAATGAACAAAGTTTTTGAGCTTGTCACTCTACTATGTAAGATTTATAAGACTAATGCATAGACATGCTTGCGGCAGCTTAGGCTATCAAAGCACCAAATGGATTAGTCATCCATTCTTGAACGGTGTCGTAGGGTAAGATAGGGATCCTCTACCTGCTAGAACAAGGACTAATGAATAGGCTTTATCTTCTCTAGCCCCATAGTCAAGGACAACTATGATTTCAAGAGAAAGATAATGTCTTAATAACCAATATCTAATTCTCCTAAATGACTTTCTCATGTTAAACTGATCATTTAATATGGGGAAGTACCAAGGGAGAAAAAGAAAGAATATTGGTTAAGCTGACAGACCGGCCACAGTAGGGATCCAAAGGAGGGAAAATAGGGATCCAAAGGGGAGTCCATCTACAAAAGATCATTGTGCAACAATGGGCTTCAAAGAACCTAAGGTTCAGCCCATTAAGACTTCCAAATTGCTAAGGTTCCAAAATTCAAAGGTTGTGTCCAACGGTCCAACCATAGGTAAAATTGGTAAAATTGGATCCCACATCCCTATCTTGATGAGGGCAAGCCCTTTTAGTAGGGGATGAGAGAGAAACACACACACACACACACACACTCTTGAAAGCCCTTTATACAAAGGGAATAGGGGACACATGTCAGTTCCCTAGCCCAGTTGCCCCTAAGGTGCACTCAAATCCTATTGTATGGCCATAGAGGTGTACCGATGAGAATTAGGATAGAGTACATTTAGTTTAATTCATTTTAAAATACTTGATAAAAGAACCAATAGGAATTAGTCTCTCTAGAAGACTATTGGACAGTCTCCCAAGGGGTCCAATGAGCATTCGACAGCCCAATGGCTTGCCTGATTCCTATTGGCTAGAAGACAAAGGGGTCCAATGAGAGTTTAGTTGCATTAATTAAATACCTAAATCTCTCACAAAAGTGGAAAGGGGGACACATGTCAAAAGGCTATCACTTATGATTCTCAATTATCATTGGCTAAGCTTTGCAGGGTCCAATGGGGTGCCAACATGAGTAAAATCCAAGAGGGGTTGAGCAAGGGAGAGAGGGGGCTGATTTTGGAAGGCATTATCACACACACACTCACACAATCTCATGTGTGAAGCAAGAAGACTCTCTTTATCCTTCTCAAGCTTTAATGGAAAGCTCATGATCTACTCCAAGCTTGTGAGAAGGGAGGCCTACACCAACAACTCTTGGCTTTGTGATGAAAATCCAACCAAGAGTCAAGCTTCAATGCGTGCTCATCTCCTCTACCATGCTAATTACTAAGCCATGCTAAGCTATTATGAGTGATTATGTAAGGAGATATACTTCTTTCTCTTTGTAAGGCTACTCCTTCTTCCTCTCAATCTACTCTCATACCCCGCTAGCTCTCACTATCTTCGAAGAGGTGTGAGGTCTTGGGTCTGAGATCGTGAGGGAATTGATGTGTTTAATAAGAGTGTGCATGGTGCTTGAAGCTTCCATCTTCATTGCACCAGCAAGTTATTGAAGGAACACAAAGTATTGTATTGTAAAATGTCTCCCTTGAAGGGGGAAACCTATAATACAAAGCCTTTCGGAGGGGGGACCAGCTCCATGTAAATCCGGTCCTCAACTATTGTCAATATCTTGATTTCTCTCTCTTTTGAAGTATTGTTCATGCCTATCTAACTAGGTGTTATAATTCTTGTTGCTCTCTCCATCCAAGCACTCTTGCTATGCTAAGTAGGAATCTATTCTAATGAAATGCTCACTATGTTTATGCTATTTTCCGCTATACACAAGTGAATAGGCCATTAAATGTTACATATGTAATATGATAATCCCTAGGTGCACATATAAATATTGTAAATACTGCCAAAAAACAAAAAATATTGTAATGTATACTCTTTTAGTATGTTTTATGCCCGGGGCGGTCACTTTTTAGAATGTGTATGATATCATGTGAGTTAACCGGAGAGGATTATTAAAAGACCAAAATGTATAAAAATGTATACATACAGAGGGGGGTGGGGTTTTTTTTAAATAGGCTCACAGTGTAAGTATAGTATGTATATTGGGGTATTATTAATTACCTCTTGAACGCACGTGATATAGGGGTCTTTTGATAAGTGACTGCCCCGGGGTTTTATGGCCAAAAAGTTATTAAAAAGGGAGAAATCCACAAAAATTATGGCCAAGTATTAATATTATGTGTTTTTTTGTACTATCGAGCGTGGAATGATTTTTTTTAGTAGTTTTGGATAATTTCGTTCAATTTTGTTAATAAAGGCTAATAAAGTCCAAAATAAACAAACAAATGATTAGGAATACCAAAAGTAGAATCCAAATTAAAACACCAAATCTTGAAGCTCAATGGAACATCCAAATGTTTTCTGGGGTAACTCTGATCAAATTGTTCGACGGAGCCACTCCGACTCAATAACCACTTTGGACAACTTTTGGCAGAAAGGTCGTGAGATGTCAATTTTTAGAAATTTTCAATCCGAGGGTACATTGTGAGGGCTACTTGGCTCAATGGGTAGGTACAGGATGGGGGTGTCAAAAAATTCCAGTATGTATAGTCCTTTAGGCCATTTCTACTCTCATTTGAATTCTAGTCCTTCGAGGGATAGCTCAAGCTAGTGATTTTTGGCGCTCTTTTGTGAGCTTCTATGCACAATCTATTGGTCCTTACTCACTCCATCCATGAGGGGTAAGTTCCTAACTATAACAAGAAGCAATTTGATTACCACTTTGTCCACCACCAAGATCATAGGGGGCACGGCAACATAGGGAAATCTAGGAGTTTTTTGAAACAACAATGTGTGCCACACCGGGCATCCAAATCACACCAAACTTGAACCATGGGCCATTTCTACTTTAGTATGTATAGTCCTTTAGGCCATTTCTACTCTCATTTGAATTCTAGTCCTTCAAGGGATAGCTCAAGCTAGTGATTTTTGGCGCTCTTTTGTGAGCTTCTACGCACAATCTATTGGTCCTTACTCGCTCCATCCATGAGGGGTAAGTTCCTAACTATAACAAGAAGCAGTTTGATTACCAGTTTGTCCACCACCAAGGTCATAGGGGGCACGGCAACATAGGAAAATCTAGGAGTTTTTTGAAACAACAATGTGTGCCACACCGGGCATCCAAATCACACCAAACTTGAACCATGGGCTTGTCTCAAGTAGGTGAACACAATAGTGGGCTCCAGAGTGCAAAGGCAAACCACAATCTTGACCTAGTATCTTCAACATGTCAAAGATAAAAGGCCCATTTGGAGACCAGTTTTGACTCACTTGCAAATGTCATCAGGCAGAAGGCATGTAGAGATTTGGGGGTGCATTAGAGTCCACCTCATCAGGTTATAAAAAAATTAACATATCTCCACCGCAAAGTGACATTTTGCACTTCTGTGAAAAATATTGATCCATATGACCTCAAGAATTAGAAAGGGGCACTCCACAAACTATACCTAACTCCTACTAACCTCCAGTGGGCCAACAACCACAAGCTAATAGCCTCAAATCAAAATTCACTGAGGATGGGAAAATCAAATTTATCGGGATCAACGCCAAGTGCAAGATACAGAACCAGGGCCACCATCCACCTTACCTAACCTAGTAGAAGCGATATAGGGCAAGTTGGGGGCAAAAATAGTAATATTATGCAAAATTTATCTTAGGCACATCAAAGATAAATTGTCACATTTGAAGCATCTTTTGCACATCTTTTCATACAAGCATGATCCACTTAGCCTCTACACACCTTACATAATCTTGACACACTCACATCATTCATGCACTTCCCTATGTTGCACCTTGCTGCCAAGAGTATACAAGAGGGTGCACACAAAGGACTTTTGACCCACCAACAACTGAGCTCAAACTCTACCCATGGCTTAATTAGAACCCTATAGAGGAACCCAAGAGGCAAGAAGTAAAAAAAGAATCAATTAAATGAAAATTTATCTTTAGGATACCAAAGATGGATCTATGACCAGTTGGAGCATGTCTCATCAAATTTTGTCATAGATATGTTTATATGAATTGATTAAAGCTCCATGTCAAGTTTCATCAAGATTGACAAAGTGTAACTCCCTCAAGCATGACAAGCTTAGTGACACAAAACCAAACAAAGAGTTGCTCATAACTCTCACCACAGGGGTCAGAAAGCCATCTTACTTTATGCACCTCACCTACAACACATGCACCTCCTACACATCCACTCGGGCACCAAGTTGCAATCACATGCATATACTTGCATCTTCGGCGTGCCAAAGATAAATTTTGTTAAAATTTGTGTTTTTTGCACTTCAGCTATTATATTTTCCTTTCTACTTGTTTGTTAGTAACAGGTGAAACAAGTCTAACAAGCGTATTTAGATGATTTTTTGTTAGGATCTCTCTCATCTACCTTGGGAGCTCTGAAGAAGAAAATCATGAAGGCTACGCTAGCAGGGCTTCCCCCGTACCAGCTAGAAGAAGATTCTCTCAGCAAAGGCTACCTGGTTGGTCACAGAGCAGCTAGAGCACCAGCATGTCACAATCTATCATGGGATTTTCAAAAGTGCACAAGGATCAAAAGTAGAAGTGCAGATGTTTCCAAAAAAAGCTAAAGACCTGGCAAGGGAAGATGCTATCAAACCACTGTGGGAGAAGATAGGCCTCATAGACTATATCGAGTTGGACTCGTGCGATGTTGACTACAAAAGGGCTCACAAGCTGATGCACAACATTAACAAAGATGGTCAAGCCACCATTTTAGATATGAAAAACACTCCAATGTAGTGAGCATCATGGAAGAGCATATAAATGATGCTCTGAAGCTTCCCCAAGGGGAAAACCAATGCCTACCACAACCATTTTCACTAGCAAATCAACATCACTCGTGGATCTCCGACAAAAGGAAATAGAGTGGGCACTCAGGATTTACCACCAACATTTCATTTCACCGCAAAGAGGCCACCTTGATACACATGCCCTACTCATGCAATAGGATAATAAAGAAGGGGCTACAAAGTTCAACCATGCCCAATATATCCACACTAACCCTAACACATTTAAAGAAACCAGAACATAGATCCTTCTTTGGGGGCCTAGAAGTACTCACTAGGATAGAATATCATGCTATCGACCAAGAAAATCTCCTACTTCTAGCCCCTGAGCACAAATTATGGCTAGCAAGAAAATTGGATGGAGAAAAAGAAGAGAGGTATAGACCATAGCACCACCAATTGCCACTAGGTTAAGAAGAAGACTTGTCAAAGTCTCTAAAGTAGAGGCAAAAACAAAAATGCTCATTGCACCGATGGCAGTTCAAAGCAACAAGGATCAAGGTGAGGAGGAGAAGAGACATCTAGAGAGAAAAACAAGAGAAAAAGAAAAGGCTAAAGTGGAAGAGTCACTGCCCAAGAAATGACCATGTCCCACCTTTCAAATCAAAGAGCCAACCCAAAGAGCGGCAAGAATAGAAAAAGAAGTAGTTGAATTTGAGCATGAAAGAGGGCTAAAAGGGGATTTTGAAGAAAAGTGGCAAGCCAAACCAAAGTGGATCCAAAACTGCTCAAAAAAACCCATGTACTATGAGGATGATGACCCTTTGGCAAGGTTGCATTCAATCTACGAGTAGGAAGAGGCTCAAAGACAGAAATCCAAGGTACAAACTACTGAAATGTCACAACAAGCAATGCCTAGAGAAAAGTTGGAAGCAGTACTTGAAGGATGAAAAGCCTAAAGAGAAGCAAGAGGAAGTGCTATTGGAATTAGGGTTGCAGAGAAACACACAAAGCTTGGAGAAGAAGAAGGAAGCTCAAGGCACACAATAGAGAGTGTATTACTTAGTGTGCAATGGAAAAATAGATAGCCCTAGAGTGATGGGCATATATACAATGCACGGGGGAAAAAACCTCCTAAAGAGGGAAAAAATGCCCCGGCGGTCCTAGTGTGTTCACACACATCACTACCACATGTATATGGTAACAAATCCCCCCTAGAGTGATGCGGTGAACGAGAGCTAGCACATGAGTAAAGGGAAGTGCCATGCCCTGAGGACAGGATCAGTCCACAAAGGGGAGTAAGCCCAAAGCTTTGCGGAAAGCTTCAAGCTTCTCACGAGACAATGCCTTTGTGAGAAGATCTGCAAGGTTGTCCTGTGTTGGCACATAAGCCAAGTTGATCTCTCATGTTGAGAGCCTCTCCCTGACATAGTGGTAATGCACCTCAATGTGCTTTGTGCGAGCATGAAAAAATGGTTTCCTCGCAACTACCAATGCGCTCTGACTGTCAGTGTAGATAGTGTTGGCAGTGTCCTGTCCAACACCCAAATCAGCCATAAGGCGTCTGAGCCATACACACTCAACCGTAGCTATGAAGACTGCCCTGTACTCAGCCTCACAACTCGAAGTGGCCATAGTAGGTTGCTTCTTGCTCAACCATGATATACATGAACTGCCAAGCATGAAACAAAAACCAGTTGTGGACACTCTCGTGTCAAAACAACCAGACCAATCTGAGTTCGAAAAAGCATGTAAGTCTGGCGGCAATGATCCCCCCTTGGGATAAAACAAGCCAAGATGTAAAGTGCCACTAAGGTAGCGGAAAATCCTCTTGACAGCCTGCCAATGCTTAGACCCTGGGCTATGCATAAATATGCTGACCTGTGAGACTGCAAACTGAATATCCGGCCTCATGTTGCATACATAAATGAGGCAGCCAACAGCAGTTTGGTAAAGAGTGACATCAACAGGATCACCAGCATCATGTAGACTCAACTTCAAACCTGTTTCCATGGGAGTCGCAATAGGTTTGCAATCCTCAAGTCCAAACTTACATAGCAATGTCTCTATGTAACTTTTCTGACACAAGGCAATACCACCATCACACTGCTTAAACTGTATGCCCAAATAATGATGCAACAGCCCCAAATCTTTCATCTTGAAAGTAGCATTCAAATCAGCCTTAAATTCAGCAATATGTCTCTATTTGGTCCAGTGATCAGCAAATCATCAACATAAAGAACCACGATGAGAAATACATCACCCTCACGCTTTACATACAATGTGCTTTCTGTTGGACTGTTACGAAAGCCTTGTTTGACCAAATGAGTGTCAACTTTCTCATACCAAGCACGAGGAGATTGCTTCAACCCAAACAAAGCCTTCTTACATCTACACACTTTGTCCTTTGTCCTTTCTTGACAAAACCGTGAGGTTGCGCTACATAAACTTCCTCAAATATGTCACCATTGAAGAAAGCAGTAACAATGTCTGATTGATGTACATCCCAACCAAAATGAGCTGCCAATGCACATAGAAAACGCACAGTAGTCATACGACAAGTGGGAGCAAAAGTCTCTTCATAATCTATGCCTTTTTGCTGTGCATAACCCTTTGCAACAAGTCGAGCCTTATAGCGATCGATCTCACCATCCGGCTTGCGTTTCAACTTGTAAACCCACTTCGTACCAATGGCCTTTTTGCCAGGAGGCAAATCACATAAAGTCCATGTGTCATTTTCTATAAGTGCATCATATTCTGATTGCATGGCAGCCATCCAATTTTCTGAATTCTATGCTTTATCAAAAGACAGAGGCTCCTCAACATCATGTAAACGAGACACAGCCAAAGCATAACAATCTGATGCATAAGATGCATGGCGAGATCCTGAACGAGTACGACTAGACAAAGGTGCATCCAATTTACTGTCACGCAAAGTGTGCACCAGCCATTTTCGCATACCTCTAGCCTGCTCATTTTCAGCCCTTTCCTCATCAAGTACGTCATGTACATCTGCATCAGTAATAGGCTGTTCTAAAACATTTTCAGAAACCCCCATAGGCTGTACATTTGCCTCATTGGAACTTACATTCGTATTTCCACCACTGAAAAGAGGCAACAAAGTGTCATAAATGTCCTGTGAGCTTACATTACTGTCTCTAGTACATGAGAGCAAGAGCTGAATAGAATCTTCCACAAACACTACATCCCGAGAAACCAGAATACGTTTTGTTTGTGGATGATACAACCGGTAACCTTTTCTTTCAGCACTATAACCAACAAAAATACATTTGACAGCCTTATCATCCAATTTTCTACGCTGCACTTGTGGCACCAAAGCATATGCCAAACAGCCAAAAACACGCATGTGCTCAATAGAAGGTTTTCTATCATGCCATGCTTCATATGGAGTAATAGATTGCAAAGCTTTTGTAGGACACCTGTTAAGTACATAAGTGGCACACATAATGGCCTCAAGCAAAAAAGAATGCGGCAAAGCTTGACTTTTGACCATACATCGTGCCATTTCCGTCAGTGACCTGTTTTCCCTTTCAGCAACACCATTTTGCTGAGGCGTATAAGGCACTGTACATTGGTGTTTTATCCCACGACTAGCCTGAAATGCATTAAATTCATGAGACATATACTCCCCCCCTCGATCGGAACGGAGGGTGCCCATAGTACATTTCGAGACATTTTCAGCCATAGCCAGAAATTGTTTGAAGCACATAAAAACTTCGGACTTCGCTTTAAGCGGAAATACCCATGCATGCCTGGAGTAATCATCAATGAAAGTCACGAAGTACAGGTAATTTCCCAAGGACGGAGTTTGCATGGTCCCACAAACATCACTATGCACAAGCTGCAACCTGCATGTGGCCCGAACTGAACCATCCTTTGGAAACTAAGAACGCTGCATCTTACCCAAAATACAGCCTTCACAAACATGTTTGACAGGTGCTTCAAGAGGTGGCAAAGAAGCAACCATATCAGATTTCTGCAAACGCAGCAAACTGGAAAAATTCAGATGACCAAAACGTGCATGCCAAAGTTTTGCATCTGAAATAGCCCTTGAATCTGCAACAGCATTTGCAAAATTTTGTCCACACTTGTCATACAAAATGAGCTTATACAGCCCACGACACAAAAGCCCAGATGCAACAATTTCATCACCAAAACTGAGATCATGAACTGTACATCTGTCATCCACAAATTTGACTACAAGTCCAAGTCTTGCAAGTGCGGATACAAACAAGAGATTCTTCTTGATCCCAGGTACATAAAGTACATCAACAAGTGTGAAAGAACTGCCATTAGCAGTAGTGAGCACAATCTTTCCAACTCCCTGAACTGGATAAGAGGCGTTGTTGGCACAAGTGACTGAATTCCCATGAGGGACAGACTCGAGAGAGGTAAACAATTCACGATGTGAGGTAATGTGCTTTGTAGAACCACTGTCAAAATACCACACATGTGAATCTGCAGCAACTGACAAGCATGCATCATGGACAGCAGGATTGTAAGTGCACTCTGCGCTAAAAGCCCATTCTGCATCAACATCAGCAACACAATCTCCTTTCACAGAAGGCTCAACAATGGCTGCATTTGTAATGGAACCAGCATTTGCAGTGGAACCACCCTCTTTCTTCTTAGCCTCTTTGGCCTTCAACTTAGGACACGACTTGATCAAGTGATCATTGGCTTTACAATAATGGCAATGCATCTTCTTTTTTCCCTTATCACCAGAATTTCCAGACGAATTGCTGCCAGCAGAAGCATTAGGAACGTGCCACTCGCAGCAGAACCATAAGAAGTGGCTGCATTGCTGTTACCACCCTTTCTTTGAGAAGCAATAAAAGCATGTTCAACTGCACGCTGTCTAGTCCTGTTTCTTCTGGACAGTGACTCTTGCAACAGCAATGTGCATAATGCATCAAACTTGACAACTTCTGTATTTCCTTGGGTCATCGGTCTTCAAGTACTAGCAAAAGTCTGGTAGGAATCTGGTAAGGCATCAAGAACAGTCTGCACAAGGGAACTGTCTGAAATGACTTCACCTGTAGAAATAAGCTGCTCATTGATATCCTTGACACTAGCAAGGAAAGTGTCCATATCATCCTCCTCATGCATAATCTTCAACTCCAGCTCTTTACGCAGCAAAGCAATTTTAGCCTCATTGCGGCTTGCATAAAGACCTGCTAGAATATCCCAAGCCTGTTTTGCAGATTTTGTTGAACGGATGTGAGGAACAATGGTGCGCTTCACAGACAACGCAATCAATGCATGAGCCTGCGCATCCTTAACATCCCAACGAGCTTGTTCTGCCGTAGGCAAAACAACTCTAACAGCTGCAATCCTTGCAGCAAGACCTGCAACATCGCCTACATCCTCAGAACCAGGACGTACATCAATGCCCTGCACAATGTTCCAGACACCTTTTGACACAAGAACATGTTGCATCATATAAGCCCACATAGGGTAGTTGTCCCCATCCAACCTGTCCTCAGCAGAAAACATCTTGAACACATCTGTGTTGTTGTTGTCAGCCATGGTAAATGCTGCACCTGATGTGAAAACTGCCCGAAAATAGGAGAAATGGAGCGGGAACAACCTGTGCTATATAGCACAAACCCTAGAAGACTATAAGGCACCTGTTATGCAAAAAACGACACTGACAGAAATTCTGCACAAAATGACGAAATAGCCTGTGTAGTACTGCCTGTAGTGGAAACGAAGGCCGAAATGAGCCCAAATCAAAATTCTGAGCAGACCGAGCTCTTCGATCTCGCCCAAAATATTTGTCGACCTACGAACGCTCGCCAAAGCTCACTGAAATCGGAAAAAGTGAGCAGGCGTGTGCTGGAGCAGCTGGCGACTAACCCCGGGAGGACGTGACCTGCTCTGATACCAATTGTTGGAATTAGGGTTGCAGAGAAACACACATAGCTTGGAGAAGATGAAGGAAGCTCAAGGCACACAATAGAGAGTGTATTACTTAGTGTGCAATGGAAAAAATAGATAGCCCTAGAGTGATGGGCGTATATACAATGCACGGGGGAAAAAAACTCCTAAAGAGGGAAAAAATGCCCCGGTGGTCCTAGTGTGTTCACACACATCACTACCACATGTATACGGTAACAGGTGCGACTAGAGAACTGTCTCAACAAGAAGACCACAACACTCAACATGAGGAATTTAGAGGAAGCAGGACGCTCCATACCAACAACAATCTTGATTGCAGGCAAAGAAGCTTTGCTTAAAAAGCAGGTAGAAGACAAAACAAAGAAAATTTGGAAAGAGGCCATGCAGTGGGAGGAGAGGATTCTTCATTTAATTAATGTCAACCTCCTCACACCAGCAAATGTCAATGAGGAATGGCATTGACAAGCTCTCCACTACCCGTTATCAAATTTGGAGTACTGCTAATCAAAGAAAGATTACTAAGGATCTTGCCACCAACCCTAAAATGGTACATCCCAAGTGGCAAAAAATTTGTCCGAATTGGCACCCAAGGTATCTCATTCTATACACAAATGCACCACTAGCCATCAAGAAAGATCTAGTGCAATGCCCAGTTCCAAGGGTTCACAGTTGGCAACAATGACACTCCATTATAAAGCAAAAGCAGCCTACATGGCTCAATTACCCACGATTCCCACCACCACCAAATGGCAAAATTGTTGAAGATTATATGGTGGAGAATGTGTAATCAATGATTAAGCTTTTTTGAGGGATACCCGGACTTGGCCTGCATTATGTTGGTCAAGATTTTGAAGATGCTACTTACTTCCTTACAAACCTTCCATAGACTTGAGCAAATAGATGCCGCCTGGATGTCAGTCCTTGAAGGCAACTAGGGTCTATGCTACGATCTATTAGTACAACCATACAAAGAGGTGCTCCATGGATTCTATTGCAAGGTTGCGTTCTTACCCTCATACTACATTTAGACATTCAAAGAAGCATTCTTCATAGGTTTGTTCACTTACAAAAGCAAGATATTTGGCCCGGTAATTGCAAATTTGAGAGCTTGCTTTGTGAGCTATTCAGTCATTGAGCATAAGAACAATATTACCATGCAGTTTATGTCTATAGAAGACATGGACCTCCAGCTCAAGTATCAACAAGGACTGGAGCAACACGTAAAGCGTAGCACCCGAAGTAGTCGACTCATGGATGACACAGTCAAGGAGGGGGGGAATGTTAGCTGCTCAACTAATAGGAGCCTCAAAAGAACGTCATCTCATCAATTTTTATTCCCAGGCAAGGAGGGGGGGAATGTTAGCTGCTCAACTAATAGGAGCCTCAAAAGAACGTCATCATCAATTTTTATTCCCACTTATTGCATCAAAACCTCATTTATTAATGATAAATCCCATAAAAGTCCAAACTTTTTTTATCACAATTGATTGTTGTCAAAGAGTGTAAAGGGGCCAGGGGCTTCCAAAACTATAGCTAATTGTAGTTCCTAACCTTTTTACTGAGCCAAATTAACTGGGGTGTCCATCTCTTAAAGCTTGGCTAAGGTATAAAAGCCAAATTTTGTAACTTCTGACCTAAGCTTTGGATAACGAAAGTGAGCGTACAATTGTTGAGTTCATTGCATGTATCTATTTTCTCTTCTCTCTCCCTCTTGGGTTGCGGCATTGGCATTCTGTGAAGTGCATCGAGCTTGCATGTGAAAGCTCTTTAATTTGATGCAGGTTTTTTGCATCATTTTTGTGTTTTAGATGTATTCATCTATGAGCTATTTTGGCTCATAATGCAAAAATCAACGTTCTAAATCAACTTTTAAGTATAGGAGGGGATAGAGCATGGTCTAAAGATATTGTACGATGATTAGGAGACCGTCGCTCTTCAAATTTTGCTTTTTGATGCAACATGATGAAGACTTTGATGAAGGATTTCTCTCCTCCATAAACAAGAATCCAAAGGGGATGGGAACTTGCATGGGACTGTGAAGGTGGCATCTTCTACATCAATGTGAGGAAGCTTGGATGCCTCTCCTTTGATCTAAAGAAGCTTCAATGGGGGGAAGAGTTGCGGGTTATCCTGCTTTACTACTTCCTTGGTACTACTAGGAATGACTACACTGTTATCTTTGAAGATAGCCTTGACATGACCTTAAATGAATGGGTTCCCAATCAGGTGGTGAAAGTGATCCCTACTTATAAGGATCAAACCCATTTTTTTCCCTGATATCTTTCCTTAAAATAAGAGTCTTGTATTCTATGAACCCCACAAAGATGTGTATAAAAGCTACTACTCAGATGAAATAGTGAATTGTAAAAACTTGTTCACAAATACCTATCAATTGTACCACTATGTCCCTAGGAATCCGGCTCTAAGAATCATACAGATTTTTAACAGAGAAAATCATTGTACATATTATGATATAATAAAAAGATGCTCATCCATGAGATCTCAACTTTGTACATATCTTGATATAAATAAAGTAATGAAATCTTGAATTTAATAAAGTTAGATGCTTTTCAAATTTTTTCTTGAGTTGTAGAAGTTTAAAGCACTTGATATTGCGTTAAGTCTTAAATCAAACCATCGGCAATAATATTATTGCGTAGTTACCGTCAAGTTCCTTATACATTGCCCTACAAGAGAAAAAACTTCTCCTAAAACAAGCCCAACCACCCACCTTCAAAGGTGAGGGAACCCATAGGAAATGGAAGACTATCTTGAAGCTACAAGAACCCTACCTGTAAACCAAACTATGCTTGCAATGTTTCGTCTTATTGGCGATGCAAAAATATGGTGGAAACAACACTGCAAGGACTTGGGTGTTTCAGGATCTTCCCAATCTTGGGAGGATATTAAAGGAGTGATTATAGCATGATATCTTCCACCTACTCATCGAGATGCCAAAATGAATGAGTTCTTTTCTCTAAAATAGATATCCTTATCAGTGGCAGAGTACTACTCCAAATTTGTAACATTGCGAAGATATGCCCCGGAAATGTCCATTGAGCAACAGGTAGCACGGCTCTATCAAGGATTGAATCATCCCTTGGATACCTGTCTTGAAGCAATGAGACCCACATCACTTTAGGATGCTCTCTTAATTGCAACGCCTCTAGCTAAAGAGACGGCTAGGAATCAGGGAAGTGGAAACTTTAGAAACCAAAGGGCCAAGCCAAACAATTGGATCCCTAGACCTGCTAATCAAGCTTATCGGACCTTGCCCTATAGTAGCAGCAACTAGAGTAACTCAGCCGCAACATCCATGTTTTTTGCTTTGAGTGTAATGAGCTGGGTCATTACAGGAGCAAATGTCCTAGAAGAAACGTAGAAGCAACCACAAATACCATTCTTGTAGAACCAAATGGTAGAGGCCAACCTATTCATCATGGAGGAAGGAACACAGGAAGAGGTCGTGGAAGGGGAGTGATGGCTCAAACTCATGCCATTATTATCAAAGAGCCAACAATAGGAGACAAGGTGAAGAGAGAGAAACTTTACATGCCACTATTGACAACCCTAATGCTCACCAGCAATATGTAGTTATTCAAGAAACTAAAACTAAACCAGTATCCTACTAGAAGGCTAATTGTAGAACTAGCAAACGGAAAGGAAGTCCTAACTCAGCATACAACAAGAAAGGTAGAATTTGAACTAGGGAGATACTCTACTTCAGCTCACTTTTGCACTTTACCTCTAGGGATTTACAATGGGATATTGGGGATGGATTGGTTGAAACAAAACCAAGCTCATATTCAATGTGCACAAGGTGATTTTACCTTTATAGACGAACTAGGGAATGAAGTTCTAGTTCAAGGAAAGAATGGGGAACATAAAGCTCTCTTAGTCAAGGCTAGAAGACTTCTTAAGGGTTTACAAAAGGGTCAGTAGATCTATGCAGTTAAATTCAACAAGGTAGAAGACATAGATTCAAACTTTCAACAGACTGGTTCAAAGAGTATTCCGATGTGTTCCTTGAGGATCTTACAAGTCTTCCACCACCTAGAGAAGTTGACCACAAAATTGAGACTATCTCTAGTGGTGAACCCGTTTCAAAGTGACCATATAAAATGTCACTCCCTGAAGAAATTGAACTTAAATAGCAACTTACGAAACTTATTGAGCAAGGATTTATCCGATCAAGTACTTCTCCTTGGGGTGCTCCAATCCTTTTCCAAAAGAATAAGGATGGTTCTTTACAACTTTGCATAGACTACCGTGGGCTTAATCAAGTTACAATTAAGAACAAGTACCCCATTCCTAGGATTGATGAACTATTGGATAGGCTTCACGGGGCTAAGATCTTCACAAAGATTGATCTTTGATCTGGGTAATATCATATAAGGATCAAATAATCAGACAGTCCAAAGACAACTTTCAATACTAGGCATGGACATTACGAGTTCACAATAATGTCTTTTGGTCTTACTAATGCTCTTGCAAGCTTCAATCGACTAATGCAATATATTTTTAGACCCTACTTAGATGACTTTGTCTTAGTTTTTTTTATGATATCTTGATTTATTCTAAAGATGAGATAGATAATGAAGAGCACGTTCGTAAAGTATTATAGCTCTTACGACAGCATCATCTTTATGCTAGAAGATTAAATGTACCTTTTGTTCTTCCCAAGTCGGCTATGTTGGCTTTATTATATCTTCCAGGTATCTCAGTCAACCCAGATAAAGTTAAGAACATTGTAGAATGGCGTCAACCCACTTTCGTCAGTGAAATAAGGGGATTTCTTGGAATCATAGGATGGTACATAATATTTGTCAAGGATTATGCTCCGATTGCAACACCTTTAACAGAATTATTAAAGAAAGGAATGAGAATTAAATGGAGAGCAGAACACGAGGCCAGTTTTGCAAAGTTAAAAGGTTACCTAGTATCAGCTCCTATTCTTAAGCTTCCTGATTTCTGCAAAGAGTTTGAAGTTATAGCAGATGCTAGCAAGCTCACTTTAAGAGGAGTCCTTACTCAAGAAGGTAGGCCAGTAGCCTATACTTCTTGAAAGCTTAGAGATCATGAGAATAATTACCCAACCCATGACTTGGAACTCTTAGCAATCGTCCATGCATTAAAGCTATGGAGACACATATGGATGGACAAACGAATTGACAAATATGTATGTAGGTAGATAGGTAGATGGATAGGTAGGTAGATGGATGGATGGATGGAAGAATAGAGAGATAGATGGACAGAGGGATGGATAGATAGATAGACAGATATGTAGATAGGTAGGTAGATAAATATATATATAGACATATAGATGCATGAATAGATAGGTAGATAGTTGATAGATACATAGATCGATAGTAAGAAAATTAGATATATTTATAGATAAAAAATAAATATATTAATAAATAGATTACTAGATACACAGATAGATAAATTAAAGATAGTCTAATAGATACATAAGAAAATTTAATAATAAAAAGAGATAGATAGAAGATAGGTGGACATATATATAGCTTGATAAATACCAAACTAAACTTAACTCTTTCTTATTTTTATCTTCTTTTTGTTACATTACTAAACAATTGTTAATTTTTATTTTAAGTTTCAACTTTTATGTTTAATTTTTAACTATTTATAATATTATTTAGAACTTAACTTTTTTCTATTCATAAATATTTTTGTTAATATTTATATTTTCTAATTACTCGTCTCTTGTTTACTTGAGAGATTCTATGTGATCACACAACATTGCTCTTATATAGAGAGATTTTAGATCAAAAGATCTTTCATCTTTCGATCGAAAACTCTTTCTATCAAAGAAACAAAGAAATAATACGGTTGCCCATTTTTTCTTGATTTGGCACCGTATAATACGTTCGTATAATATGGGGTATCGTATAATATGCCTGTATATGGCATATTATACGTATCCCATATAACGTATAATGCAACTTAGTACACAACCCAATATCAACATGAGGAAAAGAAGATGGATTGAACTTCGTATTCAACATAAAGTTTAGACTGGGGAAGGACAATGTAGTTGCGGATGGACTTAGTTGCAAAGCTTTCCTTAGCTATATCTCTATACCTAATAATCCTATGTGAGAGCAAATTAAGGAAGCAGCCTTGAAAGACCCAGATTATTAATTATCCTTGCAAATTAAACAAGGCATAACACTTGAGACAAAGAACATATCAATAAAGTATTACTCTGTTCAAGAGGGATGTCTTTATTTTTTACAAAGGCTTTGTGTACCTAAGGACCCAACACTGGAGAAAGAAATCATATTTGAATCTCATGATAGCCCAACTTTAGGACACCCTGGGTATGAAAAGACCTTAATTGCTACTAGAAGAAGCTACTTTTGGCTAGGAATGAAGGGGGATGTTCTTCGTCTATGTGAAGCAATGTCTCTCATGCCAATGGATTAAAGCTAAAAGAATCAAACTACCATTGGACAACTTCAACCTCTAGATATACCTCAAATGAAGTGGGAATATATCAATATGGACTTTTTCATAGGATTACCCTTTGTTGGAGGCTATGATTTATTATTTTTTGTTGTTGATATTCTTACTAAGGTATCTCACTTGATGCCTGTGAAAACTACATTCATTGCCTTTGATATTAGCCGAATCTTCATACAGGAAATCTTTAGACTTCATGGTTTACCTAAGAGAATTTTCAATGAGACAGGGATACAAAATTAACCTCAAAGTTTTGGCCTGCACTCTTTCAAGCCATTGGAACACAATTGTGTTTTAGCACAACGTATCATCCTCAGATAGATGGTCAGACTGAAAGAGTAAACCAGGTGATTGTTGAGGACAATGTTGGACGGGAGCGACTCACACACCCATGAAGTGCATGCAAACACTACCTAGATCAACATAATGTCAATCGAGGACACAAATGACATGATAGGCACACAGAGGAAATCTCTTTAGCTTGTCAGGCTGAGACCATCCTACACATACAACACTCTGGAAGGCCAACTAAACCACAATCAAGAACCTCACTGTCCTCAACTACACCACCTAGCCACATACACACATATGGAAGGTAACTCACCTAATCATGCCAGATTCATACGAAACTTAAGGAACACCATCCCCTCACTAGGATACACCTGTCCCTAAGCTTCTACACTCAAAACCCTCACTCTAAACCCATTTGCGGAAAACGCGTAGGATGACAGAGCAGAATTTTGAAAGTGCCCGAAACTGAAATTTATGAGTACATATGCGTAGCTTATGTAGCCACGATTCTATAGACTACTAGTACGCAGAAAACAGACATCGTTTGATACACTTACGGCCACAAATAGCTTCTAGATGCGTCGGCGTGTGCGCTTCGTCTCACGTGGAATGCTTGGCGTTGTCGTGTATCTCTCCTCGATCCTACAGCAATGGTGTAGTCAGATCTCCAATGTGTTGAGCAAGCCGGGCGTAGCGAGAGGATAAAGCTCACGCTCACTCTCTTTCTCTCTCTCACACAGTAGACGACAGCGCTAAAGTTTTGATTGTGATTAAAAGTCCTCTTTTACAAAATGGCCTAGGTACCTTATATACTAAGGCTACCTTAGGTTTAACCAGAAAATGGGGTTGAAAGGGTCAAATGGCTTGGTATTTACAATCTGGAAGTGCCATTGCACCCCGACTTCTGAAACTAGAATAACTACTCATTACAAATGACGTTTATAGCCATAATCCGCAGCATTTCATAACTCGCAAAAGATAAGACTTTGGTACGAAACTTGAGTTATGTTGTGTTGTTGACCTAGCGGTCAACAAGGACATTCTCTGGTTGAGGAGATTCTTTTAGCATTTCCTCTTGGCTATAAGCAATCTTTGACCTAGATAAGCCGCTATTTGCAATGAATCTCAGTGTCCTTTTGTCCATTTCATACCTTCTTTCTTTTGACTGAAACCCAGGAGGTGGAGGTTGTACCGGCCTCACCACTCCATGTGTTTCTCTCACATTTTGTTGCTCTGAAGGGTAATACTCACTTTGGTTGCTATACCACATTGTAGCTGGTACTGGCGTTGGTTTATTTGATGCTTCCATCATTGGCATGTATCTCATGTCTACTTGCATTCTAGCACCTGGCAGCGGAGGTTGTTGTCCTAAGACAAGTTGTGGCCTTAAAAATCCTACTGGTCCTGGCGCATTCCCCGTAATGTATCTAGGTGGAGTAGGTGCTTCTGGAACAGGTTGTACATACCTCTCCCTAGCATTTTCCATGATATAATAGCACTCTTCCCCCGTATGGTTCGTCCATTTTCTCTCAATTTCACACCACTTCGGCTCTCCCGAATCAGACCTTACAAGAGGAATCAACCTCTTGACCAAGTCGTCGATAAGCTTTTCTTGATCAATAGGTGCCGTTGGCTTGGCAATGGACTCACTTATTTGTGAAACACTGTGCTGAGAGGATGTGTCATCTCCTTGACTCTTTAAGTCCTTTTCTTTGTATGCCTCACAGTTATCCACTAGATAAAGAGCTTCTTTGATCAACTCGTTTAGCGTCATCCTCCTTATCATATGCAGATCCTTCTGAAGGCCCGCATGTCTCATTCCTTGGATAAAGATCAGCATCAGTTGTGCTTGTGTAGGTAATTCCGCTCTCGGACAGAGCTTAACATATCTCTTGAACCGTAATGATGCTTTGCGTACTGATTCATTCTCTTTCTGTTTGAATCTATGGATTTGCGAGACCGTGTTGTGAACAATGCCTTTTGGCGAGAATTCTTCAATAAACTCCTCAAACAACTCATGTAGGGTCTCAAAATCCCATTTTTCCACCGAGTCGAACCATGTAGCTGCATCATCTTCTAGACTCAATCCAAATCCTACAAACTATGTCGCAAAATCTGAAACTTCCTCTGCTCTAATCACTCTTCTAAAAGTCGCTACGTGATCTCTCGAATCTTTATCTCCGGAGTATTTTCTGTTTACCCATTTCTGGACTTGGGATGGTCTAACTCGTCGATTGTCTACAAGTCTAACCAGAGACTCTCCCAATCCTTCTCTCGTTATCGCTCTTGAAGGGAATCCTGGTGGCTCTCTTCTTGGAATTCCTATAGGAATTCTCGTGTTTGGTGGAGGCATTTGTGGTCCTTCATTGACCAAATATCCACCTCTTTCTAGTACAGTCTGTGGATTTGTGCTTTCTACAACTCTGTATTCTCGTCCATACTTGTCGACAACTATAGATCTCCATTGACACTCGACTCCGTATGTGTAGACATATACGAGCTTGTAATCCGTTATCTCTTCTAGGTATGGATCTGAGCACCTATAAAGATTGACCTCCTTGTCGTCAATGTATCTATATAGTCCTTCACTCTCATGACCAATCATCCAAACTCTCTCAACAAGATGGGTCTTTATCAATTGCAAGTTTGGAAGATCCATTGTGGGAGGATATTCCTCTATCGTCGGGATCTCCAAGCTTGTGTAAGCTGCATTTGCATCTAGGGTAGACATGATTTTTGGGCTTAAGAGCTTTTGCTTGGTTCAAGTAGATTTAGTCCACTGTGTTCAAGTGCTTTGGTTAGGGAAAAGTCGAAACTATGTCCAAAACTGCAACTGTTTCGTCACAATTCTCGCAAATTGTCGCTTTCAGACACGCCTAACTTGCGGATGTATTTTGAGGCCTCAAACGACATTTTTTTCAAAGTTGAACTAAAAGGTTACCGCAGGCATGCATTTAGTTCAAGTTTTGCTCTAAGATCTGTAGAGCCGCTCTCAGGCTACGTTTTGATATAAAAACTTTTCCGATCCGATACCGTTTGTGAAAGTTATGGCAGAAACAGTGAAATGCAGTTTAGACTGGTCAAAATGAGTCCAAATTCAAATTTAAAAGAAGGTTTGGGATCTCTGTGACACTGTGAACACTCCCGTATGGTCAAAAGTACAGTTGGACCCTAAAATTGGCCTAGAGACATCCTACGCGTAGGATGTCTATATGCTCAGAATTTAACAAAATTTGGTCCAGAGACTCCCCTTAAGTCCAGCAACACAATGGTATGCTCAAAATTTTATTTGGACCTAAAAATGTCCTTGAGACATCCTACGCGTAGGATGTCTTTTTGCTTAGAATGACTTGAAATTTTCACCCCAGCTTCTCCTTGATGTGTTGATCATAGTGGTGTGCTCATAGGTTGGTTTGGAGTCCTAAATCAAGCTGGATACATCCTACGCGTAGGATGTCTAACTGCTCAGATTTTGTCCAAACTTGATCCCAAGATTCTCCTAGTGCTCAGCAGCCCAATGGTATGCTCAAAATTGAATTTGGATGCCAATAGGTCAAGATTTAAGCTGCAAGAGCTTCTAGTGCACTCCAAGAGTAGGATGTCTGACAATTCTTGTCTTTGCTTGGTAAATAGGCCAAACAAGGTCCAAATTCACTTTTGAAAAAAGTTCTGGAATTCTTGAGACACTTAGAACCTCCCTATATGGCCAAAGTAGAATTTTGACCACTTTGTGACCCTGGAGACATCCTACGTGTAGGATGTCTTTTTGCTCTATTTCAGCTCAAACTTGCACTGTAGCTTCCCCTTGATGTGCTAATCTCACAGCTCTTTTTACTTTTTGATTCTGACACCTATAGGTTGGTCAAATGATCAAGAATCTGGTCCAGAAGCCTGATGTCTGTTCTGATGAATTCCTAAGTCAAATCAACTCCAAATTGGACCAAATTTGCCTAGGAGGCTTGCCTAAGGCTATATGACAGCATGGTATGGTCACAGTAGAATTTTGGTTTCAGAATTATGCACTAGATATCCTACGCGTAGGATGTCTTATTGCTCAGAATGAACCCAAACTTGAACCACAGACTCTCCTTAAGGTGCTGATCACTGTGGTATGCTCAGAGGTTGATTTGGAGTGCTAAATCATGGTGAAGACATCTTACGCGTAGGATGTCTAACTGCTTAGAATTGCCCCAAACTTGACCCACAACTTTCCCTTGATGTGAGCAACCCAATGCTATGCTTAGATTTTAATTTGGATGTCAAAAGACCCCAAAACTAGCTATTCTTGCCTTTTTCAGTCAAAAATGCTAAAGTCTGTTCAATCCTCACTTTCACTGACCCAAATGAGATGAAATTTATCACATGCACTCAATACAACATTTCGAACATGCCTTTGGAGTCACATCCTATGGTTTGGTCTCAAAAATTATGCCTTGGGCACAATTTGGGTAGGATGTCTGGCAATTCTCGTCTTTTGGCTTTGATCTGTCAAAATTTGGTCAAATTTCCACTTTCCAGGTGAAAATAGGGTAAAACCTACCTTCTGAACACACTGGTAACCTCAGATTTTCAAAATTTCCACCAGATCACCATGTAGACATCCTACGCGTAGGATGTCTACTGCTGATTTTTTGAGACTGAAGTGTCCCTGATGCTTCTTTATGCTCTCAACAAGTGCAAGTATGCTTCACAATTGCAAAAACATGCAAAAATCACTCAATTTAAGCCTTTTCTGAAATTTTACGTTTTCTGACTCTGCCTTTTGGCTTTTGGTCAACAAAAATAGGAAAAAACACTCAAGTCAATATGAAAATAGGGTAAAACCTACCCTCTGAACCCACTGGTGCAGTCAGAATTTTCAAATTTTGTCTCCAGAACCCCCTTGAAACATCCTACGTGTAGGATGTCTATGTTTATAGAATTGCAGGTTTTCTTCACAGAACCCTTGCAAATGCTCTTTTATATGCACAACATTAGCCAGTCATACAAAAATATCCACAAAAGCTTGTTTAATGCATTTTTACCCTCAAAAGCACACTTTTCCGTGATTTCAAATGCAATCAAGCACTTTAGCAAATAATTCAGTGCTGAATAGCTCTAGATGAGAATCGGATCACTTACCTAAAGATACTCCTACAAATCATATGGGGTTTTGTATCTATGAGTAGAAAAACGCTTTACTGCCACACACGGACTAGTAAACACTTTTATCACCTCACAAATCACTCGACCACCAATAACTACTCTAATCCATAGATCCTAACTAAACCTATCTAGTCGTAGACCCTCGGCAAGACACACGCTTCCTGGCTATCCACTTGATCGCGGAATATCCTCTTCCGGATCCACTTAAGAAAAACGCTTTCTTTAGCCGAAACTAAATCAAGCAACCATCACACGAGTGTTAGTAGGAAACCTACTTAGGTCCTTGTGTCCCCGGCAATGGCGCCAATGTTGGACGGGAGCAACTCACACACCCATGAAGTGCATGCAAACACTACCTAGATCAACATAATGTCAATCGAGGACACAAATGACACGATAGGCACATGGAGGAAATCTCTTTAGCTTGTCAGGCTGAGACCATCCTACACATACAACACTCTGGAAGGCCAACTAAACCACAATCAAGAACCTCACTGTCCTCAACTACACCACCTAGCCACATACACACATACGGAAGGTAACTCACCTAATCATGCCAGATTCATACGAGACTTAAGGAACACCATCCCCTCACTAGGATACACGTGTCCCTAAGATTCTACACTCAAAACCCTCACTCTAAACCCATCTGCGGAAAACGCGTAGGATGACAGAGCAGAATTTTGAAAGTGCCCGAAACTGAAATTTATGAGTACCCATGCGTAGCTTATGTCGCCATGATTCTATAGACTACCAGTACGCAAAAAACAGACATCGTTTGATACACTTATGGCCACAAATAGCTTGTAGATGCGTCAGTGTGTGCGCTTCGTCTTGCATGGAATACTTGGCGTTGTCGCGTAGCTCTCTTCGAGCCTACAACAATGGTGCAGTCGGATCTCCAATGTGTTGAGAGAGCCGGGCATAGCGAGAGTATAAAGCTCACGCTCACTCTCTTTCTCTCTCTCACACAGTAGATGGGCAGCGCTAAAGTTTTGATTATGATTAAAAGTCCTCTTTTACAAAATGACCTAGGTACCTTATATACTAAGGCTACCTTAGGTTTAACCAAAAATGGGGTTGAAAGGGTCAAATGGCTTTGTATTTACAATCTGGAAGTGCCATTGCATCCCATCTTCTGAAACTAGAATAACTACTCATTACAAATGATGTTTATAGCCATAATCCGCAGCATTTCATAACTCGCAAAAGATAAAACTTTGGTACGAAACTTGAGTTATGTTGTGTTGTTGACCCAGCGGTCAACAAGGACATTCTTAGAGCATATTGTTCATCAAGAACCAAAGAAATGGATTCAATATCTCCCTTTAGTTGAATATTTCTATAATTCTCTAGCCAAAGAATCATAGGCATGTCACCATTTAAGACTCTTTATGGACAAGAATGTTTGGCTCCATTAAACTTTTCAGATCCTACTATCACGGTAGATCCTACTATCACGGTAGAAGCCTCAAAGCAAATGCTTGAAGACATGAAAGCTCAAACCAAGGCAATTTGTAAGGGTATTCAAGCCCCTCAGGACATAAAAAAATATTACTCAGATAAGTAGAGATCAAATCGAATCTTTAAAGAAGGAGACAAGGTATTCCTTAGGGTCAATCTTTAAAGAAGGAGACAAGGTATTCCAAAGAAACCTATCCTTGGGAAAGTATAAGAAGCTCAACCCAAGATATTGTGGACCCTATGAGATTGTCAAAGTGATAAGTGATCAAGCTTACAAGCTAAAGCTACCTTCTAACCTCAAAACTCATGATGTCTTCCATGTAAGTCTATTAAAACCTTATGTTCCTAACCCCGATCAACTTTTGGATACCGAACAAATAGTTGTTCCAACCCAAGGAGTTCTTGAACTTCAACCTGACTATATCCTAGAAACTTGGGACAGAAAAGGCAGGAATATAAGCATCATTGAGCACCTCGTCAAATGGAAAGATTTCCCTGAAGAAGATGCAAAGTGAAAAGATGAAACATCTCTCTTTAAAGATCATCCAGACCTAGCTTTGAGATGAGGACATCTCAATTCTTCAAGTTGGGGAGAATGTAAGGTCTCTTCCAACCTGGAGAGGAGACTCCCATGTAAAGGAATACATATCAGGCCATTCTATTCATAAACAAAAAGTTACTATTATAGGCAGTTTTTTCACCCACCGATGAGCTAATGATAAATATATTGTTGTAAGATTTTTTTAAACATAAATTTTTTTGTCATTTTTGTCCAAAAATAGAAAGTTTTGAGGTGCTTACACCCACCTAGACGCAACCATCTCGTCAAAATCTACCCCATTCTGAATTTCCATAAAAATAGTTGCCTGCTATAAAATTTGCTAAATATAGCAGGTGTGTGCATCTGAAACCTTAACTTGTCATCCTCAAGCTTGTTTTTAATAGCACCTTTTAGAATTAAATTTTGATAAGGCAAGATCGCTCTAGACAATTAATTTTCATCTTAGTGTTAATAAATCAATTCCTAAGTCTAAGGTGTGTATGTGTATGCATGTTCATGGGTATGTATGTCCATGGATGCCCATAAATGACCCATAGCCATGGATCCATCTCTTATGGTATGGTTGAGTATAAGCATGGGTAAGTACATGCGGTGTATCACCCAACAGGGTAAAGAGGGACACCTCTCATGACTAAGTGGTAGCTTGTGACACCTCTACACATGCTTTTAGCAAGAGGGGGCAAGCTAGGGAGGTATGGGGCTGATTTGGGCAACAAGACACCTCCAAATGTCTATATAAAGGTCATTCCCACTCAATTTTACACATACTTGAACACACTTGGGAGAAGGGATCTCTGGTACTGTGGATAACAACTTGGTGAGTACCGCATCAAAGCTTTGAGAGATCAATAACTCCAAATCACATTTGGGTAATTTCAATCTATTATTAAATCAAGTTATTATCAATCTCCTCTCTCAATTGGAATCCTTTCCAATTGCTATCATATTATTATTCAATTGGAATCATTTCCAATTACTACCATATTATTAATAAATTGGAATCCTTTTCAATTGCTACTCTATTATCAAATTTATACTCTTATTTACCTATCCTCAATTGGAAATCAACAATCATTATACCTATTTTATGGTAATTTCTATACATTACAATGTAATGAAGGTCTCACTACTCGATTACATAATCAATTGCGTTGACTGCATGCACAGTTCTTCACCAATGTAACCTAGATGCTTGCATGAATTAGCTAATTATATTCAAGAATTTTATCCAACTAAAATGATGGATTTTTCTTGCAAGGAGATATAAGTAATTAATCATGTGATTAGTGTATGGGTTATAACGCATTTTTATTTAAGATTATGGCAGGATTAAGCAAGCATATGTTTTTGGTTTGATGTGTTCCATTGAGTTTTTATACTTTAGCTTACAACTTCTCAAGCTAAGTTAAGTATCTAGTAGTGGGGATGGCAACCAAGAGAATTTGCTATGGTGGATCACATGATCATGAAGCTGGATCTAGTGATGATAAAGGCAAAGGAAAGGCCCTGATGAATGAGGATGTGCCACTTATCCCACAAAGTGATGTTATTGCTCAAGAACAAGTAGGAAATTTCTTTTTTGTTCCTTACATCATGAGTAAATAGGAAGGGGAAAATTACCTAAACATTGGGTCATTCCCAATTTGAAACCGCATCAATTGAGCTTGTTAATTTTCTTAAGCTATATTAATAGGTAAAGATTACTTGGAAAGTAATCTGCTTGCTCATAGGAAAGAAATGTTTGCCTAGTAGAAGAACTCTCAAATCTTCTTCATTCAAAAATCTTATACTGATATCGTCAAAATCCCTTTGATAACCAGGGAAGAGAGCTTAGCGGAGTGAACGCTAAAGTAGTGCATATGGTTGCACACATCTTGCGGGTTGGTGCCCAGGTTGCAAGCTAGTCACTGCAGGTTTGTACCCAAGTTGTAGGACAATTTAATTATATGAACAACTAAAGACACCGGGAGCAATAAACTCTAGCCAAGAGGAGTGAACTCTCGGGGTTTGGATATTTCAATAAAGAAGAGTCGTATGTTGTTTTTCTTCTAGGAAAGATTGTCTTGGTGCCAATTTGATAATGGTGCAAGGACTGTCTTAACAAACTTGTGATGAAAACCATTAAAAGAGACTTTGTGCATGAACAATCATGTTGTAGTAATTAGAAAACAAGTAAAACAAAGTGTGAGTGTGGGGGTGGAAAGTGAGAACTGGATCAGGTTGCGAGTCAAGGATGGGTGGTCTCGCTTAGTCAAGAAACTCTCCACCCCTCATTGATAAGAAGCAAAACTAGAGACTCATTATGCTAAGAGTGGAGAAGTCCCAATTGTATGTGCCTCTAGAAATTATGGGAAAAAAGGCATTTGGGGTTTCTCTCTTTTGGAAAGTGAGAATTAGGAACATTAGATTATTGTGTTAGTTCATGCTTTCCTTGCAAGACAAGGCTAGGAAACCTTTTCAATGGCTTGGACTCAAGTTACTTGGTGACGAGAGTCTGTCCATCAGAAATTTTGTCTATCTCGACTATGCTTTTCTCAATCGATTAGGGCCTAGCGACCTGTCGGGTACTCTCCTATTTCCAAATGGATATGGTATAGGGGAGGGTACCTCACATCGTTATCAACCCTTTTTTGCATTAACATTGCTCTCATTGTTTTGTTTAGTTGTTTTTCAATTTTATGTGTGTATGAAGCCATCATAGAGAGCTTTCCATCAACTGTCTCCTTTTGCTCGAGTGCAACTCCATTAGTGCACTTAATCATTTGATCAAATTTTCTCCATTAAGTGCAATATTAGCTTATGTAATTAATCCTGAAATCTAAAACTGAGAGAGAGTGTGTGTGGGAATTTTGCTTTAAATGGTCAAAGTACCTTTTAGGTGGAATAAGAACAAAAGTTTTTTTGTCTACTGGTCTGTCAAGCGCTTGTGTAACTCCCTAAATTTGAGAGGTTTATTTTTTACTTTTGAGGCTAAAGGAAGGCTCCCACTTTCCCAAGGGATTTCAAAGGGCCACTTGTAGCAACTGTCCACCCATTTTGAGCCTTCTGCTCTTTAGAGGTTATTCTAAAAAACAATGTCTACATAGCTTGTTAAGAAACAACTCTTGCGACGAGCAGTCACAAGCAAAAGCACCACATTTCTTGTTACCAACTCTACTTATTTGTAGAAAGTTTCAACTCAAAGGAGGCGAACATTATGATTATCAACTCTCTATCTCACTCCGACTTTTGTGAAGAGTGGCTTCACTACCAATGAAGAGGAGCTTCACAAAAAAAAAAAAAAAAAGTTTCCTCTCCCTCTCTCTCTCTCTCTCTTAATTAAAAACTTTAAAAATCTTGCAACCAAGCACATAATTTTTCTCTTTTGCGGTGTATATCGTGATCTACATTTATGGAGATGATTTTCTTGTTGTAATCATGCACGGGTTTAGACATTGCCTATACATTATGTATATGGTAAAATCTACTTCTCACTCACTTGCCTTGAGCACATATATGGAGCCCATAAACACTAAATGTGAAGATCATGAAGACCATCAACATAAAGACAAAGCACCAGAGGAAGAAGAATCAGACAAAGACCCTGAAGTAGCTAAAGACACAACATTGAAGAAGACAAAGGTGCTCTTGAATTAGAGTGAAGCAAACATTTTTAAGGAATTTTCTCTTAGATTAGAGTGGTGATTTTTTCTCCTAGATGTTACCATATACATGTGGTAGTGATGTGTGTGAACACACTAGGACCGCCGGGGCATTTTTTCCCTCTTTAGGAGGTTTTTTCCCCCGTGCATTGTATATACGCCCATCACTCTAGGGCTATCTATCTTTCCATAGCACACTAAGTAATATACTCTTTGTTGTGTGCCTTGAGCTTCCTTTGTCTTCTCCAAGCTGTGTGCATTTCTCTACAACCCTAATTCAAATAATTGGTATCAGAGCAGGTTGCGTCCTCCCGAGCTTAGTCACCAGCAACTCCAGCACACGCCTGCTCACTTTCTTTGATTTCTGTGAGCTTTGGCTAGCGTTCACAGATCGACAAAAATTTTGGGTGAGCTCGTTGAGCTTAGTCTAGTCAAATTTCTTATTCGAGCTCATTTCGGCCTCCGTTTCCACTACAGGCAGGTTTGCACAGGCAATTTTGTCTTTTTGTGCAAATTTTTTGTCAATGTCGTTTTTTTCATAACAGGTGCCTTACAGTCTTCTACGGTTTGTGTTATATAGCACGTGTTGTTTCTACTTTGTTTCTCCTCTTTTTGGGAAGTTTTCACATCAGGTGCAGCATTTACCATGGCTGACAACAACACAGATGTGTTCAAGATGTTTGCTGTTGAAGACAGGTTGGACGAGGAAAATTACCCTATGTAGGCTTATATGATGCATTTTTACGTCCTGGTTCTAAGGATGTAGGCGATGTTGAGGATGTTGCATGTCTTGTAACGATTGGGCAACTATTAGAGTTGGGATGTAAAGGATGCACAGGCTCTTGCATTGATTGCGTTTTCTGTGAAGCGCACCATTGTTCCTCACATTCGTTCAGCAAAATCTGCAAAACAGGCTTGGGATATTCTAGCACGTCTTTATGCAAGCCGCAATGAGGCTAAAATTGCTTTGCTGCGTAAAGAGCTTGAATCGAAGATTATGCATGAGGAAGATGATATGGACACTTTCCTTGCCGGTATCAAGTATATCAATGAGCAACTTTTTTTTGCAGATGAAGTCATTTCAGACAGTTCCCTTGTGCAGATTGTTCTTGATGCCTTACTAGATTCTTATCAGACTTTTGCTAGTACTTGGAGACTTATGACCCAAGGAAATCCTGAAGTTGTCAAGTTTGATGCATTATGCACATTGCTGTTGCAAGAGTCACTTTCCAAAAAAAATAGGACTAGGCAGTGTGCAGTTGAACAGGCTTTTATTGCTTCTCAAAGAAAGGGTGGTAATAGCAATGTAGCCACTTCTTATGGTTCTGCTGCGAGTGGCAAAACTTCTGTTCCTAATGCTTCCACTGGCAGCAATTCGTCTGGAAATTCTGGTGATAAGGGAAAAAATAAGATGCGTTGCCATTATTGTAAAGCTAATGATCACTTGATAAAGCAGTGTCCTAAGTTGAAGGCCAAAGACACTAAGAAAAAAGAGGGTGATTCCAATGCAAACGCTGGTTCCACTACAAATGCAACCATTGTTGAGTCTTCTGTGAAAGGAGACTTTGTTGTTGCTGATGTTGATGCAGAATGGGCTTTTAGTGCAGAGTGCACTTACAGTCCTATTGTCCATGATGCATGCATGTCAGTTGCTGTAGATTCACATGTGTGGTATTTTGACAGTGGTGCTACAAAGCACATTACCTCACATCGTGAATTGTTCACCTCTCTTGAGTCTATCCCTCATGGGAATTCAGTCACTTGTGCCAACAATGCCTCTTATCCAGTTCAGGGAGTTGGAAAGATTGTGCTTACTATTGCAAATGGCACTTCCTTCACACTTGTTGATGCACTTTAGGTACCTGGGATCAAGAAGAATCTCTTGTTTGTATCCGCACTTGCTAGACTTGGACTTGTACTCAAATTTGTGGATAACACATGTACAGTTCATGATCTCAATTTTGGTGATGCTTTGTATGACAAGTGTGGACAAAATTTTGCAAATGCAGCTGCTGCAGATTCAAGGGCTATTTCAGATGCAAAACTTTGGCATGCATGTTTTGGTCATCTGAATTTTTCCAGTTTGCTGCATTTGCAGAAATCTGATATGGTTGCTTCTTTGCCGCCTCTTGATGCACCTGTCAAACATGTTTGTGAAGGTTGTATTCTGGGTACAATGCAGTGTTCTAAGTTTCCAAAGGATGGTTCGGTTAGGGCCACAGGCATGTTACAACTTGTGCATAGTGATGTTTGTGGGCCCATGCAAACTCCGTCCTTGGGCAATTACCTGTACTTCCCGACTTTCATTGATGATTACTTCAGGCATGCATGGGTATTTCCACTTAAAGAAAATTCCGAAGTTTTTATGTGCTTCAAACAATTTCTGGCTATGGCTGAAAATGTCTAAAAATGTACTATGGGCACCCTCCATTCCAATCAAGGGGGGGAGTATATGTCTCATGAATTTAATGCATTTCTGGCTAGTCATGGGGTAAAACACCAATGTACAGTGCCTTATACACCTCAGCAAAATGGTGTTGCTGAGAGAAAAAACAGGTCACTTACAAAAATGGCACGATGTATGGTCAAAAGTCAAGCTTTGCCTCATTCTTTTTGGCTTGAGTCCATCATGTGTGCGACTTCTGTACTTAACAGGTGTCCTATGAAAGCTTTGCAATCTATACTCCATATGAAGCATGGCATGGTAGAAAAACTTCTATTGATCACATGTGTGTTTTTGGCTGTTTGGCATATGCTTTGGTGCCACAAACACAACACAAAAAATTGGATGATAAGGCTGTCAAATGTATCTTTGTTGGTTATAGTGTTGAAAGCAAAGGTTATAGGTTGTATCATCCGGAAATAAAGCGTATTTTGGTTTCACAGGATGTAGTGTTTGTGGAAGATTTTGTTCAGCCCTTGCTGTCATGTACTAGAGACAGTAATGTAAGCTCACAGGACATTTATGAACTCTATTGCCTCTTTTCAGTGGTAGAAGTTCGAATGTAAATTCCAATGAGGCAAATGTACAGCCTATGGGGGTTTCTGAAAATGTTGCAGGTCAGCCTATTACTGATGCAAATGTACATGATGTACTTGATGAGGAAAGGGATGAAAATGAGCAGGCTAGAGGTATGCCAAAATGCTTGTTGCATACTTTGCATGATAGTAGATTGGATGCACCGTTGTCTAGTCGTACTTGTTCAGGCTCTCGCCATGCATCTTATGCATCATATTGTTATGCTTTGGCTGTGTCTAGCTTACATGATGTTGAGGAACCTTTGTCTTTTGATGAAGCACAAAATTCAAAAAATTGGATGGATGCCATGCAATCAGAATATGATGCACTTATAAAAAAATGACACATGGACTTTATGTGATTTGCCTCTTGGGAAAAAGGCCATTGGTACGAAGTGGGTTAACAAGTTAAAACGCAAGACGGATGGTGATATTGATCACCATAAGGCTTGACTTGTTGCAAAGGGTTATGAACAGCAAAAAGGCATAGATTATGAAGAGACTTTTGCTCCCACTTGTCGTATGACTACTGTGCATTTTCTATGTACATTGGTAGCTCATTTTGGTTGGGATGTACATCAATTAGACATTGTTACTGCTTTCTTCAATGGTGACATATTTGAGGAAGTTTATGTAGCGCAACCTCACGGTTTTGTCAAGAAAGGACAAAGGACAAAGTGTGTAGATGTAAGAAGGCTTTGTTTGGGTTGAAGCAATCTCCTCATGCTTGGTATGAGAAATTCAACACTCATTTGGTCAAACGAGGCTTTCGTAACAGTCCAAAAAAAAGCACATTGTATGTCAAGCGTGAGGGAGATGTACTTCTTGTTGTTGTTCTTTATGTGGACGATTTGTTGATCATTGGTCCCAATGAGGCACATATTGCTGAATTTAAGGCTGATTTGAATGCTACTTTCAAGATGAAAGATTTGGGGCTGTTGCATCATTATTTGGGCATACAATTTAAGCAATGTGATGGTGGTATTGCCTTGTGTCAAAAAGTTACATAGAAACATTGTGTCAAAAAAGTTACCTTTTTGCCTTGTGTCAAAATAGTTACATAGAAACATTGCTATGTAAGTTTGGACTTGAGGATTGCAAACCTATTGCCACTCCCATGGAAACACGTTTAAAGTTGAGTCTACATGATGTTGGCAATCCTACTGATTGTCACTTTTTACCAAACTATTGTTGGCTGCCTCATATAATGTATGCAAAACGAGGCCAGATATTCAGTTTGCAGTCTCACAGGTTAGCAGATTTATGCATAGCCTAGGATCTAAGCATCGGCAGGCTGTCAAGAGGATTTTTTGCTACCTTAGTGGCACTTTACATCTTGGCTTGTTTTATCCCAAGGGGGATCATTTCCGCCAGACTTACATGCTTTTTTAGACTCAGATTGGGTTGGTTGTTTTGACAAGCAAGTGTCCACAAGCGGTTTTTGTTTCATGCTTGGCAGTTCATGTATATCATGGTTGAGCAAGAAGCAACCTAATGTGGCCACTTCAAGTTGTGAGACTGAGTACATGGAAGTCTTCATAGCTACGGTTGAGTATGTATGTCTTAGATGCCTTATGGCTGATTTGGGTGTTGGACAGGACACTGCCAACACTATCTACATTGACAGACAGAGTGCATTGGTAGTTGCAAGGAACCCAGTTTTTCATGCTCGCACAAAGCACATTGAGGTGCATTACCACTATGTCAGGGAGAGGCTCTCAGTAGGAGAGATCAGCTTGGCGTATGTGCCAACACAAGACAACCTTGCAGATCTGATCACAAAGGCATTATTTCGTGAGAAGTTTGAAGCTTTCCGCAAAGATTTGGGCTTACCCCCCTTTGTGGATTGATCATGTCCTCAGGGCATAGCACTTCCCTTTACTCATGTACCAGCTCTCGTTCACCGCATCACTCCAGGGGGGATTTGTTACCATATACATGTGGTGGTGATGTATGTGAACACACTAGCACCGCTGATGCATTTTTGCCTGCTTTAGGAGGTTTTCCCCCCCGTGCATTGTATATATGCCCATCACTCTAGGGCTATCTATCTTTCCATTACACACTAAGTAATATACTCTCTGTTGTGTGCCTTGAGCTTCCTTCATCTTCTCCAAGTTGTGTGTGTTTCTCTGCAACCCTAATTCCAACACTAGATTGGAGTGTGGCTCCTGGATTGGAGTGTTGTCTTTCTTCATCAAGTTGTAGCCCAGAGTTCAAGGGGAGGATTCCTCTTGTGTTGACATCCTTCGTGGATACTATGTGTCATCCTTAGTGGGACAAAGAACCTTCATTGTATCTTCCTAGTCCAAACCTCAAGGGGAGGATTGTAAGGTATGAGCTTTGTCCTAGAATCCTAGAGTATGAGTCAAGGAGAGAAAAGGTGGATTTATCCCACATGCAGTGGTGCAAGGCTGTAGAGCTACTTAAATCTCATTTCATTTCATGAATAAACACAATTCTATTTTGCATTATATCTCTCTTTTTATAGTGAGCTTGTGATGGCTTAGCAAATACTCAAGATCATATTTATGAGTCCAAGTTAATTGATCTTGGAACCTAATTCTTTTGAGTGATAATCTAGCCAATACACAATCACTTATGTGCATGATGTTTCTCTTTCATCCACCAATCCCCAAGCTAGCTATAAATGGTTGTTATTATTAATTGCAATTGAGTAAGTAGAATAGGGATTTTTCAGCCTTGCAGTGTGCCTGCTTCGTGCAGATAACGGGGCATCACTGTCGAGAGCTATGGTCTTAATAGTGGAGTCCTACGGGGCTTGCCTACGGCTTAACTACTATTGAGATATTAGAAGCTTGACAAGAGCCGGTACTATTTTGGTGTTGAAAGACCCTCTCTTCTATTCCTTGCAACTAATGATATTTGAGCCGCGGGTATAGTAGCTTGAGCTCTTTTCTAAAGGGGTAAAGAGGAGTAGCAACTAGGGCTTGAAGTGCCAAAGTACACCTAAAAGTTGTTAGAATGGTTGACAATAGTAAAGAGAGTGAAATTAATGTTGATAGCTTTGATTTTGTTAATTAGTACGCTACTAATAAGGATGCTCCTATGCTTGTTAACTACCTTGGTTTTAGGCTTCAACAAGCCATGGAAAATCCATCCCTCCAAAGTGAAGTGCAATGGTAGCTTTGTGCTCATGGGATTCTCCAAGCTCCCCACCATGAAGAGAGAGTACCTAGGAAGCCTCCTTGTAGACTTCTAAAAGAGGCCTCTCTCCGATTGAGGAAGAAGAAGAGGATCCATACGAAGGGCTCAAAAATTTACTTCTTGATGACGCATCTCCTTCCCAAAGGAGAACTCAAGAGCCCCCACCAAAGGAGCGAGAAAGAAGTGAGTCTCCCACCACCTCAGTGGCGGAGACGGCTCCACAAAGACGGTGGGCAAAACGCTCTCCATTGCCTCCTAACGGAGAAGACCATCGCACACTTCTCCACACCATAATTCAAAGAGGGATCATAAAAAACAAGAGAGAAAAAGGCAAGAAAGAGGTCACCCTCTTCTCCATCTTCTTCATCCTCTTCCTCTTATCAAGAAAGTGATAGTGCAGACAAGAATGATCAAGGCAAGAAAAAGGCGAGAAAGAGGTCACCCTCTTCTCCATCTTCCTCAAATTCTTCATCTTCTGAAGAAAGCGATGGTGCAACTTTTGAACCATCAAAAAGAAGAGGCCATAGGAAATCCTATGCCATGTGGAAGAGAGTGTCCAAGCTCAAGAAGTTCAAAGAGGGAGGAAAGAGCCTCTCTTTCCTTACCTACAATGGAACCTTGGCTTTCATCTAACAATTCAATGCGGTGTTTGGAGATGAGGGATTCACGGAGTCCTCTAAGATACGCCATGTAGCTATGCATTTTCAAAATTCCACCAGGCAATGGTGGTTAGCCTACGGGAAAATGGTGAAGCTCCACAAACATGGAAAGTTTTAAGAGCTTCCATTATGAAGCAGTTTTTGGCCTCCGATACCAAAGACAAAGTACTCATCGAATGGAGAAGCTTGAAGCTCTCTCCCTACAAATCTATTCACAAAAATATACACAAGTTTTGGGACTTACATCTCAAATCCATTGTCTTCAAAAAGATGTATTTTGGAGAGCAAAAACAACAATTTCTTGCGGGCTTAACTGAAGAAATAGTGGAATATATTATCTCCCAAAAGCCACGCACCATATCTGTGGTCATACACCATACTATGGTGGCTTCATGAATCAATTTCCAAACAGGGGCTAAGTGAAATCTTAAGCCCACAGAGAACAAGGACCGTAACAATGAGCCTAAGGGGAAGGACAATGTCCAAAAGTCTCCTAAGGGCAATTCCAAAACAATAAAGCTAAGGAGAAGGGAGTTTACAAAGGCACAAAAAACTCTCTCCTGAAGAGCTTGAACATTATCACAAGGATAACCGTTGTTTCAAGTGCGGCAAGCAAGGGCATGTGTACCATGCTTGCCCCCAAAAGAACACCGGCCATGAGCCTCCTAGAGTTACCTTGGTCAAAATCCAAGAAGAGGAAACTCACCACAAAGGATCTCCCCTATGCCATGCTTGGGGAAAGGTAAGAGAACATGATGATGTTTTTCTTTTTGACCCTGGTTCTACTACTCACAATTTCATACCCACAGAGTTGGCCACCAAGCTAGGCTTCCAAGCCTATGAGATGGGAGATGTCCTACCTGCCGATGGTGCTTTCAAGGGGCAAGAAGCTTCAATCACTCCCTTAATTGGGAAATTGAAGCTCCATGTCCAAATCTATGTGGACAAAGAGGACTTCTTTATCTCTCCTCTCAAGCACACGAGGACGTAATCCAAGGGGCACCATGGTTTGATCGCATGGTTGCCAATGTTAAATTTGTTGAAAGGAAAATCTACTTTAGGTTCAAGGAAAAAGATATGTACATAGATGCTAAGGAGTTGGGTAACACCATACCCATTGTACATATGGAAGCTTTCAATAAGTCAATAAAGAGCTCTATTTCTATGATGCACATGATTTTTATTAAAGATTCTCAAAATGAACCTAATGCTTTAGCAAAAGAAACTATAAAAAATCACAAGGAATTAGAGTTATCTGATTTTCTCAAGGGGTTTCAAGATGTCTTTATTGACGACATACCTTGTGAACTATCTCCTAAACGAGGCAATGATGACCATGCAATTGAACTTCTTCCACAAAGTTCACCGCCTAATAAACCTCCTTATAGAGTTTCTCAAGATCAACAAGAGGAGATTATGCGACAAGTGGATGAGTTATTTGAGAAGGGCATGGTTAGGCCTAGCTCATCTCCATTTTTGCTATTAGTGCAAAAGAAAGACGTACATATCATATGTGTATCGACTATAGAGCACTAAACATGATCACTATCAAAAATAGGTTTCCCGTTCCACGGGTAGAAGACCTATTTGATAAGCTGCAAGGGTCGACCTACTTCAGTAGGATTGACCTAAAAAGTGGCTACCATCAAATAAGGATAGTTGATCAAGACATTGTAAAGACCGCATTTTGCACTACGTTTGGTCTTTACGAATACATTGTCATGCCTTTTGGCTTGACCAATGCACCAGCCGCATTCAATTGCTTGATGGAGAATCTATTCAGGCCTCATCAAACCTTTACTGGAGTGTTCTTTGATGATATTATCATATACTCTAATTCACTAAACGAACGCAAGCAACACCTCTAGGTAATATTTCAGTTCTTAAGAGAGAATAAACTTTATGTTAATCGAAAGAAAGTGAGTTTTTCTTACAAGAGATTCAATATTTAGGTCACATTATCTCTCAAGATGGCATTCAAATGGATCCATCAAAGCTAGAGGTAATAAAAGGACGGCCTAATCCAAGGAATCTTCATAAACTAAGAAGCTTTATAGGTATGCGTGCATATTATAGACGCTTCATAGAAAAGTTCTCACTAATAGCAGGATCATTACATGACCTAACAAAGAAAAATGTTAGGTATACATGGTCTTCCAAGGAGAACAATGCTTTCGAAAAGCTTAAAGAAAAGCTTATCTCTCAACATGTGCTTACACTATTGGATCTCTTAAATCCATTTGAGGTCCAATGTGACGCTTGTGGTGATTGCCTTGGAGCTGTCTTGATTCAAGAAGGGCATGCCATAGCCTATGAAAGTCGAATGCTCGACCCTGTTGAGCAAGCTCTAGGCATATATGAAAAGGAACTCCTCACAATTTTACATGCCTTAGACTCGTGGAAGCACTATTTACTAGGGACTCCTTTCATTCTGCGGACGGGTCACCAAAGCCTTAAGTACTTCATGACATAGACCAAGCTCTCCGACAAGCAAATGAGGTGGGAAAATTTTCCTTTGCGATTGCATTTTCATATTGCTCAAATTGCTGGAAGGCATAATCAAGTAGTCGATGCACTCTCAAGACGACCAAGAGTGAATGCGGTTTCCATAGCAACTCACAACGATCTATCTTCTATGATAGACAAGTACGCTATTGATCCCAATTTTAGAGATGTAATTTCATCCCTTGCAATAGGAAAGAAAGAGGAACCATTTACTTTACAAGATGGTTATCTTATCTATGGCAATAGACTATGTGTTACCAACTCAGTACGTGAGAAAGTAATGTATGAATCTCATGCTCCTCTTTGGTGAGATGTCGAGCTCTACACCTCGAGCTGGCATCCACTATGGGTCTTGGCCGCTTACGGCATTTACTCACTGGCGCGTTAGGTGACCGACACGGAGGATCTCTGCCAATGATTCTACAGCTGTTGGACTACACTTATAGTGCCAGCCTAGTACGCTTCTAGCGAGTTCACACTTAGTGACCGCATATACATATGTGCTACTTTTCAGATTTAGCACTTAGTCATTTTGTACTCTCTTTTCTATGAAGAAGAAGAAGAAGCTTTCCATCTCTGTGTGCTTTGTGCTTGTCTTGTGTAGCTCTCTTGCATCCTCATTCTTTACATGGTATCAGAGCCTGGTTCAGGCAAGAGAGGCTAAGAGAGCAAGAGCATCACAATCCCTTCGTTCGCAATCCACGACCAGATGCCGAAGGCGCCTCGCGCAGCGAAAAACATTTTAGGGGTTTTTCGCACAAGTTTCTGAACAGGTCTCCAAAGTGCAGTATACAGAGATTTACTGTACAAGTACAGTGGTTGTATGTACGCTTGATTGTGGACACTCGTTGAGTGTAGAAAGCGTTACAGGTACCACGATAGCAGGTTCAGCAGATTTGCAGGTTTTTGCAGATTGCAACTATTTTGTCTTAGTGCTTTAAGATGTCTGACGGTTTCAGTCAGATTGTTACTGAGAAGCTTGAGAAAAATAACTACCTTGCATGGAAGTTCAGAATAACAAATTTCCTAAAAGGAAAAGGTTATTGGGACTATGTAGAAGGAGACAATGAAAAGGAACCAGAGATTCCCGAGGGAAATGCTACAGCAGAACAAAGGAAAGCTTTGAGGGACTGGCAACAAGGCCAGAGCAAAGTGATGTATTGGCTTTCTATGAGCATCATAGATGGCATGATGGGCTATCTACAGGTTGCTGAAACCCCCGCCATTACATGGAGAAACTTAGGCAGAGTGTTCGAGGTGAACACCAAGGCCAGGAAGCTTCAACTAAAGTCGGAGCTAAATCAGGTTAAGAGGAACAACCTCTCAATCAATGATTATGCCTTGAAGATCAAGAGTATCATTGAGGCTCTTGGATCTATTAAAGTCTTAGTGGAAGACGATGACATTGTCCGTGCATGCTTGGATGGTCTAGGAGATGAGTATGTCCATTTTAGGTCTTCCATGAATACAAGAAACGACATCCCCGTGCTCCAAGATTTGATTTCTATGCTTATTCTTGAGGAGAAGAACCTTGACACATCTTCTTCTCATGGCAGAAATAATTCTGAACAGGCCTTCTATTCTAACTCCGACAGAGGTAGAGGTAGAGGTTGTGGTCGAGGCCCAAGAGGTTGTAGGGGCCAATTTCAAGAAGTTCAATCAAATCAAAACAATACAGGTGGCAGGGGAAACCAGTCTCAAGGCAGGGGGAGTCAAAGAGGTCGTGGTGCAGGATCAAGCAGGCAGCAACATACTCCAGATAGCAGAGAATGTTGGACTTGTGGTGAAAGAGGTCACATGTCACGTGACTGTCCAAAGGGAAAAGCAAGTGGAAAGAGAGAACAGGGGAACTATGCATCTACTAGCAGAGATGCAGATGACAGCAAAAACGAGCGCATGTTTGTTATGCAGCATGTAATGAATACAATGGCTGCAGAGAATTCCACCCAAGATGATGTTTGGTATGTGGATTCAGGCGCCTCTAATCACATGATGTCTCGTGGAGAGTGGTTTACAGATATGCGCAAACCAGATGTGTCAGTCTATGTGCAGACAGGAGATGACACAGCTCACCCCATTTCTCATGTAGGGGACATACCTCTAAATACGAAGAGTGGGAAATCAAAGTACTTAGCAGATGTACTTCATGTCCCAAACATTACAAAGAATCTTGTTTCTGTTGGACAAATGGTTGAGCAGGGTTTGCAGATTCGCTTCAATCCAAATGGCTGTTATATAGAAGATTTCCAGAATGGCTGTAAGCTGATCACAGAGGGCAAATGTGTGGGAAGAATATTTATGTTGAATGTAGACATGCCTGAGGTAAAAGCTGCATTATTTGCACAGGGCACAGGTGTTGTGGCTGATGTTGACATTTGGCACAAACGCATTGGCCGTGTCAATGAGCAGAGATTGCGTAGCATGCAATCAAAACAGATTGTAAAAGGTTTGCCCAAATTCAAGGTGGATGGTATGCATAAAGTGTGTGCAGCATGCCAGTTTGGAAAACAGTCAAAGGGCTCATTTCCACATGAGTGCAATGTATGTAAAAAGCCACTTGAGGTGGTGCACACAGATGTTTGGGGTCCAACCGATACTGCAAGTATACATGGTTGCAGGTATTATGTCTCTTTCATTGATGACCATACATGGAAAGTATGGGTCTACTTCATGCGTAACAAAAGTGAAGTGTTTGGTCACTTTCAAGACTTCAAAGTCATGATTGAGAAGGAGACAGATATGCAAATCAAGACATTGAGGTCAGATGGAGGGGGAGAGTACTTCTCCAATGATTTTTCAAATTTTCTGCGAATGCATGGTATACGCAGGCAGTTTACATGCAGATATACTCCACAATAGAATGGGGTCGCAGAAAGGAAAAACAGGCACATTGCAGAGGTTGCACGTGCATTGATGAATGAGAAGAACATGCCTCATCATTTCTGGGCTGAAGCCATAAATACAGTTGTGTACATTATGAACAGGACACCTACAGCTGCGGTGCATGATGTAACACCTGAGGAAAAGTTTACAGGTACAAAGCCTGATTTGGCACACTTGAAAGTGTTTGGCTGCATAGCTTACGTGCATGTACCAGATGAGTTGCGTAGGAAATTGGATCCTAAAGCAGAGAAATGTATTCTTGTGGGATATTCCCTTGAACAAAAGGGGTACAGGTGCTACAATCCTACTACACAAGAATTACGAGTGAGCAGAGATGTAGTCTTTAATGAGATGAGCAGCTGGTACAGTAATGCACATGGCAATATTGGGGCTGATGTAAAAGATGATGTGGTTGTACAAAATGTGAGGCCACAGTCACAGGTTTTGAGTGGACCACAAGAGTCCTCTTCTCGTGGCTCTGTTGAGAAACCATGGAATGGTAGACTACGTACGCAGGTTACTCCACCAACAGGTACAGGGAATGTATCACAAAAAGGAAAGGAAAAGGTTGATGAACCTCCCTTTATGGCTGATGCATCATCAGGTTTTTCACATGTAGACATGGATTCAAATGGTTCTGAACAAAGTCTTGATGAGGAATTTGGAATTCCGGCTGTCAGGACACCTGGTGTAAGGAAAGTACAAGAAGATGCTAGAGGGCAAAGGAGTGACCCAGGACCGCGCAGATCTAATAGAGTCAGAAATCCAGTTCAAAAATTGACTTATGATGGGTATCTAGTGCATCACTAAGCCTACATGGCTAAGGTGATACAGAATGTGGAGCCCACATGTTTTGAGGATGCAGTTGGAAATGTGCATTGGGATGATGCAATGAATGAAGAGATGGCTGCATTGGAAGCAAACGACACATGGGAGTTGGTGCCATTGCCAAGTGGCAAGAAAGCTATTGGCTGTAAATGGGTGTATAAAACCAAGCATAAGGCTGATGGTAACATTGAGCGTCACAAGGCAAGGCTGGTCGCAAAGGGTTATGCACAAACGTATGGCATAGACTATGAGGAGACCTTTGCTCGAGTGGCAAAGATGACGACTGTGAGAGATGTCATAGAAGTGGCTGCATCTAGAGGATGGATTATGCATCAAATGGATGTAAAGAATGCCTTCTTGAATGGTGAGTTGCAAGAGGAAGTGTATATGGATCATCCACCTGGTTATGTCGATCCAGGTTACCCAGATTATGTATGCAGACTTCTCAAAGCTTTTGTATGGTTTGAAGCAGGGCTCTAGAGCATGGTATGACAGGATTGCCAAGTATCTTGTCAGTATTGGTTTTAGGAGAGCTCATGCTGATCATTCACTCTATGTACGTGAGAGTGATGTGAGGATTGTGGTCATTACCATATATGTAGATGACCTTATTATTGTTGGTGACAATGCTATGGAGATTGACCATGTGAAGGGTCTTCTCAAACAGGAGTTTGAAATGAAAGATTTAGGCGAGTTGCGCTACTTTCTTGGCATTGAGGTGATCAGGACTCCAGAGGGTGTATGGCTATCACAGAGACAGTATGCTTTGGACATGTTGTCAAAATATGGTATGGCTGATTGTAGCCAATTTCTATTCCCTTGGATGTGAATGCAAAGCTGAGTGCAGAGAAGGGTGATGTTGTTGAGGATGTCAACATGTACAGGAAGATTGTGGGTAGTCTAATCTACTTGACTATCACGAGGCCAGACTTGAGCTACACAGTAGGCTTGGAGAGTCAGTTCATGCAGCTTCCGAGGAAGCCACATTTGGATGGAGTACGACGCACACTTAGGTATGTGCAAGGTACTCTTGACTACGCATTGTTCTATGCAGCAGATGCACCATTAGCATTGTATGGGTATAGAGATACAGATTGGGCAGGTAGCATTGTTGATAGGAGATCTACGAGTGGCTTCATGTTCTCTTTTGGGAGTGCTGCTGTTACTTGGAGCAGCAAAAAGCAGCCTACGGTTGCTTTATCGAGCACAGAGGCCGAGTACAAAGGTGCAGCAGTTGCGGCGTGCAAGGTAGCTTGGCTACGCACATTACTTGAGGACTTGGGAGTGCAGGTGGACCAGCAGATTTTCATCCATTGTGACAACCTCAGCAGCATGCAGTTGGCTAGGAACCCAGTGTTCCATGCCAAGACCAAACACATAGAGGTCCATTACCACTACGTTCGAGAGCGAGTGTTGGCGGGCGACATCGACTTGGTCTACGTCAGCACAGAGGAGCAGATAGCAGATATCTTTACCACGGCCCTCGGAGCTGAGAAGCTTCGACGTTTCCAGATTATGCTTGGACTCTGCGACATGCAGAGCTCGAGGGGGAGTGTTGAGATGTCGAGCTCTACACCTTGAGCTGGCATCCACTATGGGTCTTGTCCACTTATGACATTTACTCACTGGCGCGTTAGGTGACCGACACGGAGGATCTCTGCCAGTGATTCTACAGCTGGACTACACTTATAGTGCCAGCCTGGTACACTTCTAGCGAGTTCACACTTAGTGACCGCATGTACATATGTGCTACTTTTCAGCTTTAGCACTTAGTCATTTTGTACTCTCTTTTCTGTGAAGAAGAAGAAGAAGCTTTCCATCTCTGTGTGCTTTGTGCTTGTCTTGTGTAGCTCTCTTGCATCCTCATTCTTTACACTCTTTATGTGGGGCATAGAGGGATTCAGTCTACCCTAAAAGGAATTGAAACATATTTCTATTGGCCTACCATGAAAGCAAACATACAAGAGTATGTTTCTAAATGTGTGGTATGCCAAAAGACAAAGTTTGATAAAGGGAAGCAACTTGGATTGTTTCAACCTTTGCCAATCTGTAATTCACCATGGGGGAGCATATCCATGGATTTTATCTTTGGATTGCCTAAGTCTATCCATGGGAATACTGGAATATGGACGATAGTAGACAGGTTCTGCAAACATGCTCATTTTATACCTGTCAAAAAGGCTATCAAAGCCCATCAAATGGCAACCCTCCTCATTTCACAAATCTTCAAGTACCATGGCTTGCCGATGTCCATAGTGTCGGATAGAGATCCTCGAATGACCAGTAATTTATGGAAGGGTCTCTTTGAGAATTTAGGGACAAGGCTAAACTTCTCTTTGAACTATCACCTGCAAACGGATGGCCAAAGTGAAATAGCTAACCTAACAATTCTTGATCTACTAAAAGACTATGTAACGGAAGTAGATCAAAGGTCCAAAAGGGAAAAATACTTACCCTTAGTGGAGTATGCCTACAATAAGCCTGTACATACTTCCATGGAAAAAGCACCTTTTGAGGTAATTGAGGGAAGATCTAAAAGTCCCCTGCTACTTAAGGTACAGGGGAAGATCTTCATTTTTGCAGATGAGTATAGCCAAGACCTACAAGAATATTTTCAAAAGATTAAGGATGCTATCTCTTCTCACAACAAAGGAAAAAGGCTGCTACTGATAAGCATAGAAGAGCCCAAGCCTGTAAAGAAAATGATTGGGTCTCGCTTAAATTTCCCAAGGATCAATTAAGGCACACGAAGGGCAAGAATCCTACGGGGGACCAAAAGTACTATGCTAAGTTAGCAAAAGGTACTATGGTCCCTTCGAGATTCTTAGACCAATCAATGACATGGCCTATCAACTCAAGTTTCCCAGTCATTGGCTCATACACAATGCTTTTCATGTAATCCTACTAAAGCCTTACAAAGGAGAGCCACCTCAACAACCAACTATTGAAGACCCACCCGAGATCAAGGACCAAGAAGAGGTGGTGCAGCCCGAGCCCATTCTCCGACATGAAGACAAGGTATTAAGAGGCGGTAAGACCAAAAGTACTATGCTAAGTTAGCAAAAGGTACTATGGTCCCTTCGAGATTCTTAGACCAATCAATGACATGGCCTATCAACTCAAGTTTCCCAGTCATTGGCTCATACACAATGCTTTTCATGTGATCCTACTAAAGCCTTACAAAGGAGATCCACCTCAACAAACAACTATTGAAGACCCACCTGAGATCAAGGACCAAGAAGAGGTGGTGCAGCCCGAGTCCATTCTCCGACATGAAGACAAGGTATTAAGAGGCGGTAAGACCATCGGACGGTATCTTATTAAGTTTAAAAATTATCATTTTGAAGATGCTATATGGATGCAAGGCATACAATTAAAGGATAACCTAAACCTTATCAATGCTTACAATGCTTCCCTAGAGTAAGCAAATGTACAAATGTTTAAAATGAACAAAGTTTTTCTCTTATAAGACTGTCTTTTTCTTTATTGTGCACAAATGTTAAGTAGTATGCATGCTTAGAATCAAGTTTGTTGAGACAATGTCTTCCAAACACCAAGTGGAGCTTGTCACTCTATGGAAGATTGATAGGACTAATGCGCAGACATTCTTGCGGCAACCAAAGGCTCTCAAGCGCCAAATGGATTAGTCATGCATTCTGGAACGATGTCGTAGGGTAAGATAGGGATCCTCCACCCACTAGCAAAAGGAGTAATGAATAGGCTTTATCTTCTCTACCCCATAGTCGAGGACAACTATTATTTCAAGAGAGAGGTAATGTCATGATAACTAATATCTAACTCTCCTAAATGATTTTCTCATGTAAAAGTGGTCATTTACTATGGGGAAGTACCAGCTAGAATATTGGTTAAGCTGGAAAACCGACCACAATAGGGATCCAAAGGGGGGGCCATCTGCAAAAGAGCAATGTGCAACAATGGGCTTCAAACACCCTAAGGTTCAGCCCATTAAGACTTCCAAAATGCTAAGGTTCCAAAATTCAGAGGTTATGTCCAATGGTCCAACCTAGGGAAAATTGGATGCTTTGTAGTGTGCCAAAAAGTCTTTGCAAGCTCCTACATAGGAGGAGGCAAGCCCTTTTAGTAGGGATGAGAGAGAAACACACGCACACATACACTCATGCAAGCCCCTTTACACAAAGGGCATAGTGGACACATGTCAGCTCCCTAGGCCAATTGCCCACAAGGTGCACTCAAATCCTATTGGATGGCTATAGAGGTGACCAATGAGAATTAGGCTAGAGTAAATTTAGTTTAATTCATTTTAAAACACTTGATATAAGAACCAATAGGAATAAGCTCTCTAGAAGACTATTGGAGAGTCTCCCAAGGGGTCCAATGTACATTTAGGAGTCCAATGGCTTGCTTGATTCCTATTGGCCAGAATACAAAGGGATCCAATGAGAGTTTAATTGCACTAATTTAAGACCTAAAGCTCTCATAAAAGGGAAACGGGGGACACATGTCAAAAGGCTATCACTTATGGTTTTCAATTATCATTGGTTAAGCTTTGCAGGGTCCAATGGGGTGCCAACATGAGTAAAATCCAAGAGGGGTCGACCAAGAGAGACAGGGGCTGATTTTGGCAAGGCATTATCACACACACTCTCACACAATATCATGTGTGAATCAAGAAGACTCTCTCTCTCTCTCTCTCTCTCTCTCTCCTTCTCAAGCTTTAATGGAAAGCTCATCATCTACTCCAAGCTTGTGAGAAGGGAGGCCTACACCAACAACTCTTGGCTTGGTGATGCAAATCCAACCAAGAGCCAAGCTTCAATGCATGCTCATCTCCTCTACCATGCTAATTACTAAGCTATGCTAAGATTTTGAGTGATTATGTGAGGAGATATACTTCTTTCTCGTAAGACTACTCCTTCTTCCTCTCAATCTACTCTTGTACCCTGCTAGCTCTCACCATCTTCGAAGGTGTGTGAGGTCTTCGGTCTGAGATCGTGAGGGAATTGATGTTGTGTTTTAAAGTTTCTCCTTATTGCTTGAAGCTTCCATCTTTATTGCACTAGCTAGTTATTGAAGGAACACAAAGAATTGTATTGTAAAATGTCTCCCTTGATGGGGGAAACCTATAATTCAAAGCCTTTTGGAGGGGAGACCCGCTCCATATAAATCCGGTCCTCAACTGTTGTTCAATAGCTTAGTTTCTCTCTCTTTTGAAGTATTTTTCATGCCTATCTAACTAGGTATTATGATTTTTGTTGCTCTCTCCATCCAAGCACTCTTGCTATGTGCATTAGGAATCTTTTCTAATGAAATGCTCACTATGTCTATGTTATTTTCTGCTACACACAAGTTACTAGGCCATTAAATGTTACATACCATATCCATTTGGAAATAGGAGGGCACTTGACAGGTCACTAGGCCCGAATCGATTGTGAAAAGCATAGTCACATAGACAAGATTTCTAATGGGGGACAGACTCTTGTCACCACAAGTAGCTTGATTCGATACATTGAAAAGGTTTCCTAGCCCTATCTCACAGGGAGAGCATGAACTAACAAAATAATCTAACGTTCCTAATTCTCCTAATTCTCACCTTCCAAAAGAGAAAAACCCCAAATGCCTTTTTTTCATAATTTTTAGAGGCACGTTTAATTGGGACTTCTCGACTCTTGGCACAATGAGTCTTTAGTTTTGCGTCTCCTACAGAGGAGAGTTTCTCGACTAATTGGGACCACCCATCCTTGACTGGAAACCAAAGCCAGCCCCCACATTCCACCCCGCACTCACACTTTTTATCTTGTTTTCTAACTATTACCACATGATTATTCATACAAAAAATTCCTTTTAAGGGTTACTGTCACAAGTTTGTTAAACAGGCCCTTCAAACATTGTCAAATCGGCACCAAGACAATCTTTTCTAGAAGAAAAACAACATATGTCCCTTCTTCATTAAAATATCCAAACCCCAAGAGTTCACTCCTCTTGGCAAGAGTTTATAGCTCTCGGTGTCTTTAGTTGCCCATACAACTAAATTGTCATGCAATCTCGACACAAACCCGCAGTGACTAACTTGCAACTTAGGCACAAACCTGCAAGTAAGTATCTTGCATTCTGGCACAAACCCCCGCAAGATGTGTGCATCCATATGCACTACTTTAGCGTTCACTCCGCTAAGCCCTCCTCCCTAGATATCAAAGGGAGTTTTGACTATATCAGTATAGGATTTTTAAATGAAGAAGGTTCATGAGTTTGCCTACTAGGCAAACATTTCCTTCCTACTTTAGACAGTATATCCTCAAACAATCCTTCCATATTAATTCAACTTAAAGATAATTAACAAGTTCAATTGATGGAGTTTCAAATTGGGATTGACCCAATGTTTAAATAGTTTTCTCTTTCCTAATTACTCATGATGCATTGAACAAAAAAGAAGTTTCCTACCTGTTCATGAGCAATAACATCACTTCGTGGGATAAGTGGCATATCCTCATTCATCGGGGCCTTTCCTTTGCCTTTACCATCACTAGTTCCGTCTTTGTGATCATGTGATCCACTATAGCGAGTTCTCTTGGGTGCCATTCCCACTACTAGATACTTAGCTTAACTTGAGAAGTTGTCAGCTAAAGTATAAGAATCCAATGTAAGTACAGTAAATGATTATAAGTGTTTTAATTTCAAAACATATATGGTTATTCCACACATCAAACCAAAAACATATGCTTGCTTAATCTTGCCATAATCTTATGATAAACATGATTTATAACCCATACACTAATCACTTATATCTCCTTGCAAGAACAATCCATCATTTTAGTCGGACAAATTTATTGAATATGATTAGCTATATCATCCAAGAATCTAGGTTACATTGATGAATAATTGTGCATGGAGTCAACAAAATTGATTATGTAATCAAGCAACAAGACCTTCATTACTTGTAATGTAGAGAAATTACCATAAAATAGGTATAATGATTTTTGATTTTCAATCGAGGATAGGTAAATAAGAGTATAGTATTTGATAATAGAGTAGAATTTGGGAACGATTCCAATTGAATAATAATATGGTAGTAATTGGAAAGGATTCCAATTGAATATTAATATGACAACAATTGGAAAGGATTCCAATTGAGAAAAGATATTGATAATAACCTGATCAATTAATAGATTTACATTACCCAAATGTGCTTTGGAGTTTTTGATCTCTCAAAGCCTTGTTGAAGCTTCACCAATGAGTAGCCATAGCAGCAGAGTCTCCCTATCTATAATGTGTGTTCAAGTGTGTGTAAAACTGAGTGAGAATTCCCTTTATATAGATTTTGGAGGTTCCTTGTTGCCCAAATCAGCCCCATACCTCCCCTACTCGTCCCCTCTTGCTAAAATCATGTGTAGAGGTGTCACAAGCTCCCACTTAGTCATAAAAGGTGTCCCTTTTTACCCTTTTGGGTGATACACCTCATGTACTTACCCATGCTTATACTCAACCATACCATAAGAGATGGGTCCATGGCTATGGGTCATTTATGGGCATCCATGGACATACATACACATGCACATACATATCCATGCACATGCATGCACATACATACCTTAGACTTAGGAATTAATTTATTAACACTAGGATGAAAATTAATTGTCTAGAATGAGCTTGGCTTATCAGAATTCAATTATGAAGGTTGCTATTAAAAGACAAGCTTGAGGATGACAAGTTAAGGCTTCAGATGCACACCTGCTATATTTAGCAGTTTTTGGAGCATGCAGCTCTTTTTATGGAAATTCAAGACGGGGTAGATTTTGACAAGACGGTCATGTCTAAGTGAGTGTAAGCACCTCAAAACTTTCTATTTTTGGATGAAAATGACAAAAAAAAGTAAAAATTTCATGGTAATCTGTAGCTTTTGGCATTGCCAACCCGTAGCCTAATTTCATCATAAGTAGGAATTTAAGGTAGGAAATCACAAAGCAAGCATAGACGAGATATTAGGGCATCATTGCTAAGCATTTAGATGCCTTCGGGGTCAAAAACAACTAGGTCAAAAACTCACTGTTGGTTAATAATTGCAATTTTTGCACTTCATCAAAAGTGAGATTTGAGACAATAATCATGTGTGCTTAGGTCTTCTATACATGCCCTAAAAGTTTTGTAAAATTCGGATGTTATTTGATGTTGTAACGGTTATGATTTGTTTGCCAATTAACGATTATCTTTTGATGACTAGGTCATTTGAGGGTAGGTTGTGTTAGATGAGAGTTGTTTGTTGTCTTCCAAGAGATTGACACCCTCTTGTAGCTTCTATGCACTAGTCGAGTCAACTTCATCCTATGGATTGACAATTATGTTCGTCGTTCTCACTATGTCTGTGTAATAAGATAGCAGTGAGGTTAGAAACACGTCCCACAGCTAGTCAGACATTGTCTATTCAGGGGCCTAATAGAAGAATTCAATTTTAGACTAGTAACACAAGAAGCTACAAAAAGAGTCTAAGGCCAGAAGAACCCTTCGAGAAGTATGGTACCAAGAAGATGGAGTGAATGCTTGCATCAATGAATATCTTTTTGATTTCAGAGATCAATTTAAATGACGTTCTAATGGATAAGGGACAAGTTGAAAGGAAAAGGAGACAATACCTTGATTAGTTTATAGAATTGAATACTGGTGAAAGAGCTATTCAAATTGATGCACAAATGCTAGATAAGATAGACGAGTAGAAACAAGAGTTCATATTAGAGGTAGGGTATGGCCATACCAATTCAAAGAATCTATACTAGGTTGCAAAAATGGTGGTAATGGAACCTGCACTCGCAAAGCTATGACATACATTCAATGAATATGCAAATAGCATTTGCATGGAAAAAGAAGTAGAGTCATCAACCAAACAAAAAGGAGGTGGTCTGAATTCACTGTTTCCAGATGATCACGAGATTCAAGAATGGAATCTCGACATAGATGAGAATCCCAAAATGGAGAGAAAGATTGGAGAGAAATCTAAGGCTTTATTTCATTAGTAAAAGATGTCTTTGCATGGGAATACAGTGATTTGAAGGGTGTCAATCTAGAAGTGTGCCAACATTAGATACTTTTGAAACCAAATGCCAGACTAGTGAGATTGCAAAGGTATAGAATGAATCCCAAGCATGCTAAGAAGGTAAAGGAGGAAATAAACAATCTTCTAAAAGTTGGGATCATTATTGAAGTGGCAAGCAACGATTGGTTTTTTCAAATTGTAGTGGTACTGAAGAAGAATGGAAAGTTGAGGGTGTGTGTGGATTATTGAAAGATTAATGCTCATACCATCAAAGATCCATTCCCACTTTCATTCACTGATATGCTGCTAGATGAGATTGCTGGTCACATGGATGACTTCACAATCTTCTCAGCAGCTGAAGAAATGCATCTATCATTTATGGAAATGGTTTTTGAAAGATGCAAAAAGAAGAGAATCTCCTTGAATTTATTTAAGTCATTATTCATGGTATGGAAAGGAAAACTTCTAGGATATATTGTGTCTAGAAATAGTATTGAAATGGTAGAAAGACAAGATTAAGTGTGTTCAATAGGCCAAAGCACCAACGTCTGTATCCAAAACAAGAACATTCTTGGGGTATGTCAATTTCTATAAAAGATTCATTCACGTGTTTACATCAAAGGGTCTTCCTCTATATGAATTAACTCAAAAGGGAAAGAAATTTATTTGGACCCTAGAATGTGAAGCAGGTTTCCAATGTTTGAAGTAGGTGACCCATAAGGAAGTTGATACCAGTAAACCAGAATGGGATATTATTTTTCATGTTCATGTGGATGCATTTGGAATGGCGATGGGAGAAACATTGGCCCAACCTGATGGAACGATAGATACCTAGTCTACTTTTCCAATCGTCGATTTAGTATCACTGAACAAGGATATTCCACAATAGAGAGGGATGCACTAGGAATGGTCTTTAGTGCAACAAAGTTCATGCATTATCTTTTCAACAAACTATTTTACTTTTATGTAGATCATCAAGCTCTTCTATTTTTTATCAACAGTCATTATCCAAGGGAGATTTATCAGATGGATGATGGACCTGATGGAGTTTGAATTTAGGATTTTTCATAAGCCAATTAAGACTCATTGTGGTGTCAATTTCTTATCAAGGAGCACATATGGATTTTTAGAGATCTTGATGCGGGATGATCCAGTAGACACTGAATTGTTTTAGATTTTGGAAATGGAAGGACCAGATCTAGAATGATAAGATGTGTATGATTTCCTTCAATATGGGGGGATTGCCAAAAGACCAGTCCTAGGCAAATAAGAAGGCACTGACTTTGAAAAGTCTAGAGTTCACCATCATAGGAGGAGCTCTGTAAAGACTAGGTAGTGATCGGGTTCTTTAGAGGTGTGTGCCTATGCAAGGAAGAATACAAGTTATTACCATAGTGGGATTTCTAAAGGTCGTTTTTCCATTGAAATCACTTATAAGAAATGTTTACAAGTAGAACTATGGTGGCAAACAATGATGAATGATGTTAGGGCTTTTTGCAAGACTTGTGATATTTTTTAGAGGATGGGAAGGACAACATATATGACTCCTTTGGCACCCATTCAATGATTGGGAGTGTTTATGAAATGGGAATTGGACTTAAGGTCACCTCTAAAAGGAATAAGTACATTGTCATGGCAACCTGCTATGTTAGCAAATGGGTAGAGGCTAAGGAGTTACCAACAACACTGCTAAGTCTACAACGTGGTTTTTGTATGACCATGTAATCTACAAATTGGCTATGTGATTGAGATTGTGTCAGATCAGAGAACATATTTCATCAATGATACGATCCAAATATTGACTGGAATTTTCTCAATCAAGCACCAAAAATCAACACCATATTATCCTAGACACAATGGACAAGTTGAAAGTAGCAACAAGACTATCAAAGCCATACTGACAAAAATTGTTCAAAAGGAGCCTCATAGGTGGGATGAGAAACTTTAGACTGCATTATGGGCATATCGAATGATTTCTCAAAAGGTTACCACTGGGATGACACCTTTCAAGATGGTTTATGGTACAAAGGTAGTGGTACCTATAGAACTTGCATATTGGCAATTGAGCATGGTATGGATTTTAATACAAACTCAAAGCAAAGACTGGTGAGTTGTTGAGAATTTTAATCGCATAATATGTACAAAGTGATTAGTGAGTACTATTTGTGTGTCTGATTAGAGAACGCCCCTTATAAGCCATTTACAAAAATGCCTACAAATGAAAAGCAACGTAGATGATCAAGATGTTCTTGCTGGTTTCATTGAACCTCCTACTAATTTGTATGAAGTTGCACATATTCTTAACTATCATGGTATTAGTCAAGTGGACATCTGGACCCGAGGGATGTGCCACTGTGGAAAACATTAGTGTCTTTTTCAAAACTTTTCACTTTTGTCTTTGAGGACAAAAACGCTTCTCCAAAGGGGAAATAATGCAAGACCTATGGTAGGACCACAAATGTCAAGGCCCTAAACTACTCATGCATGTCAAGGGTCTCCTGTAGGAGAGCCAAGGGTCTATAAAAGGAGCATGGTTGGGTGAAGATAAGCTTCCAATAGGACCCTAGGTCCTAAACTAGTGTTGCTAAGACCTCATCTAGCATAGTACAACTTAATCTTGTTTCCATTGTATAATTCACTCTATTCACAACTCTTAATCACACACATACACAAGAAATGTATTTTACACACACACACTTCACATTAGCGTATCCATTCTGGTCCAACCCCTCAATGCTACTTTGCATGCACAAACACTAATTACACACTTTGTAGAGAGAGAAAGATAATGAAGGCATAGCCCTCACACACCATGGCCTATGGTGTGGCTATAAGTGATTAATTAGAAAGGGATTAGAGATCTAGAACTCACCAATAAAATTTCACATACACATCATAATCAATGCTAAGTGGATCAAGAAGAAAGAATGAGTAATTGATTAAGAAGAATCAAGAGTTCAAGGGCATGGAAAACCAAAGAACCTCATGACCATCGACTCTACAAAGAGAAAAGCTCACCCAGAAATGCCTTATCATTTAGCATAGGCTTTCTTTATAGGCATGGACTGCAAGCCCTTTTACTAAATGGGATTAAATTGAGCCCTTTAGCCTATAGCTTATACAAGCCTGAAAGCATGCAGTGGTGGTACAAAAAAGGACCTTTTTTGTTCCTACCTAGATGGTACTTCTACATATTTCTAGGTTGTTTTGGAGGGAGCCTTTTTTATCCTCTAAATTTAAGTAATGTAGGAGGGAATATACTTTTTTTTTTTGAGAGAGTAGGAATTTGAAAGTACAAATGTATTAAAAATTGAAACGCCACTCCTTTCAAAGAAAATGTATGGATGGGAGTTGCACATTTTCACTCATGTGATGTGACCACTGCCACTCTCTATCCCTTGTCAATCACTACACCCTGCACCTTGCAACAGGTTGAACCTCTCAGCAGCTCTGAACTTCTCTCACAGAGCACCTTTGTCAAGCCTTTTTGAGCAAATGCTTTTCACCTCTCTCATAGGCAGCACATTCTTCATTCTTCTGTGCAGCTAATAGCGAGGTCTCTGGTTGTGCACCACCACGCGACTATGAGGATGGCTGCAAGAAAAATTTTTGCCAAGGCTTCAACAAACAAGGGGAAGAAGCCTAGGACCATGGATGCAAGGTCCCCCCTCACAAGTACAAAATCTCCTCGGAGCATCAACACCCCAAACACGAGAGCTAGCAAGGGGGACTTCTCTGTGGAGAAATCAGCTAAGTATGGAGTGCTTTTTGTCAAGGTTGAGACTTGATCATCTACAAAGTCCAGAGGCTGATGTTCCTCCTTTGCATGTGTACACTGTTGTTTTGTGTCACTGGTTTTGTTTTTCTTTCATGAAAGGTATCTATTGTCATTTGAAGATTTTGAGGTTTTGAGCCTAATCTTTTTTCTTATCAAATTGCATGCATGCACTTGAGTATATGTGCTATGAGCTGAACAAGAATTTAAAGCTTTGTAGGGCAGTGAAGGTTAACATATAAATTGAGGTACTTTACAGTACCAAATTTGGTACTTTATAGCTTTAGTACTGGACAATTTTAAATTTTGCATTTGCAGGGTCATCTAGGTGCTAAAGAGTAGTTTAGAATATCTGTGTTGAGTTTTGCATTATTGAAACATTTTTTCACATTGCAGGCAAAAGAATAATGGAGGAATACCCTCTTCTAACCAAGTTTTGTTATACAACCAAAGAGCTGCATAAGGAGTATGGTATGAGAATGGAGGGTGTGCTTCCAAAGGATTTTACGGAAGAAGAACTCCATAATTACCAATGGATGACTGTTTTCAAGGAACAATACCAAAAGAATGTGAAGGTTTACTTGAATAATGTGCAACCAAGACTGGTTGAACATTGCACGTTCCTGTTCCATAAGGTATACCAAGCCCCTCCATCTTGTGGGGAGATCAATGCAAAGTTTGCACGCTGCTTTGCTTTGAAGAATTACCATGTAGAAAAAAAGGACCCTGCGAGCCATAGGGTTGCATGGGCAAGGTTTGGAGAGAGTGTACTCAGTATGTGTGCTAGCCGCCTGGGAGGGTTGAATCAAAAGGTATAAACTTGGAAAAGGGCAAACAGTGCCTCCCACGGAGGCCACCCGTAATCTATTAAGAAGCATCATTTTATGCAAAGTGGTAGTAATATCTGTATAGAGGTAGACCCCCCACAACATCACGTAGAGACACTTGACTATGTTACAGACGTAGAAAGTATTGTTGAGAGAGTGCCTCAGACATATGCAATTGCATCCGATAAGTTGAAAGAGTTGAATTCATCTCTACAATGGAACAAGGAAACTTTGTTGAGAGCGGAGGGTTCTAATGCTAATGCAAAGTGGATAAAAGATGACATAGAGTACTATGAACTATAGCTTGCAAAAGTAAAGCAGGAAAACCCTTGCAATGATGAGGACATCAAAGAGGTGGAGGTTGATTTGGGAGCCAGTTGACGCATGCTTCATCAAATTGGAAACAGTGAGGACATGAAGAAGATTGAGAAGGAATTTTATTTGCAACAAGTAATTCTTGGCATCCACGCCTTGAGAAAGTGGTTTTGGTATTTTTGGCAGCTTTCTAATAACTTATATTTGTTGCTGCCTTCGTAGTTTGAATACATTTGGTGGTTTATAACAGTTTTTGGTACTTCAATTATTTTTTTCAGTATTGGTAGATTCTAGCAAGTTTGGCAGTTTTGAAATCCTTTGGTAGTTTTTTGTATTTGTGAAAGCTCTTGGTATTTTTTAGTATCTGGTAAATCTTGCTTTGGTAGTTTTTTCAATGTCTGGTCCTCTTGCTTCTGTATGGTAGTTGCATATTTTAGGCAGATTGGTAGCTTCAATTAGAATTTTTGAATTTTGTCTATGCTATTTTGGTAGTTTCTGTTCATACTCGTATCTTTTGGGTCTTTTTGGCTCTACTTTCTTGTTCTGGTATCTTCTATCATGTTGTCATTACACGTTTGGTAGTGTGGTAATTTTGTTGTTTTGAGAGTTTTGTTAGTTTTAAATGTGCTTCTAGTACCACTAAACCCTTAATGTCTGCTTTTGGTAGTTTTTGGTTACACTTTGGTAGTTTATGGCGTGGATCTAACAAGGTTGTTTTGGTAGTTTTTGTTATGTTTGAATAGTTTATTTTTGTCTTGGGTGTATTTATAATGCTTTTGGTTCTAAATGGAAGCTTTTGGTACTAATTGGTAGCTCATGGTTCTGAATTGGTTCAATTTTTAGTAGTTCATGGTTGTCTTCTGTCATTAATGACTTGGTAGTTTTTGGTACTATTTGGTAGATTCCTTGAGGATTGTCTTCTAGCTTTTGGTAATAACTGGAAGCTTTTGGTAGTATTTGTTTCCTGCTTTCGTGGTTTATGGTTGCTTCTATCAATGGTGTTTTGGTGGTATTGATAGTTTTAGGTAGTTATGGTAGCGTTTGACAACGTTGTTTTGGTGGCTGTTAGGGTTTTGTTTTCCCTGCTAATGTTTCAACTACTAATTGGTAGCTCATGGTTCTGATTTGGTTCTATTTTTGGTAGTTCATGGTTGTGTTTTGTCATTGGATGACTTGGTAGTTTTTGGTACTACTTGTTATTTTGATGCCTTGAGGACTCTCTGCTAGCTTTTAGTACTAACTGGTATCTTTTGGTACTAATCTAGTTCCCCCTTTGGTGATGTTTGGAAACAGGCTGAGTATGATATGGTGGAGGCAACATGGAAGGAAGCACAAGGTCACACCCTCTTTGTGAAGCAGATGATTGCTGATGTTGGGCTTGGGAAGAGATTCATGTTATATCCTAGGCCCTAGGTTGTTGATTCAGTGGGTATGATCCACGTGTTTGGCGTGTGTGTTGCATGTGGTGAGCTGTTGGAGTCCACATGGGTTGTTGGAACCTTTATGCTTCAGTGTCGACATCAATATCACCCCCTTTGCTTTAGTGATTTGCTACAAAGTAGAGATCATTGTGCCAAACCTGGTTGTACTATGGTGATCCCCCAGGTGGAAAGTCCTAGGTCACTGGGCATCATGTTGTGAAGAGTAAGTATGTGCGTGTTTTGCAAATCATATGCTTACCTTCACTAAATGTGAGGTTGTTTGTCTGTTGTGTTTTGGCATTTTTGTAGAGAAGGAGGATGCTACAGCGGCTGGGCCCAATGGAAGAAATTGAGGCAGTCAAGGATGGACAGGGTGCCACAAAGTCTTCTGCAAGTCATATATGGGAGGAGGATGATGTTACTAAAGAGATAGGGGATGTTCTCCATGATTTAAAGTATGGTAGTGTGGAAGGGAAAGAAATTGAGAAGGGAAAACACTGTGATACCATGGGGGACAATGAAGGAAATAGTGACTACAAGGACAAGGTTTTTAAGGAGAATATAGACAATGTCGGAAGTAAAGTCCCTTAGGAAATGGAGCTGGATGCTATCGGACCAGATGCTGCTGACAGAAAGTCTAAAGATCTTATCTCTAGCAAGGATGAGAATCAGCAAGGGAAAGGTGCATCAAATAAGAAGGGAGTGGAAGAACCTAAAGGGGCAGGGGAAGAGACCAAGCACGAGGTGGAAGAACCTAAAGGGGCAAGGGAAGAGAACAAGCATAGGGTGGAGGCCAAGGAAAGAAAGAAAGAAGCACAACCATGCATGTGACTAGCTGACTCGTGCATGCAAACTGTAGCTCTTTGGACATGCAAATGTATTTTGCAAAATGTGCTTTTTATTTCACAAAATCAATTCAACTTTTGGCCTCTGTCTTTCATCTCTTGTTCTCTCTATAATATTGTGGTGTGTTTAGCTTGTAAGTGTGTTCCAATGTTACTACTGATTTTCAAACTAAGTATTGCACAATACAATACCAAATTGGTACTATTGAGTACCAAATTTGGTAGTTTTTGGTGTCATACCAGTTTTATTTTTATGATATGATGATTGCACTATCTGTTTGCACTGTCTATTTGCCTCCACTCATATGGACGATTGATATTGTAGTACACTCTTGGTGGCTAGATGAGCCATTGACAAACACAACGCTTGCGGCTGATGTGGTTTTTGCTAAACTTGGGCGGCTAATTGTGCTTGATCTTAATGGGGTGTTATTGACAAGCCATTGAAAAATTCCAGAAGGCCTTTGGGTTTTGGACAAGAAGCTCCAACCACGGATCGTGAGACTCAATAGATTGCTAATTTGTATTGTAAGGCCAGATGCTAAGGAAGCCATACTAACTCTTAAAAAGAAATCCAAGATAATATTGTGGTCTTGCTATAGAAGGAAAAAAGTGTTAGATATGTTGAGCGCTTGCTTCGCCCAACATGTGAGGAAAAATTACTTTGTAGGTGACTCATGTAACCTTGAGAGTTTCAGAGGTTAAGTTACGCATACTTTCAACCTCCTCTTTGGCATGGAAGATATACTCTACCAATAAGACTGTGAGGCCTGGCGGTAGAGTATGGTGGAGGTGACACATGTGCCCAAAGTGGTGGGCCACAAATGTATTTTTCTGAAGAACCTACGGAAAATGTGGGAAAGGCACCAAGATTTTGATGCTAGCAACACAATTCTGGTGGATGACTATAGATAAAAGTCACTAAAAAATAACTATGGGAACTGTCTTGCAATCAGATCATACTACCCCATTGTGGTAGGAAAAGAACACCCTTTTTACTTGGCAAAACTCATATTGCCAAGGTTTCTCAGATGGATACACAATCAGTACCCAACAACGTACACTAGCAAAAACCCTATCTTTGACATATAAGATGATATTTCTAGGTGTGTTCCTGATTACTTCATACAGATGGAGGGTTACTCTTATAGAGTTGATCCCCCTCACCTAAGATATTCATGAGCTATTGTACTTGGTGAAATTTTGTGTCATGTCGCATATTATATAATGGAAAACCACTTTTTTGGTACACTACCTTGGCATCTTGATCTCTAGTGTCTTTTCTTGTGTTGTCTAGTAGTTTGTAGTCTAAAAGCATATTTTTTGAAATCCCTGACATTGGTGGTAATACAATGGTGCAAATATACACAATTTGGTGCTAGAAAAAAGGCAAATTTAATGCTATCCAGTACGAAATTTTCTTTGAATTTGGCAGTGTTCACTTCATGCTGGTAGTGAGCCATGTTGTCTATTAGGTTTTGGAGACCCTATTGTGCATCACTTGTATTTGAAAACCTAAAGTTACAAATATATAGCTGCATCTTGGATCCATTGTCTTGCACCAAATTCTCACAGTATTGTACATGAACTTATGCAAAAAAATTCTACAGTACCAAATTTTGGTATTGCTTGTCATCACTTTGGTAGTGATTAGCTTCCTTTTGGTCCATGAGCTTATGCAAGGGCTTCTATAGTGAAAGTTTCGGTAATGCTTGTCATCACTTTGGTGCTTGTTAGCTCCCTTTTGGTGTTGGTTAGCATTATTTTGGTATTAGTTAGGGGCAATTTGGTATAGATCTTGATAGTTAATGTACAACAATATCAAATATTGAATAGAGGAAGTGAAGAATAGCAAGAAAAACAATAAATCATGAGGAGAAAAAGATGTCTAGGAGAAAAAGCATTCACTTTCCCACTTAGGGGTTCTAGAATTGTGTTTCAAGTAGCATGGATGCACCATTGCTGTCATCATCATCATATGGAATGCTATTGTATATGTTATCATATACTTCAGTAGATAACCTAAATTGAGTAAGGACTCCTGCAGTAGGCTCCATCGGGAAATGTATGGCCCTTACAAAATGTGAGTAGATCATGACTGGAGATGTTTGATCCAATAGGCTATATGTATCAACTTTTCCTTCCACTTGGCCATAGTAGAGCCTTCCCAACTCTAATAATCTTGTTATGCCACTTATCCTTTTGTGCTCTCACTGTTTGGTAAAACAATTTTGTGCATTTGATAATGTAGAAGTCCTATTTAGTCTTGAATGCTTTCACTTCAAAGTTATCCCCAATGCAAAACATTCCACATAACATTTCAAGGCATCCTTCATACAATGGCAATATAAAAACTTGGCTCATTGGCATAGAGTTTGAATATCCATCATCCTCCTCATCATCCTCTTCATTGTCTCTTCTTGTATTTAGAGACTCTGGTAGTGGTTTGATGGAAACATATTTCCATTCTTCTATATACATTCTATTTTTGCATCTTCTCCATATCCCACTCATACATGGATCACAAAAGCATGAAAGTGCTCAAAAGTGTACGACACACTGGTTGTCCTTTAAATACCCATCAACATAAAAAAACGAGCAGGAGCCCATGATGCGCTCACAATTTCACTGGAGATCACGTTGCGCATCATCCCGCCGGCCGCTGGAATAAGCCAGAAGACTCTCTGTGTCTTAGACTTGTGAGACTGGTCTCTTGGCTGAAAAATTGCATTCAAAATGTTGACCACTTCAGCCACACACTTCATAGGCCAGCCATCTCATTTCAATTCCTCATGAGCCAAGGTTCTCTTGATGACTGCCCCTACCTCATCATGCTCTCCTTTTCCATGGCCGGATGTTGAGAAGTTATGCATCATGTGATAGCTTGTCATTTAATTGTACCTAGCCACAAAAGAGTAAGGTCTAGGGGCTTTGAATTGTGAAGCATCACCATTTGACCACACCCAATGGTGCTTCAAACAATGTCCATGTTGTTTCGGCCATTTTTCATGAAGCATGAAACAATGTTGTACAAACAATGTATCATGCCGCCTATCATATAATATGTAAAAGTGTAGCGTCTTTTGAACACCACCTTCTACATTTCTTACATAAAAGATGTACACAAGTATTGTGACTTGAGTAGACCACCAATGCATTGACCAAATCTCATTTTGAATTTTAAAAGAATAAATCTCTACAAAGTCAATAACTGATACAACGACATTGCTAGGAAACTTGAGCAAACAATCCTTGAATTGTTGGGCTTGCTAGTGGAAGACAAAGTTGTTCTTGATGAAGCTTGTGAGGTGGGCTGAAAATAGGCTAAGAAAAGCTGCACTTTTCATTCGTTTCACAATCAAGTCCTTTCTCTTCTTCTCACTCCCACCTGCATCAACCTTGCTGTCTGGCTCCAACGTCCATAAAAACCTTCACCGACACCTCCCTGCTATCCTCTTCTATCTCATTGGGGAAAAATGTCAACTTCCGTACACCACATTGGGACAAATACCCCATCAAGCATTTCTTGGCATGGTATTCACTATTTGGAGGCTTCGGCCACATGATGGATTCCCACACACTAGTGATGTACAACATATGGAGCAAGTGCAAAGGTGACCTTTCCTATGATGCCCAAACTTGTTTTTCAGCCTCTTTGAAATAGAGCATTTGCACATAGGATACACAAAAGAAAGTATACCTCTCTTTCAACTTCCTAATAAAGTACGGCTTTAATGCCTCAAAGCATCTAAGAGACACGACCACTATAGGGTGAGCCTTCTTGAATCCTTGGTATAGCTCAACCTATGGCACCAAAACAAAAAAGGTTAGAAAATTCCAACTTCATAAAGATGGTAAAATGCCAAAACTGGCTGTAGACAGTACCAAATATGGTACTGTAGAGTACAAAAATGTCCTATTGGGTAACCAAACTGGATTCATTTCTACCTTCTTTGGTATAATATAGAATAGGGTTCTTTTGAGGGCCTTTGGTACTATACAACCATTGCCTTATGAAACAAAATTGCATTTAAGAGCTGGACAACACAAAAACTAGTCAAATTTGAGACTATTCAAAAAACATTTTGTGCTATACAAATTTGATAATATTCATAAAACATCTAGCACTATAAAGGATTATTTTCATATTTGATATTGTCTTTAGGCTTTTGGTATTATGTACAACTAATGGCATGTAGGAGAGTACCAAATTGGGTAGTTTATAGGGACTTGGGTACTATACAAAGACCTTTGGTATAGCGAAGGACCATTGCCATATAGCAAAAATTCAGATTTGGTACTGTCTTTTTCTTTTGACTCATAGTAGAACTCTATGCAGAAGAGTACCAATATGGGTACTTTGAAAATGCTTTGGTACTATACATGGAGTAGGTTTGGTAGTACACAAAAACTTTGGTACTACACAATAATGCTTTGGTAAAATAGAGTGAGACTTTGGTACTCCATAGATATAATATTTACATATTTGGTACTATATTTAGGCTTTTGGTACTATGTACATACAATGGCATGTAGGAGATTAGCAAACTAGGTAGTTTGTAGAGGCTTGGGGACTATACAAAGACCTTCGGTACTGTGAAGGACCATTGCCGTAAAACAAAAAGTAAAATTGGTAATCCCTGTTTGCTTTTGACTCATAGTAGAACTCCATGCAGAAGAGTACCCATATGGGTGCTTTGAAAATTCTTTGGGGATAAACAAGAATGCTTTGGTACTATACAGGGAGTAGGTTTGATACTTCACAAAGAATTTGGTACTACACAATTAGGCTTTGGTAAAATAGAGTGAGGCTTTGGTACTCTATAGATATAGTATTTCCATATTTGGTACTGTCATTAGGCTTTTGGTACTATGTACAACCATTGTCATGCAGGAAAGTACCAAATTGGGTAGTTTATAGAGGCTTGGGTACTACACAAAGGAGAGAGATATGTTGAGGTTCTTAGAAATAAAAGAGAGATATATGGTGAGGTTATTCATGTTTATCTTGTTTTCTTTTTTTAAGATAGGCCTTTAGTAATGTGGAGGACCATTGCCACCATATAACAAAATGTCATATTTGGTACTCCTTTGGTACTTTTGACTCATAGTAGAACTCTATGCATAAGAGTATTATATGGGTACTTTGAAAATGCTTTGGTGATAAACAAGAATGCTTTGGTACTATACAGAGAGTAGGTTTGATACTGCACAAATACTTTGGTACTACACAATTAGGCTTTGGTAAAATAGAGAGAGGCTTTGGTACTCTATACATAGGCTTTGGTGCCTCTAGGGAAGGTATTATACAAAGTCTTTCATACTCTATAGGTAGGCTATGTAATTACTGGTAAACAGTTGAACACCAAATTTGGTTATGCATAGGGGACTTGGTTCTATGCAAGACAAGTTTGGAACTACATAGGAATGCACTGGTATTGTATATAACCTTTGTAAGGTACTGTACACACCCACTGTCATATAGTAGACTACCAAATTTGGTATTGTCTTGACCAAATTAGCCTTAAGGATTGTCAAACAAATTACAATTGCTAAGAGCTAGTACCTGAGAGTCATCGAGCAAATGCATAGGATGTTTGATGACACTTTTTCTTCCAATTATTTTCTTGCATATGTCCTTGTTAGGTGACAGTCTAGTCTCTGATGTCCAAAAGGCATGCACCAAATATCTTGTTTCATTGGTGATAGTGGTTCCTTGAGGCAATTGTCTCTCACAAGCACTCAATGGCAACACTTCATCCTCATCTTTATTCTCTAGCCTTGAGCTTGTAGTAGATATATTTCTTCATGGTGGATACCCAAGACATTAGCAATTTTAGATTGGTTTATTGAGGTCTTACATGTACTATTTTTCAAGATCATTGTCAAAGAGGTTCTCTTCACAAAAGCTCACTTGTTGAGTGTGAGACCTTAATTTGGGTCAAAGTGTTGCGCACACCCAATACAACAGTGTCTTTAACATTTCTTATGGTGCACATCCCTTGCTTGTGCACAATTGTCGATGAAGTGTTAGTGGCTACTAACATTTCCCCTCCTAATTTGGTGCATGTCCTCGTGTGTCTTGAACCAGAGCATGGTGACATGATGGAAATTACATCCTTGGAGGAATGTTGAGTTGTCAAAATGTAAAGCAATTCATAAGCATCAAAGGCCAACAAAGAGGAATAGACCATGACGTGCAATGATCAATCACTGCAAAGTGAAATCCTTGCTTCCAAAAGATGGATCCAATTATAGCCAAAAACTAAACACCCCAAAGAAAAAAACACCTAAATTATCATGAAGATTAAACCACTAATTATCTTAGTAGTCAAGGAAGAATAAATGTATCTGGGGCATCCTTGATTAAAGGTACATGAGATAATCAAAAGTATTATAGAAGTCTAAAAATAGAAAGTGACTATGCTAAGTCTAACTCATTATAATAACTCTTTAGACTCTAAGTATGAAGACTAGGAAGCCTTAGGGTGAAATTCTAACTTGCCACAAAATGTCTAAATTTACGAGGTCTAAATTTAACAAGTTTTGGGAGCATCTTGACGACACCTTCAAAGCACTGTGCTAAGGTTTTGCACATGAGATGAAAGTTTTAAAGCCCAAAGGGTGAGTTTTATTTTTGCCAAAGATTATCCTAATTTAGGAGGTCCTAAATTAGCAAGTTGGTCAGCTTCATAAGCCTCCAAGGTTTGTGCAAAGGTCTTGTACCTGAGCTAATCAATAAAAGGATAAGTTTATGGTTTTTATTAAATGCAAGGCAAAAGATAAAGACTAAGGTTAGATCAGCCCTTCGTCATTTTGTAAGTTGACTCTAGTCTTGGTTTACTAAGCTTAACTAAGCCACATGTCTAAAGTAGCCTACACTTGCTTTGAGTGAACTTAACAAGTGTGTGTGGTGTTTCCACTTGCCAAGATGAGTCCCAAGAGAAGAGGGGAGGGGGGGGGGAGGGGTGCAAGTTCTAGCATGCAAGGCAAGAGGGACAAGTGTTGAAACATGCTTGAGTTGCATTAGGACATTGGTCAACTGTGAAGCTTTCTAACTTAAGACTAGTTGCACTCTTGCATAGCTATATAAGAGAGCTCTCATTGCATTTTTGAGGCTCTTTCTCCTACCACACACTCTCTCAATTGCCCAAGATTGGAAAAGAAATCTCTCTCTCTCTCTCTCTCTCTCTCTCTCTCACACACACACACACACACACACATTGGAGCTCTAGAGACGTACTTTATGCTCAAGCTCTTCGCTATGGATGCAAATCCAAGAAAATGAAAGTTTCTTCCTCTCCATCTCTACTATTCGATTACTAAGCTATGCTAAGACTTGCCCATGAGTAAGTGTACATGGAACGTCAATTCTCTTGCTTGAAAAATACTTCTCTCCACCTTCATCTTCCTCTTTCCCTGCAATTCCTTTCTCCTCGCTGGGATGTTTAGCGTTTAGGAGGGAGGCTTGAGAGAGGGTTATACCATAAAATCTTGAAGACACAATCTTCTTGATTCAAGAAAGGCTTTATACGAGCACAAACATGTATTGTAAAAAAGATCTCTTTTGAGAGGATTATAATACAAGTCCTTTTGGGGGGGGGGACATGACTCCAAGTAAATCCGGTCCTCATCAACAAGTTGACAATCTTAATTGTTTATTATCTTTGAACTGTGTGCATAGTTAAAGTGTATTTAATGTGTACTTGTGTAAATAAATCAGTCCAGCACAACCTATGTTCTCCTTGCTATCTCCCTCTTCAAGGAAAACTCTCTCCTTTCATTGTTAATTTCCGTTGAATCTAAAAGTAAGTATTATATTCTTTGAAAATGGTCTCAGAGATGAGGCTCCTCTTTTCTTTCATAAGAGGAGAGGTCCTTGAGTAATCTATGAAAGGTTGGAGTTGTTCATTGCAATAGGGTAAGTGGGATTGGGATTTATTAACTTGGTTGGTATGCATGTTTGTAGGGTACGAGGGACACCATCGAGATCTATGGTCTTAATAATGGAGTCTTTTGAGACTTGAATACGGTTAGTCACCCAATAAGAATCGGTGCAAACCTTGCATCGTTAAACTCACTCCACTACTCTTTGCATTTAACAATATTGTAAACCACGGGTGTAGTTACTCGAGTGCTAATTTTCAAGGGATAAGATAAGTGGTAGCCAAAGTTTTGGAAGTGCCAAGGAGAGAGTTAGCATACACATATAAGAAAATTTAATCATGGCCCAACATAATCAAGAGAATGTAATTAATATTGACAACTTAGATTTGGCTCATGGTATAGCATTTGATGATGGTTATAGAGTTGTCAACTACCTTCTTGATAAGTTATAAGAAGAAATGGGAAAGGCTATTTTACAAGTGGAGGTTCAAAGCCAAATTCAAACTCTTCAAGTGCAAGTTCCCGCTATGAGCGGGATGGAAACACACACACCACCTCTATAATCACCCAACACACACTCTTGGGATAATACACACACACACACACACACACACACACACACACACACTATGGGGCATCACTCGGCTTACGCAACCCACCTGGCCAAGACAGGGAACACACTGATGGAGTGAGAGGAGAGAGACTATCCATTTACCCACTCAACACAGAGAGATAGACACACACACACACACACACACCCAAAAAACTCAGCTCAAAAGAGGAATATTTCTGATGTTTAGATACAATTGAGCTTGGGCCAACGCCAATGGGGCAAATAGCTCACACAATATGGATGAAATATGCTAGATACAATTACAAATTTGAACAGAGGCTTTGCTCATCACAGGAGAAACCTACACAGCCAAAATAGCAAAACAAAAAAGAGAAATTTGGCAAAATGAACAGTTCCATTGCATTTGGAATGGCCCAAAATCCCAGTCTACAATATTAAAGTGCTCAAATCCGACCTAGGATGAGCAGTTTATGGCCAAAACAAGCTCCAAAAAAAACCATCAACAAAAGAACTTTTCTTCAATGAACAAGGGGGGATCTCATCCTTAAGTACAACACACTAACGAGTCCATAAATCTATTAAAACTTGTATATAGGCATCAACACCTTGACAAGAACCTTGCTTAAGAGCATTGAGCTCATTCCATACTGCATTTGTATCTTCAAAAACTTGGAAATGCTGTAGAAAAGCTTCTATAAACTTGTCAAGTCTCAAATCATAAGAAGAAGCCACTACTTCTTTAGCTTCCAAATCCATAAGCCAAACACGGGCCTCATCTTTCAAAAGGAATCCAAATAGCCTCAAAATCTTCTCCTCATCACACATATCATTGCTTATGCATGCCACCTCTACTTGCTCCAAAAAGTCATCCACATCTTCATCACTTCTTCCATGAAATTCCGGATAAGAGAAAGCCATGGCTACCCAAGTTTAAATGCTTTGAGAACCCCTTCTAACACACGTGCAAGAACCCAAAACTGTTTCACTCTGACACAATCCCCAGAAAATTCAATGGAGCTCATCTTTAGATAAGGACTACCACATGCACATCAAATGAGTTTTCATAGTTAATCATTGGAATTACAACATGCAAAGGGGATTCCAGTATCTCTCTTAATCTTCTTGGCCCAAACATAAAGACTATGCGCTGCTGGAAACAAATCTTCCTGGACACATTAACATTTATATGGATTCTTTGTGCTAAATGAAAAGGAGTGAATTGAGGTCCGTTTTGATCATCCATTAAAGCCAACCATACAGCTCCCAAGATGACACACCTGACTTATCCTCTGATTTTGCCAAAATTCAGCAGCGCATAGTCTTTAGAAAACTAGCCATCACAATTTGGAAAAAATTTGGCAGAGTTTTCCCAAAAGTAGAGCATTAAGAACCCAAAATATAGACTGTGTATGTATGCATAACCTGCTAACAATACAACCCCAACATCAAGTAGGAACCACTAGTACATAGCCTATGGCAAGGTCACAAAAAAGGTGCTCCAGCCACCTGTATCACCAAAAGGATCTCACATTTGAGAATCCCCAGCTCAATAAAACGTCACGCTATCGACCCTCTCACGAAAGCTTATGCAAATCTCGTATAGTCAAGTCTCAGAAATGACTATCTTCCAGACCAAGTTTCAGAAATGGCTGGGGCCGCCAAATAAAACCAAGTATGGCTCCACAAAGGCGTACAATGGTATTATCGCAAGTAACATACAATAGCAGACAATGCACTCAAATAGGCGCCAAATGATACATACCCACGACGACTGCAAGTGACTCCCACTTGCCAGTATATAACTCTACTCGAGCTCCCTCTACTACCTGTGTGAATCACCTGTACCTGTACCTATACCTATACTTCTACCTATACTTGTAATCTGTAATCTGTAATCTATAATCTATAATCTATAATCTATAATCTATAATCTATAATCTATAATCTATAATCTGTAATGTGTAATGTGTAATGTGTAATGTGTAATCTGTAATCTGTAATCTACAACCTGTAACCCTGAAGCTGAAGGTACTAGAAGAAGATCCTCCGTGGGGGTGCCAAAAGAATGTGAGTGGGATGGAAACACACACAACACCTCTATAATCACCCGACACACACTCTTGGGATAACACACACACACACACACACACACACACACACACTTTGGGGCACCACTCGGCTTACGCAACCCACCTGGCCAAGACAGGGAACACACTGATGGAGTGAGAGGAGAGAGACTATCCATTTACCCACTCAACACAGAGAGATAGAGAGACACACACACACACCCAAAAAACTCAGCTCAAAAGAGGAATATTTCTGATGTTTAGATACAATTGATCTTGGGCCAACGCCAATGGGGCAAATAGCTCACACAATATGGATGAAATATGCTAGATACAATTACAAATTTGAACAGAGGCTTCGCTCATCACAGGAGAAACTTACACAGCCAAAATAGCAAAACAAAAAAGAGAAATTTGGAAAAATGAACAGTTCCATTGCATTTGGAATGGCCCAAAACCCTAGTCTACAATATTAAAGTGCTCAAATCCGACCTTGGATGAGCAGTTTATGGCCAAAACAAGCTCCGAAAACAAAAAAAAACTCAGTTGCGATTGTTCCTCCTCTTCTCTCCACGTTTTTCTGGTCTTTTCTCAGGTTTTTCAGTGTCCACACTTCACTTTATCCTTTGGGCACCTTTGGCCTTTTGATTGATCTCAAACAAACCCTGAACATGCCAAAAAATGGCCACGTAGTGCATTTTTGTCACCCTTCTACATCCATCCACACACCTTGCACTCAACTTTTCTCAATAATGCATCCCCCAATCATGTGAAGTGGACCCCAAATATAGTCCTCATGATGACCTTTCTGCATAATTCATCACAAGAAAACACTAGTTGTTTTCTCACTTACCCACGTCCAAGTCTTGACCCCATTCGACCTCCTGATGCCACTGGATGCCATCTGATGCACCTGCTTACCTCATGACGTTGGCCCGATAATTGATTTCTCGACAAGTTTTATGCTCCACCAACTCCTCAGTATTATAAAAAAACACACTGTTACTGATGATAATGAAAATTGATGTACTATGTACACATTGTCCTACCTGTACACATGTGGGCCCCACGTAACCACCTAGCTCTGGACAATGGGCAATTATTTATTCAATGCACCATGCATGTGTATGTACATATGCACAATCACTTCTTCCAAAAACTCCTGACATAATTTGCCGATCCCCTAGACTGCTAGATCATTCATGATCAGCAAGAGCAAAAAGAGATGCTCATTCCACCTGGATCAAAAGGCCAAAGGCATATGTTGAATCACAAGAATCATCATAGCGCCACACATATATATGTCACCAATCAACCAAAACGCACCATATTCATATCCAACTAGCACATCCACCCTGTCTAGAGCTCCAAAAGCATAAATATTGCATACCTCATTCAACCCAACTAATTGAGACAACTCAAGTGACTCATCACCTGGCATCTTGGCTTCACCAGCCATAGCAACAACATGAAAATCATGCACCCAAGTAGCTAAAAGCATTGTGTGAAGGTAAAGTTGTTGACATCCAAAGCACAAAAGTATCCCCAAGGCACACATATCCATAGCATAGGCATCCATATCTCTGAGTTCCTTGTCGTTCGACTCATATATGCCAAACCCCTTCTCATCATCATAAGCATACTCATCATCACACATAACTTCATCCACGTCGTAATCATGGCTATCTCCACTATCCATAGCTTCTAGCATGGATTCATCAGTCGCCAAGGGTACAGGTCCCTGCTCTAAACCACAATCATGCTCACAGATCGGTTCAATCACTTCACATGCATCAAAATACGGCTTCAAAACTGGCTCCACATCCAACAAATCCACAAAATGGCTCTCAACCTTGCCCTCTTTCCTAATTTCCAAGAAACTAGTATCCAAAGATGCGTGCTCATTGTCAAGAGTCTCAACCTCACACTCACACATGGAATCACAAGGCACACAAGTAGCCAATGCACCCTCTTCAAGACTTCTTAATCCTGTATCTAGAGCATTACTCACCTCTTTAGGCTCTTCCATAAACCTTTCAACCTGCAAGACCTCTTTACACTTCACAATAGACCTTGGTAACAAACAAGAAATATCATAGGATAGGCTACTTTTCACCAGCTTAGGCTTAACCTCATCTTTCATGGAAAATCCATCTTGCACCATTAGGAGAAATATGAACCTTGCATGGGCCTTGTAAGGAATCCTAATTTTTAGGGATTAAGGCTAATGTTGTGTGAGGTTTAGGGGGCAAGGGCATTGAAGAAGGTAGTTTTGAGTAGGCTTTTCTAGCCTTTTTTTTAGACAAATGTAGGATGTGGACCTAAAGGGTTACTTTCTCTCTCTAGCTTTTTTAAAGTGAAGGAAGCATAGGGGTGTGTCCACATCAGCAAAAACGTGGGTCACAAAGAGACAAAATTTGACTTTTTTTAAAAAAAATCATTTTTACTTGTTTCTAACTTAAAACTCCCTCCCAACATATATACATATCCAAAAATCATTTTTTGACCCATTTTTTAACCCACAAGTTTAGAAAGTCCATTTTTTCAAAACTCTTTTCCCCCAAAAAGTAATAAACATTTTGTTCTCTTCTCCTCCTCCCTCCTCCCTCCTCTCTCTCTCTCCCTCTCCTCTCCCTCCCTGCCCCTACCTTCCTCCTCCTCCCCAATCTCTCTCTCCCCCACCTCCCTCCTTCTCTCCTCCCATCTTCCTCAACCTCTCTACCCTTCCCCCTCTATCTTTTCATCATTTGCTTCCTCACGCAACAGCTTCCATGGTGCTCACGGACATCACAAATGGTTTTCTTCCACCACCACGTACTCCGTACACCAAAAGCATACATATTCGCTTACCCACGGCATTTGCACCGAAGACCACTAGTGAAGGTGATCAAAGGTCATCACAGGAACGTCGTACCGCTTGTGAGACCAATATTGACATTTGGGTGGATGGCCATTTGTACCCTTACGATCCTATAAGCCGCTTTCATCCACCGTTTAATAACCTTTCCACATTTCTTCAATTTCTTGGGAGGGGAGAAGCAGGTTTGTTAGGCTATTGCAAGCGATTGTGTATGGGTGCAGGTGCTTCTTTGCATATGTGGATGCACGAATGTCAAGCTCTTCACCTCAAGACGACGGCATTACAAGAGAGTGTTGCCTCTTCGGAGAGGGTAGTTAAAACTCTTGAACAACAAATGCAAGAAAAGGAGTCCCACATCCAGAAGCTTACCAACACCATCACATACTTAAAAGAAACACCCCTTGGTGCAAGGGAACGCAAACGCACGTATTCATCCATTGAAACTCTTGCACATTCGGGAGGAGCACGCAAACGACGAGTTACAGCCACAAGGTGATTTGGTCTTTACTTGCATGATGCATTCTTACTTCCCACTATTTTCTAACATTTATGTTTATTTGTTGCTAGAAACTTCATCCAGGAGGCATGCGGTGGAACAAGCCAAGATGATTGAGTCAACCTTCTCACTAGTTGTCTCAATACCCAGGATGTGATTTCTATCTTACAATCACCTGGAGGTAAGGACATTAAGGATGCAGTCACCAAGGACCTTATGCGTAAATTAAGAAATGTGGTTAGTGATGATGACGTTCAACAAGCTTGTGATGACGCTGGAATCAGCACCAAAGCATATCAGGCTATTTTCCAACTCCTAAAGGATGCCCTCAAAGAACATGGCATTGTGGAAAACCTATTTTCCGTTCCTCACAAGGTCAAGCTCGCAAAGAAGGCCACAAATGAAGATGTGTTCTCCCGCATTGGGACATACCTACACATTGAGGACACAATGCCAACTTCCCTTTATGATTCGTGCGCAACAAAGACAAGGGGAAAAGGTAAGAAACAATCCATTAGACCTTCGGAGAAGGGTTTTTCTTACACAATGTGGAACAATATTTTCGTGGATCTTAGAAGGCTTCAAGAAGCCATGCTTAGATTTTACGAGTTACCTGAAGAAGGTGACACACTTTACTTTTTTCTTTGGTATTATTCTTATCATAGACTCTGAAGTTTAAGTTCTTAGCACTATTTATTTTGTAGTGCTTGGCACAAAAGTCGCTTTTGTGTTGAAACTCGATGAGTGTCAAATAGTGAAAGGCCCAAGGTTAGAGAGGCTAAGTGTCACTCTAATGACGAGGCCCTTCTGCAAACCAAGCGAAGGGATTCAGTCGAGCCATCTCCCACCCCATCTTTTAGCGTGCAATCAGAGAAAGACATTTGGTGGTTGGGTGCTATTGAGATGCCCAAGGAGACCAATGGAGTACTTTCATGGATTTTTGAGAGAACTCCATGGATCACAGAAGTAATACACTCCCAAATTGCAGGTCAGAAGTTGCAGATTGAGGGTTTTGGTAGTTATGATGTGGAGTGGCACTTAGGTGGGGATTTGAAGACCATAAAATGTTTGCTTGGTTGCAAACAAGGGGCTTCTTCTCTCATGCCTTGTCCATTTTGCACTCGAGGGTACAAACCTAATGGAAAAAAATCACATAAGAGCACTGCAAAGGCCGGATCCATGCTTCCATGGCAAGGGCATGGAGAACAAGGGTTAGATTGTCGTGATGTCGGAGATGAAGGTAGAGAATGGGAAGCGTCTATTCTGAGATGTCCCATGCTCAATGCCCCAGACCGTGATCAAAAGGACCACGCTTGGAATCCAATCTTTCGATTTCCTCTATCAAATGTATACATTACACGCATTCATGCGCATTTTTGATAGGCTATTGAAGCTCCACATTGACTATGCTTTCACGATGAAACTGTTGGAAAAGTCCCAGGAAGCGATCGAAAGAGTGGAGGTACTCTTGAATTCCATTGGCTGTCACGGTGGAAATGTGTCTATCGTTGCTGCAAAGAACACAGGGGAGGCCCATGAAATTTCTCTACAAGTGTCAATGAGTGGACAAAAAGCTAGACACTTTTTGAAGAAAGTTTCCCAAGGAAAGCCAAGTCGATATGATGCTCAAAACAGCTCCAACGAGCAGGCAGGTAACCTTTGGGAGCTTTGGAAGGAGTTATGCAAAGCTACTACCGACAATGATTCAAATGACGAGCTTGCAAACAAGCGCAAGCAAGTTTGGGCACATTTTGATAAAATGGTCAAGCTTATGGGCCTTAACAACAGAACAGAAGAACAACGCCAATCATTTCAAGAAGCCTTGGCGGATTTTACCAAGGTCTTCACCCTTTCTTGGGGTGAAAATAACATCACACATTACATGGTAAGTCATTTTACATGGTGTATTCATTACAAGGGATTGTTTTTATTTAATAATGTGGATCGTTTACTCATGTGAACAACATATATTGTTTGCGCATGGTGCATTTTTTATGCACAAGTATGGATCGCTTGAAATTTTTAGCACTCAAGGCATGGAGAAGTCCCATTATCGAGCAAGGGGAGTGTACTTCAAAAATACTCGACATGTTGGTGGAATGGTGCAATCCAATTATTTGGAGGAGATGTTCAATTGGTTTTTTCGCACAACATTTTCTTGTAAGCTCACAATGGAGCGTGCGCGACAATCCAAGATTGCTATTGAAGTGCGGAAATGGAGTCGTCAAGAGCATAGCAACAAGTGGCAAATGTCGCAAGGTCCCACCAAGCATGTTGCATGGCGGTGATGCAGAGTGCGACAAGGATTAAAGTGGATACTGTGCGAGTCACTAAACGTGAATGCAGGGTCCAACTCTTAGCGACATGATACTTTTTTAAAAAAAATTAGTGTGAACAGGGCCCTTTTTAAATGGTCCCTTATAAATATTGCATGCTCTCATAAACCACTCATTTCTTAAGAACAGGTGAGCTCTTACCAATGAAATGGCGCGCACCAAACAAACCGTGAAAGAGCATCCGCCTGCCAACAAAAACACCCTCCAAGGATGTGAGAAGCCGTCATGGCTTAAAGGCACAATAAAACGGCCACGAACGCCTGGCCGTTCCAGGAACTCATCTGGTAGTGGGCATGGTGGTAGGGCATGAGAGTCATCGAGGACTGTTGAATCTCCACCTCCTCAAGATATAACACCTAGAAGGAGAATGAAGCAACGTGCCCAGCGCTGGAGAGAGGAAGAGGGCCAACAAACAACAGAGTGCGATAGGGAGCAGCCGTCGCGCCACCAATCACAAGCAGGACCATCCAGGACTTGGGTGGTCCATACAGACACTGAATCAGAGAGTGAGCCACCATGGCTGCGAGAAAAAATACCACGTACACACCGGGTGGCCGTTGGGGGGAAGACATTGCCTGGAGGCCAGGGAGCTCTCCCCACACAACAAGATCGGCAGCCAAGGGAAGAGGAAGAATCAGAAGAGGCTGTAGAACCAGCCCCTAAGCATGTAAGCAGGCGCAAGTCTAAGTTTTTCAAGAAGCCTAAACACCGCCCGCCAGGAAATGTGCAAGTGCCCCCAAGACAACCGCAGCGGCGCTGAAAAATAGCAAGGGCATTTGCAAAAATCCGCCACTACCAGAAGACGACAGAGCTTTTGATTCGACACGCCCCCTTTGCTCACACTGTGAAGGAGGTGCTTCAAAGCTATGGAAATCAGTATAGAATGCAAGCAATAGCGCTAGAGGCTATTCAAGAAGCTGCAGAGGCCCACATCATTTTGGTGTTGGAAGATACCAACCTATGCGCCATACATGCAAAGCGAGTGACAATACAGCCAAAAGATATGCAGCTTGCATGTCGACTGCGATGAGACTTCGAGCATTAGCCGAAGTTACCCCTCTTTTTGTATTGCACACCCTTATCTTTGTAATGATTGAACTTTCCAATGACAATATGATCAACAGTTGTGTCTACTGTGCCTACTATCTTTGTAATGAAATGACTTTGTAATTTCAAGTTTTGTATGTAATTTCAGTCAATTTCAGTAAATTTGTGCTTTTTAAGCACCCTTGGGGGTAGATAAGCCTATAAGGGGCAATAAAAATCTTGGCCACAAGGGTGCGCAAATGGCCCATCCATCAATTTTGGATGGGCCATTTGCGCACCCTTGTGGCCATGCTTTTTTTTGCCCCTTGTAGGCTTATCTACCCCCAAGGGTACTTAAAAAGCACAACTTTACTAAAACCTATTGGTTTTGCAACATTATTTTACATGGATCCTTGTGGACACCCTTTTTTGGCCATTTCAAGCTTTGAATTCCCTATAGGATATAAAAAAAAAAAACATATTGTGAAACCAAGTGTCTATGCAACATTAATTTGGATTTTTCAAATGTCCAATGTAATTGGACTTTTTGGTGCAGGGGTGTACTAGGTAGAGCTAAAGCAAGTGATAGTGTGCTGAAAACTTCATTTCATAATTGATTTCACCTTTTCTAGTGTCCTTGAGTGTGAATATATGTTGGAATTGCCATAGAAAGGGTGCATCTAAATTAATGATGCAAAACCAATTCATTTCAATAAATTTGTGCTTTGTAAGTATCCTAGGGGGTAGATAAGCCTAAAAGGGGCAAAATAAAGCCTGGCCACAAGGGCGCGCAAATGGCCCATCCAAAACTGATGGATGGGCCATTTGCGAGCCCTTGTGGCCATGATTTTTTTGGCCCTTGGTAGGCTTATCTACCCCCTAGGGAACATAAAATACCTAAATTTACTAAAATTGGCTGAAACTACATACAGAACTTGAAATTACAAAGTCACTTATCAAAACAATTTTCATATCACCAATTGAAACAATTTTCAAGATTGACAAATCACATTCAAAATAATTTTCAAGATAGAGAGACAATTTCAAATATTTTTTATTACTTCCAAAACGGTGATTTTACATCATGTATCTGAGGAGTTCATAATTTTTTTGACCATTTCCTGGCGCCTATTTTGCGCGTAAAGCAACTCCCCAGTCAAGAGGGAGTGCGCTATGGCATTTGGGTCAGTTGAGCCAATGGAAGCATGTATCCCTATATGGGCAAGCACTTTACCACGAAAGCCAGTGCCAAACGATGTGCATACAAGGGATCTACGCACTAGGAACACTTGATGCGCAGTTTGAGCAATGGTGCTCAAACACAAAAACTTGCTCAAAGCTTTTAATGACCAAGTCATAAAATGGGCTTGGGGAGTAAATTCATTATGGATAATGGCCACATCGCCAGGGGGGATTTGTCCTAGGTAATGCGCAAGGGAAGCTTGAGGTCCAAACCCCGTCCGCTTGCCACCCGTCCTTGCAGCAAAATCATCAACCTCCACGACATCCTGTCATAAACCGATGAAGGTTGAGAAAAAAGACAATGAAGGATAAAATAGTAACATGAAATTTAGGATACATTTTACCTCCTGCTCCTTGTCGTCCTCCTCCATGTTTCCCTTTACATCCAAGTAAATGCTCCCATGCACCAAAGATACGACCTTTGGATCATCAGATGGGAGGTTGCATAATGGCATAGGCATCCTAGTAGCCTCAACCTTGGCTTGCGTGGCTTGGAATTCTTCATCATCCACGTGCAACTGCTCTGCTGCGAGGACCTCCGCACATACAACTACAATAGTGTCAGCAACAGAGTCCCCATCTGGAAAGAGCTTGCTTTCTAGGGCATCTGGCGTATTGTCTAAGGGACATTTGGTGCTGTTGCATAGCACGCTCAAGCATTCATCCATGCGCAGGCCAAATGCTTTCTCCAAATCATGAAGGAATACATACTCCTCCCCATCCACTAACACTGAGGAGAAGCAGCTGATTTCTACCTCTGGGATAGCCACATTTGCCAGTGGTAGTGGCACTGGAGTGTCACTAGGGCCAGCCGCAACTACGGATTTCTCAACCAGTTCCTCAAGACCCCTAGGGTACTCGAGCCGGTGTGCCTTTCCTTCCGCTGCAGGGTTCATGGGGATAACCTACTGCTCCTTGATGTCCTTGATAAAGGACCCAACCTGAAGGTGTGGTAAGCGAAGCTCCTCCAAATTAGGTTCCTCGCTCACCAAGAAGATAAATGTTGCGAGCCGAGAAAGGTACTCCACCCCCAACTTGCGCTTCTTGAGCGCTGACACCCCTGGGGCTTGCTCGTCCAAGTAATGGCGTGCATCGGTTGCAATTTCTTGGAATCGTTGCAACCGCTTGGAGAATGGGCGATCACCTTTGTGTATATAGCGCAAAAGATCGCAAGGCACCCAGATCCCTACATATGGGAGGATAGATACAGAATATTTTATGATGTGCTCCTCCATGAACGCAAAAATCTTGGTAAATGCATCCATGTGAAGGGAAACTGTGGCATCAAGGTCAGGGAGACGAGTAAAAAAGGTGTGGAGATCCAACTTTCCTTTGTATTTGGTGTCCTCGAGGAAGAGGATGAAGCGTGACAAAGGGGTGGATGTGGCTGCAGATGCAAAGGCTGTGGAAGCATCCATGTCTAGCCTGGGGTGTAGACAGAGAGTGGAGGAGCTCAAGAGTTGCAAAAGTGAAAATAGTGAATGAGTTAGGTGGCCCCCCTTTTATAATGGACCCTTTTTTTAAGACATTTAAAAAAAATGCACTTTCACCAAAAAAATTATTTCTCATCCCAATGCAAAAATTATATTCAAAGGCATGATTTGCCGAAGCAAATCATGTTGATTACAACGGGGATCAGTTTGAAAATTGCAAGAGTTACAAAGTTATAAGATTGATAGCATAGTTCCATTCATCCCCCAGTCCTCCTCGACCTTCAGTTTGTCTTCCATTCTCTTCCCAATCTGCGGACATTCATTACAATAAGCATCCAATGATCGACAAACCATGATGTATTGAAAATGTGGTGGAAGGATTCTCACCTTGTGACCTTGTAAACGAAATTGTGCTTGTTGAAGGGCCTCAAAACCCATAATAACCAAATGTTCTCGAACATTACTGAGAGTCCAATGCTTGTTCACTTGGACTGCCTCCAAAGCATCGTTGGGCATCTTCACTGCAATGTCAAAGCTTACAATAGCACCGTCTACACTCTGTAAGGGAGTCCACACTCCAAGCTTGCACATCCAACGATCATAGTGAAATCGTATGTACAAGGAAGTGCGGGATTTCAAATAGCGCATTCCAATACCTGAAGCTCCAACCTTACAACGGTACCGGTCCCCGTTGTGCATGCCCTCCACAAAACCCCAGTCCTCTTCTAAAAGCCTTCCTAATTCCTCGTAATGTGCATCTTTACATACAAGCATTGTGGTAGTCTCCATAAATCCAAACTCTTTAAAAATCTGCACAAAACAATGAATAGGCAAAAACCAACTCAAGCCCACAGACCTAGAAGCTTTAGAGTATTTCAAAGAGTTTTGGACATCCATTATCATCTTTTGCTTGAAAGATGCTACCAACGACAAATCTGGCACCGGCCACTCCATACTTAATAAGGAAGTTACTTTGATAGGTTCAAGCATTCCAAACTCTTGTGTAGAAGTAGGGACGATATAGGAGTGAGAATAAAAGAAAATCCTTCTTTGAACCAGTTTGGTTGGGCAAAGATGTGGGAACATTATTGCTCCAATATCCGCATGTATAGCATTGAATGTGCCGGAGAGACTATGTAGTGGCTGCTCCTCCACCAACGTGGATGGAAATATGACTATAAATGCATGACAAATCTTAAGTATGAATCCATAATAACATTACACTGTGATTTCACACCTAGCTTTGTATTCTCAAAACATGTACTTACAATGTGTTGGAAATCGAGGTGGTTGTTGCAAATGCATGGTTGACATTGAGAAAACATGTTGCACAATGGCTACGGTCCCCTTGTCTTTGCGGTTCTTGAAGCCAAGGAGCTTTCCTTTCCAATGAAGATCCAAGTTTGCATGATTCCGCACACGATGAGGGCCAATAGCAGATGGTTGCATGTATACCCAAGGACCTTTGGTGAACTCTTGTGGCACCCACTCATCATCTACACCTCTAGTGTTGTGGTATGCAAGTGCTGTGACCTCATCCTTTGGCCGCCTTTGCGAAGTAGAGTTGGCCATGGTTGAGCAAAGAAAACTAGGAGGAGGAGAAGGACCTTGCTTGTTGCTACAATGTACAGAGGATAAAGTGATATGAGAAGGTGGATAACCCTTGTGGCAATGGGAGGAGAAGGTGGATAACCCTTGCTTGGTGTGGCAATGGGAGGAGAAGGTGGATAACCTTTGCTTGGTGTGGCAATGGAAGGTGGTAGGGGAGGAGAGAGGAGCTTCCTTACTGTAGCAATGGAGATGGTGTAGAGAGAGAGAGTGTTGGAGTAGAGGATGAGTGTGATGGTTGCAACCAAGGAGGGGTTGGAAAAGGGGGGTTCTACAGAGAGAAAATCACTTTTTGCCTAAGAACTACTTTTGGGGGAGCTCTGGATAGCAAAAAAATATTTTTCAAAAGTGTTTTGAAAAATTTGAATTTTAGGGTTTTTGGGTGCACGTTTTGACTTTTTGAGGTCAAAAAATGCTTTTTTGACCATAAAATAGTTTTAGGGGGGTTTTAAGAAGATGAAATTTGAGTTTTGAAAATTTTGAAAAATTTCAAATTTTTGGGATTTTTTCTAAACCGGATCAAAAAGGAGGGAAGTTGGACGTTCCATATGGCTCACCCCCCCCCCCCCCACCTTCTCACTAGGTAAGAGCCCATTTAAGAAGTGTAAGACTACTTTGTCCCCCTACATTTTTGAGGGCATAGAGTGTGTCCACCACCCTCTTCTCATTGGTTGGCCTCTAATTAACCTTAATCCCAAAGGGCCCCTAGAGGGTTCATATTTTTCCTAATGACATGCGTACCTGTAATGATACCATGCTCCTCAAGATGCTTAATCTTCCATTCCTTGTGCTTTGCAATGCGTACCGCATCTTCAAAAGACTTGGGCCTCTTCAACTCAACCTTGAACCACAACCAAGGTGACAAACCATCAACAAAAGAACTTTTTTTCAATGAACAAGGGGGGATCTCATCCTTAAGTACAACACACTAACGAGTCCATAAATCTATTAAAACTTGTATATAGGCATCAACACCTTGACAAGAACCTTGCTTAAGAGCATTGAGCTCATTCCATACTGCATTTGTATCTTCAAAAACCTGGAAATGCTGTAGAAAAGCTTCTATAAACTTGTCAAGTCTCAAATCATAAGAAGAAGCCACTACTTCTTTAGCTTCCAAATCCATAAGCCAAACACGGGCCTCATCTTTCAAAAGGAATCCAAATAGCCTCAAAATCTTCTCCTCATCACACATATCATTGCTTATGCATGCCACCTCTACTTGCTCCAAAAAGTCATCCACATCTTCATCACTTCTTCCATGAAATTCCGGATAAGAGAAAGCCATGGCTACCCAAGTTTAAATGCTTTGAGAACCCCTTCTAACACACGTGCAAGAACCCAAAACTGTTTCACTCTGACACAATCCCCAGAAAATTCAATGGAGCTCATCTTTAGATAAGGACTACCACATGCACATCAAATGAGTTTTCATAGTTAATCATTGGAATTACAACATGCAAAGGGGATTCCAGTATCTCTCTTAATCTTCTTGGCCCAAACATAAAGACTATGCGCTGCTGGAAACAAATCTTCCTGGACACATTAACATTTATATGGATTCTTTGTGCTAAATGAAAAGGAGTGAATTGAGGTCCGTTTTGATCATCCATTAAAGCCAACCATACAGCTCCCAAGATGACACACCTGACTTATCCTCTGATTTTGCCAAAATTCAGCAGCGCATAGTCTTTAGAAAACTAGCCATCACAATTTGGAAAAAATTTGGCAGAGTTTTCCCAAAAGTAGAGCATTAAGAACCCAAAATATAGATTGTATATGTATGCATAACCTGCTAACAATACAACCCCAACATCAAGTAGAAACCACTAGTACATAGCCTATGGCAAGGTCACAAAAAAGGTGCTCCAACCACCTGTATCACCAAAAGGATCTCACATTTGAGAATCCCCCAGCTCAATAAAACCTCACGCTATTGACCCTCTTATGAAAGCTTATGTAAATCTCGTATAGTCAAGTCTCAGAAATGACTATCTTCCAGACCAAGTTTCAGAAATGGCTCGGGCTGCCAAATAAAACCAAGTATGGATCCACAAAGGCATACAATGGTAGTATCGCAAGTAACATAGAATAGCAAACAATGCGCTCAAATAGGCGTCAAATGATACATACCCACGGCGACTGCAAGTGACTCCAACTTGCCAGTATATAACTCTACTCCATCTCCCTGTACAGCCTGTGTGAATCACCTGTACCTGTACCTATACCTATACTTGTAATCTGTAATCTATAATCTATAATCTGTAATGTGTAATGTGTAATGTGTAATCTGTAATCTACAACCTGTAATCCCGAAGCTGAAGGTACTAGAAGAAGATCCTCCGTGGGGGTGCCAAAAGAATGTGAGCGGGATGGAAACACACACAACGCCTCTATAATCACCCGACACACACTCTTGGGATAACACACACACACACACACACACTATGGGGCACCACCCGGCTTACACAACCCACCTGGCCAAGACAGGGAACACATCGATGGAGTGAGAGGAGAGAGACTATCCATTTACCCACTCAACACAAAGACACACACACATACACAGACCCAAAAAACTTAGCTCAAAAGAGGAACATTTTTTATGTTTAGATACAATTGATCTTGGGCCAACACCAATGGGGAAAATAGGTCACACAATATGGATGAAATATGCCAGAGACAATTACAAATTTGAACAGAGGCTTCGCTCACAAGAGAAACTTACACAGCCAAAACAAAAAAAAAATAGTGAGGAATTTGGAAAAATGGACAGCACCATTGCGTCTGGAACAACCCAAAACCCCACTCTACAATATTAAAGTGCTCAAATCCGATCTCGGATGAGCAGTTTGTGGCCAAAACAGGCTCCAAAAATGGCAAAAACTCAGTTGCGGCTGTTCCTCCTCTTCTCTCCATGTTTTTTCTAGTCTTCTCTCAAGTTTTTGAGTGTCCACACTTCACCTTATCCCTTCGGGACCTTTGGCCTTTTAATTGACCTCAAACGGACCCTGAACAGGCCAAAAAATGGCCACGTAGTGCATTTTTGTCACCCTTCTACATCCATCCGCACACCTGGCACTCAACTTTTCTCAATAATGCATCCTACAATAACGTGAAGTGACCCCCAAATATAGTCCTCATGATGCCCTTTCTGCATAATTCAGCACAAGAAAACACTACTTGTGTCCTCACTTACCCCACGTGCAAGTCTTGACCCCATTCGACCTCCTGACGCCACTAGATGCCAGCTGACGCACCTGCTTACTGTTAAGTATGAATCCTGATTTACCCCTTGTAATTTTTTGTGGTAAAATCACACATTTTTAAGGCCCCCATTATGAGGAGAAGCCATCGTGCGTGAAGGAAAATCACTCGCCAAAAATAAAAATCACTCGTCGAAAACCAAAATTTTCATGGGCGGCCAAAAATTAGGGGCAACTTTAGGGGCCTCGGGGATGGAAGCCCCCGAGACTTTTTTTCCCTTCATCGGAATATTCCTTTTCGTCGGAATATTATGGCCGGGGGACGACGGCCGAAAAGTGGTCGGAAAACAACCGGTCGGTTGGCCGGTGGCCGGTGGTCGGAACTCAATGGCCGGTGGCCGAATTCAAAAGCGGACTTGTCTTCTCAAGGGCGGCACAACCATCTTTTGATATCAGATTCTAGAGAGCCGGAATCATACGAAGAAGCTATGCAACACGAATCCAAAGAAGAATGGAAAAAGAGCATGCAAGTGGAGATGGACTCACTACATCGCAACCAAACATGGGAGTTGGTTGAGTTGCCTAAAGGTAAGCGGGCACTTCAAAACAAATGGGTGTACAAGGTGAAGGAAGAAGAAGGTGGGAAGAAAAGGTACAAGTCAATGCTTGTGGTGAAAGGGTTTTCTCAAAAGAAAGGTATTGACTTCAATAAAATATTTTCTCCTGTTGTAAAAATGAACTCAATCAGGCTTGTCTTAAGCCTTGTGGTTGCTCATGATCTAAATCTCGAGCAAATGGATGTAAATATGGCATTCCCTCACGGTGACTTAGAGGAGGAAATCTACATGCTTCAACCAAAGGGGTATGAAGTAAAAGGTAAGGAGAAAATGGTTTGCAGATTAAAGAAGAGCTTGTAAGGTTTAAAACAAGCATCAAGACAATGGTACTTGAAGTTTGATCGATGGATGTTGGATCATGGATTCACAAGATGCAACTCGGATCATTGCATCTACACAAAGAATTTGGGAGATGGGAAATTCATCATCCTAATGTTGTATGTTGATGACATGTTGATTGCAAGTGCTGACATGCAAGACATCAAAGACCTAAAAGAGGAGCTGTCTAAATCTTTTTCAATGAAAGATTTAGGTGCTACAAAGAGGATACTTGGTATGAAAATATCAAGGGACAGGACGAAGAAGAAAATAAAGCTATCTCAAGAGGATTACATTAAGAAGGTACTAGAAAGGTTTGCAATGCAAAATGAAAAATCAGTTTCTACACCTTTGACTGGTCACTTTAAATTAACGAAGGATATGTGTCCAAAGACACAAGAGGAGATAGCCTATATGTCTAAACTTCCATATGCTGCAGCGGTAGGTTCTCTAATGTGTGCTATGGTCTGGACAAGGCCAGATATTTCACATGCAGTGGGAGTTGTGAGTAGGTTCATGGACAACCCAGGTAAAGAACACTAGCAAGCTGTGAAGTGGATACTTAGGTATCTAAAAGGGAAAACAACAAATGCTTTGTATTTTGGAGGAACTGATATTTTTCTAGAAGGGTATGCTGATGCAGATATGGCAGGTGACAAAGATACTCGAAGGAGCACTATTGGCTATGTGTTCACGGTTGGAGGCACAACAGTAAGCTGGGCTTCAAATCTGCAGAAGCTGGTCTCACTTTCTACCACGGAAGCAGAGTATGTAGCAATGATGGAGGCAAGCAAAGAAATTTTGTGGCTTCACAGATTCTTAGAAGAGCTTGGATTCAAACAAGACAATTATGTCTTGTACAGTGATAGCCAAAGAGCTATCCATCTTGCAAAGAAATCAACCTTTCATTTAAGGACAAAGCACATTGAGGTGAGATATCACTTCATACGCACTCTTTTGGAAGAGGGACAGCTAAAGCTAAGAAAGATGCATATAAGTGAAAATCCTGCAGACATGTTTACAAAGGTGGTCAACAAGGAGAAGTTGAGCTTTTGCTCATCTTCAATCGGCATTCAAGGATAAGAAGCCAGGATGGAAAGCAGTCACATGTTTGGTTTGGAGATCAGTCTCCAAGTGGGAGATTGTTAAGTATGGAGCCTAATTTGCCCCTTGTAATTTTTCGTGGTAAAAGCGCACATTTGTAAGGCCCCCACTATGAGGAGAAGCCATTGTGCGTGAAGGAAAATCACTCACCGGAAATAAAAATCACTCGTCGAAAACCAAAATTTTCACGGGCCAAAAATCAAGGGCAACTTTAGGGGCCTCGAGGACAGAAGCCCCCGATACTCTTTTTTTTCTTTCGCCAGAATATTCCTTTTTGCCGGAATATTATGGCCGGACAGTGGCCAGAAAGTGGTCAGAAAACAACTGGTCAGTTGGCCGGTGGCCAGTGGTCGGAAGTCAATGGCCGGTGGTGGCTGGTGGCTGAATTCAATGGCCGATGGCCGAATTCAAAAGCGGACTTGTCTTCTCAAGGACGGCCACACATGGGCGGATTGGAGGGTCCGATTTGGACTTATATACACAAGGGCAGCTACACATGGCTGCCTCTCATGAGAGAGGGAAGCCCTTTCAGCCTATAAAAGGAGGCCATTTCTACACACATTTCATAGTGTGAAGTTGATGCAACAAGGTGAGTGTGAGGTGGTGAGAGTGAAGCAAGGCGGGAGATCTATTAAGGGTATTATCCCTTTGTAAACTACTTCTTCTTTTGAAGTACAAAAGCCATTGAGTGGCTGCTTTCCCATGGATGTAGCCCACATTGGGTGAACCAGATATCGTGTGTACTTTCTCTCTCTCTCTCTCTCTCTCTCTCTCTCTCTCTCTCTCTCTCTCTCTCTCTCTCTCTACTCTAAAATTGTGTGTGTGAAATCTATCTCTCTCCATTAAGTAATCTACTCAAATATCTATTTAGCTACGTCATATTTCCTAACACTTACCTCATGATGTCGGCCCGCTGATAGCTTTCTCGAGAAGTTTTATGCTCCACCAACTCCTCATTATTATAGAAAAAACACACTAGTATTGGCGATAATGAAGATCGATGTACTATGTACACGCTGTCCTACCTGTACATATGTGGGCCCCACGTAAATACTTGGCTCTAGACAATAGGCAATTCTTTATTCGATGCACCATGCATGTGTATGTACATATGTGCAATCACTTCTTCCAAAAAAACTCCTAACACCACAAATGCCGAAGAAGAGAGAAATCCTATGAGGCTTTCTAGTGAGACCTCCAAAAGAGGAATCTCTTTGGGTAATGGAAAGGAGATACCAGAAGGACCTCCAAGGAAAATTGTTTGAGAAGAAGAAGTGTGCTATGAAATTTCAAGGGAGAGGTATGAAAGTGAAACTTCACCTATCTTTAAACGTGATGTTGCCCCAAGAAGACAATGGACATGGCAGTCACCTACTCCTCCCATGCTTATTCAAAGAAATCCAAGCAAGAGGAAGCAAAGAAATTGGTTAGTTACCATCTTTGCTTTCTTCTTCCTCTTCCTCTTCATCATCATCACCATCTTCTAACATTGAGGACAACAACTTTCCACCCATGAGAGAGAAGATAAGGGTAAATGGAGGAGCTATGTGGCATGGAAGAGATCATGCAAGTTGAAGAATTCAAAGAGGGAGGAAAGAGCATCAGATTTCTTACCTATGATGGAACCTTCTAAGCAACTGACAAAGTACTAGCCTTTATCCAACAATTTGGTGCGGCTTTGGAGATGAAGATTTCTCAAGATCTTCAAAGCTCTAAACTGTTTCTATGCATTCCCAAAAGCTAGTCCCTCAATGATGGGCAAGCCTATGTATTCAAGGTGAAGCTCCAAAGACTTGGAAATCTTTGAGGATTCCTATTACAAAGCGATTCCTTCCAAGTGATGCCAAAGACAAAGTCCTCACGGAATGGAAAATCTTGAAGATGGCCTCATATGAGTCTGTCCAAAAGTATATCAATAAGTTCTGGGAATTACGTCTCAAAGCCACAATGTACAAAAAGATAAACTTTTCAAAACAAAAGCAACAATTTTGTGTTTGCCCATCTGAGGAGAAGAGTGAGTATGTCTCACAAAGACCTAAAACTATTATGGAGGTCATACATCATGCTATGGCCACTTTAAGGACTCATTTCCAACAAGGACCAAGAAGGGCTCAATGTCAACGGAAGCCAAAGAGTCAAGTAAACCAAAGGGGAAGAACAATCTAACATAGAATTCTCCCAAGGCTAATAAAAACAATAACAACAAAGGAAATGCAAAAGAAAAGGGCTAGAAAGGTAAAAATAAAATTTCTCCCGAAGAGGATGAATATTATCGTAAAGATAGCAAGTGTTTCAAGTGTGGTGATCAAGGTCATGTTTCCCAAAAATTTCCTAAGAGAAGTGAACAAAATGACCCTACTAGAGCCACCCTGGTGGAAGCTCTAAAAGAGGAAGGCCACTACAAATGAGCACCACTATCTTATGCTTGGGTAGAAGTAAGAGCATGAAACTTTCATATTTTTTGACCTTGACTCTATCCACAACTTTTGTAAGGTCTTTGGCACCTTTGGAGAGGGGATTCCCACGTAAAGGATTAATATCAGGCCATTCTAGTCATAAAGAAAAAGTTACTATTTTTGAAAAAAAAATCACCATTGATATGCTAATGATAAATATATATAGAGATCTTTCTGCAGTTGCAATGCAACAGACGGCACTACAATGTGACAACCGGGAAGGCAATAGGAAGTGCGAGAAGGAGAGAAGTGAGCGCCATTAGCTCACGTTGTGTTTCTATTATCCAAAACTTTAAAAATAACTTACAGGGGCCTTTATACCTTAGCCAAGGTTTTTGTGGTCAAAAACTAATAATTTAGGAGCTCTAACTAAAGATAAGTCGAGACAATCTAGAAGCTTATAGCCTCGGCTCATCGATTACACTATCCATCTAGAAAGTAGGAGTTACAACATTCTCGATTTTTTACAATAAAAGATCCCAAAAAATGTTATCTGAGTTAGCTTGCTGCTAACATTCCCCCCCTCCTCGACTGTGTTGTCCTTTGACACAGCTTCATGGACTGAAGTAGTCTTCGGGTTGACAGCTGGAGAGCCGGTCTTTAAGAGTATATAGAGCTTTCTCATATATGATTTGTCTTTCTTTGTCAAGGACTTGTAAAAATTGCAAGTGAATTTGTTTTTAAGTACAATGGCTAAGTAGCCAACAAACCTTGATGTAAGGTTGTTGATCACTGGCCCAAAAATCTTTGTTCGCCATGTGAAGAATCCTGTATAAAATGCCTCTTCAAATTCCAACATATTGCTTGATGGAAGGAACATGCATCTGGCATAGAAGTCGTAGAGGACTTCTTGTGAGGGCTATCCACTCAAATCATAGCATAGACCTTTGTTGCCTTCTAGGAAATACATCCCAAGAGCTTCTGCTTTCTCAGACTCATGAAAAGTTTGAATGCATGTAAGCAGCATTCTACAGATTTTACAGAGCATTTCACATGAGAGGTCAGGGAGGCTTTTGAAGAAGTTCATGGCACGCGTTAGGGTTTTCACCATGTATTCTATCTCCTTGAGCAATTGCTCTTCTCTTTGTACCCGCATTAATGCAAGGTCTCGTCTTTGTGCTTATTCAAGCTTCAACTCAAGTTCAAGGTCCTTATTCCTCTTTTCCAAAGTCTTGTAGACTTCACTTGTATCCTTGAGTGAAGCTACGGTGGGATTTTTCCTTATCTGCCTTAAGAGTTCCACTTGGTAATTGATTCTTTGCTTGGAGTATTGCAAGGAGGCATTGGCTACGTCTAGCTGCATTTAAATCTTTTGGACTGATAGAGTAGTGAATAAAAGTTTGTTGGTCACTTCAGTCAGTTGTTGGTCCTTACTCTTGCATGCATCAGCAGACAGCTTCGTGAGGAGCTCCCCCAAATCTTCCATATCTTTCTGCTACCTTTTCTTGACAGTTTGGTGTTGTTTAGCTTTGTTTTTTAGTTCTTTAATCTGTTTGAAGATATTCAATAATGTTCATCATGTCTTTGATCTCACCTTGTAGAGTATCTATTACCTATTCCAATTCTTTAGCCTTGGCACTACGGCTAAGTGCTACTGTTATCATCTTTTTTGTCATGAGCTACATTTGCTTTGCATACTTATTTACCTGCATGATCACTTCATATGTGGTTTCCCAATCTTTAGGTTCTACATGGGGCTGCTTAGAAGTTTCAGCAGATTCGATGTGTGTCTCTTTCGATGGTGCAGTGGATTCTACTTGTGGCCTTGTAGGTTCAATTGATTCTTCTTGAGGCTTTGTGGATGCCTCGGCTAATTCTGCTTGAGTTGTTGTAGAAGGTCCATCTTCAGTTTTTTTGGCTTCCTTGGGCTATTCAAAACTTGCCTCTTCATGTTGCTTCTCTTTTCTCTTTGCTTCCTCGCCTTCATTGGACTTAGCAGTTAGTGAAGGGCTTGGTCTTGGCACGGGATGACCTTCTTGTTCTGCAGTTTGTTAAGAGGGTCTTGGAGACATCCCTCCTTGTTCAGGATGTGATTCACTTTGTTGTGCAGCTTTTGCTTGCCTTTGTTGCTCAACCGCTTCTTCTCTTGCTTTCCTTTGTGCTTCTAGAACTACCTAAATTTTCAATGCTTTGGCTTTTGCATACATCCTCTGGGACCTTCTTCACGGGGTTCTTGGTCCTTGGACCCTTGACTTCCCTTGGGCTCCATGACTCATGGTTTTTGCCTGCATCTTGGTGGATTATTTCATATGATTTTTTCTCTCTTTAAAACCTTGCCCTTTTTTGTTGAGGTTCCTCTTGATGAGCTACCAGTGCTTTCTTCTTCATTGCTTCTCTTCTTGCCCTCATTTCTTCATTGTCAGAGCTTTCACTATTGTGGGATTCAGGTGTGCTTTTTGTTGATTTATATACTCTTTATCTTTATCTAGTGGTTTGTGGAGAAGTTTGAGCTGAGATGATCCACGTACTTTGATCTGGGGCTGGCGGCAAGTTGTCGGCCATTCCAATAGCATGGTATGCAATTCTTGTTAGCACTTCTGGAGCACCTAGGTATGTTATCTGTCCTTCTTTATTTGTGCCCTTTAGTGTTGTGAGCATGTACTGTGCGTGATCTATAGCTTTCCTTGTTGTTGACTTCAACACTTGAGTGAAAGTAGTTGCAATTGCATGATTTGGAGTTGTGTATCATGGAGGTCTCTTTGAAAAGAAGTGGAAATGTTGGTGGTAAAGACGAGTTGGATCCTCCACTTGCCTTAGAATGAAATCAGAGGAGGTGGAGGTAGTAGTATCCTTGGTGAAAGTACATGTTGTTTTCCTATCCCTAGCCCACATTGTGATACCTTCTGTTGGCAGCTTTAGTGCATCGGCCACTATGTCCTTGGTGATAATCGCCTCAACTTTTTTCCCCTGTTGATCCGTGATCTGGTCAGATCCATCTTCTTTGATGGTGGATAACATTTCATAGGCTCTTTGGAAATCCACTTTGCATGGCTCTTGGTCATAGAATTCTCAAAGTCCCAATCTTCTGTTGGCTTCTTTAGTGTCTAGCTTTGCAGCTACATCATAAACCTCTTTGGGTAGCATTTGTAACTCTACCTGGTGTTTTTCTTCACTCTTGAATCTTCCAGTGAACACGTTTACTCATATCCTTTGAAAATATTCTTCTTGGTTGATAAGTAAGTAACTCGATAATTACTCCACTTAGGAATAAGTGAAATTTGAAATAATGTCACATGAGGTATGGGTGCTTGTTTCTAGCATTGAAGACAATTTTTTTACAAATGAGTGAACATCACTTCTCATGGTTGGCCAAAAATACTCCAAGCCTCAAGATTCGTTGCAAAGTTTGGTCTTTTGCAAAGTGAAGTCCCACTATGGTAATGTGTGCTTGACTTAGGTATTGGGTTTTCTCCTCAGGATTAATACACAAAAGCAATATTCCATCCCGATTCCTTTTGTATAGCCTTCCAGCTAGTAATTGATACATAGCCAATCTTCTAACCAATGAGGTATCATTTCCACAGAGAGCAGATATGCATATGGTAGATCATCGTCTACTTCTTTTGGTGATTCTCCTGAAATAATTCTTGATGTATGATCTTCTCTTTAGTGTGTGGTGCCCTTTTTTACAACTACAGTGAAATCAAATTCCAAAAGAATGATGAACCATCTCACTTTTCTTCCTGTGTTGCATGGCTTTTTGACCAAGTACAACAGCTTGGTGGTCCACAAAGAACACAAATTTGTTGGCTAATAGGTAACGTCTATACTTTTTTACGGCATAGATCATCCCTAATCCTTCCCTTTCAGCAGTTGTATATTTCTTCTCTGCCACATTCAACTGTCTACTAGCATATGAAATAGGAAAATCAATTTTTTAGTCTCTTGGTTGATCTAATATACATCCAATGGCAAAATTGGAAGCATCAACATGTATATGGAATATCTTATTCCGATATGGTGTTTTCAATATTGGGGCTGAAGTGAGAGCTTTCTTAAGCTTCATGAAGGATTCTTCACATTCATCACTCCATACAAAGAGTGTAATCAGGCTATACATGGATTTTGTGATTATAGCATACATGTAAATGAATTGACTGTAATATCCATAATGTCCTATGAATCTTGAACCCCTTTGACTATTGTTGGTCTCAGTAATTCAACAATAACATGAATTTTATTCATATTTGTTTCTATGCTATTTTTAGACACTATATGTCCAAGAATTTTTCCTTGTCTGCCCATAATTGTGCACTTTTTAGGATATAAGCAATCCTATAAAGTCTATATTTTTTGAATACCTTTTTGAGGTGTTCAAAATGATCAGCTCGGATTGATGAATGTACACATAAATCATCCATATATACTTCCAAGAAATTCTGAAGATATTCTTTAAAAGCGTGGCTCATCAATCTTTGGAAGGTGGTAGGACATTAGTTAACCCAAAAGGCATAACCCTATAGGAATAGATACCCCATTCGTTGCAAAGGCAGTTTTATGTTGATCTTTAGGATCAACCAAAAGTTGATTGTACCCTGAAAATCCATCTAAAAAGCTGTAAGTTTCTTTCCTACAACTTGTTCTAAAACATGCTTGGTGATTGGAAGAGGATAGTTATGTCTAATGGTGGCTGCATTCACTTTTTTGAGATTGACACACACTCTTAATTTTCCATTTTTCTTGGACACCACCACAATCGGAGACACCTGATCTGTGTGTTCGATTTCATAAATGAATTCAGCTTCCTTGAGCTTTTCTATCTCTTCTTTGATCTTCTTGGCAAATGTTTCATTATAAGTATATGGCCTTTGTCTACTTGGTTTTGCATAATCTCTTATAGGTATAGTATGTTGACAGATTTCTGGATCAACACCCTTGAGATCTTTATAAGACCAAGCAAAGATATCTCAATATTCTTTTAGTAAGCTTAGCAAAAGCACTTTTTCTTCTTCGGTCAAGTCATTTGCAATGTAGGCAGGTCTAGGCTCTTCTCTGGTTTGGCTAGATCTATCTTCTTTGCAATTTCAAGTCCTTCATAGGACTCACCCTGTTTTCTTAGTTCCCTTACAAGTTGTTCGACTATTATCTTTTGATCTTGGAGAGTATATCTCTTGTAATGGGATGGAACACTCATTATATCTTTACTTTCTTCTTCTGTTGTTTCCATTTCAATGCTATATATCTCCTTTAGAGCTTTCTTTAACACTAAAATAGTAACAGGACACTTTTATGTCCTTGGACACTTTTGTGTCCTGTTAAGTGACCATTTTGTTTGAATTATTTGAAGAGTATGAAAATGAATTTCTAGTTGATATATATCCACAAAGTTGCCTTATGATATAAAAAAGACGAGATTTTTTTTGGAATATCAATCTCACCATTAACCTTACTCTTGCACAATATTTTTTGAACCTAAACTGTGTGAAAAAACGGATCCTTTTTTTTTCAAAGTTTTGCAACTATACCACTCTAAACTTCATGTTTGTGAGGTTTATATTGCTAGAGGATAAGCCTTCATAGTTTTCAACATGTTTTGATGCTTCTAGGAAGAACTAAGCGTTAAAATTGAAAGTTATGACCAACTTACAAGAATTGCATAATCCTATTTTTTGGCCAAAATTAGCACTTTTATTATTTTTTTGGTGGCTTTCTTGATATCCAAATTCAATTTTGATTGTGAAAGTGGAATATATAACATAAAGCTAATCTTCCTTGAGTTTTGGGGGACCTAATACACTATATAGCATAGTATACGATGATGGTTGAGTTTTTTTATTACAAAAGAATACGAGACATTTTAGGGTAGCAAGTATAACTTTCTCAATATTACTAGTTTCTTAGGCCAATTGTGTGTATTTTGTAGGTAATAATCATATCTAATGATAAACTACAAACTTGGTTGTTTATTGAGAGGTCATAATGCTATACCCAATTTTTTCATGTTTGCTGTATTTAGCACTTTATCATTGTCCCCAAGGTTCCACTTAGTAAGCAATCCATTATCCTTTTGACATGATCCATGGCTCCTTTTGAATCCAAATGCCCAAAGGGAACTAGGAAAACATATATATAGTATCTGTATTGAGCGTGACTATAGAAACTTTGATGATAGGTCCGCAAAATGGTAAAAATGCAACTTTTTTCTACTTCTTTTTTGTCCAAACAAAATTTAGTGAGTTAAAAGCAACAATATGTTTTGATCACCAACCCATTGAAGCTAATGGGGCATTTTATCTCATGTCCTACAAAAATCCCCACTCTTATTTATATACAATCAACCGTAAGAAATGATTGTTTTGGGAAAAATGCACTGGTCCATCAAAGTTCGCAGCTTGTACTGACCAAGAGATGAGAAATTTTACAAGTTTCTCATTTTTTCTATATGTAATAGTCCTTGAACTATAAGCTCATGAAAGGGTTTTTCAAAATAAGTGGATCTACTATGGTTTTGGAAATTTTTTCCAAAACCTTGAAAGGACACTTTTATGGCTTGTTTGACACTTTTATGGCCTGTTAGGTTACCAAACTAGTGTTAACTCTTGATATTTCTTCTTTCGTTCAACTTGGGTCATGGATGAATCATCATCCTTGTGTTTAGGTTTTGATTGAGTCTCCTTTCGTGTTTTCCTTGATGTTTTTGATGTTCCTTGTTTGTTGTCTGAAGGATATCTACGTGTGATTTTGTCTTTGACACAATCATGTGCATCAGAAACTGATGGCATAGGTCAAGATTTCAAGTTTTTTGTGTCTTTTTTTCTTCTATACCATTTCTGTCTTCTTGGTTTCTGGTTTGGAAAGTCAAAAAACTTTTCCTCTCCTCAGTTTATGAGTAATTTGGCTCTCACATGTTCTTTTTTTTAACCCCAAATCATCAGATGTAGATGAATGTTCTTCAAACTCATTTGTTGCATCATAATAGAGGTCTTGAAAGACTTATTGAGATTTCAAAAATTCCTTGGGTTCCTGAAAATCATTTTCAATGTGAATGGTTGAAATCATTTGTATGGTAATTATGTCATAACCATCCTCATTGCAAAATTGAGTAGGCATAGATGTATTCACACACACATCCATTGTTGCCAAAATTTAAACAAACTCAAATGGCTCAAACAAATGCTTCAAAAAGGGTTCAATTATATAGGCTTCATCTGTGCAATCCCTTTCTAAGATACAATCTTCTCGTTTTAAACTCCCATTTTTTGAGGCTCCACACATCCAAATAAGTGTGTCTTTGTTTAACCAAGATGGAAGCTTTGATGCAACTGAAGAGACTGAGTCAAATTCTTGTATGGGCATTTTCATGACATCTCTATAAGTGTGATCTTTTAGATTAACCCTTGTGATTGATCCCACTTGATTCAAGTACAAGTAATTGTTTCCCTAATCCTGGATGAGACTTGTTGCATGAACATTCTTCCCATATGATTTCATAGTTAAGTTTCTTCCCAAAGTCCACTATTGTAAAAGTATGTTGATAATCAACTCCACAAGAATTATCTATCACTTTTTCACGCAGTCCTAAGGGTTTTTTGATGTGTCCATCCGCCAATTGTAATTTCATTCGAGTTTGTCTAATGGCCGGTTTTTCCCATGATTCCCATACTTCTTTTGTGGCTATGGCTATGCCTACCCCACTATCCAGTATTGCCATCGTTTCTACATCATTATATCTCACCAAAAGGGTTGTGTTTTGTTCTTCCCCTTCATAGCATTCTCCGACTTTGTTCATAGAGAAGGATCTAATCTCCTTGTTATCCAATTCGTGTTTCAATTTTCCCAATTTTTTTACCTTTAGCCCTGTTATCCACAATTTCTCTAGAGTTTTTTGTAAATCGTTCCATAAATATGGTCTGATTTTTAATAGTTCTCCTAAAGTAAGAGTGCATTAAATGGGTGTAGACATGATTGAATGGATGTTGTCTACCTCTAGGGTTTGTTCTGCTCTTTTTATCTGAGTTGTTTTACACACTATGGATTCGTCTTTGTTGTCTACTAGGTAACAGGGTAGTGTTCTTAGAGTCATTGGTTTAGACATTCCTGATGCTTCAAAGCCGCAATCCCCATACATGGATTGTACATCCATATCCATATCAAGAGGTATATTGTCTAACCAAACTTCCTCTATAGGAGCCGACTTCAAGGTTATGCTCCCATCATTAATCTCTCCCACTTTTTCCCACAAATGTCTTGGCTAGTCTTTTTTCATGAACGGCATACCATCTAAACGCATCTTCACTGTCAAGTACTATGAGTTTTGGCTCTTTAGTTTCAAGGTGGGGTTCTACCACCACTTCTGATTTCTCTTTATTGGTTCCGACCACAAGCTCCTCAGGTTTTGCTATACTCTCAAGCTTGGGTTTTTGTTTTTCCAGCATTTCTTGAGTAATTCTTACCAAGTTTTGATAAGCTTCAAGCTTAGCTGCTTCCATATCTAGAGAAGGATAGTTTTTCCATTTGTTTCCATATTTTGGCCTGCTTTAAGCCCCGCTTGGAAAGCTTCCAAGGCTGCATGGATTGATTCAAAAAATTTGTATACCAAAATTGATCCTCCAGATTTCATTGTGGTTTCTTTAATATCACTCCCAGTTTCTTTCACTTTTTTCTGGAATAGTTTCTTGGCCTTTTCCTTGATTTCATCCCTTTGTTTTTGTTTTCTCATCTTATACCTTTGGCTTTTTCTTTTCTTGGTCTTTTGAGAGGAATTTTTAGTATTCTCCGATTCATCAGAGGATTTGTGTTTCTTTTTCTTAGCCTGGGCTCTAGTGATCACCTTGATTGGAACAATAGGTTCACTCTCCAATGAGCTACTAGGTATCACTTGGACTACATTCACTACTATTGTTTCCTTGTTTAAAGGATTTTTTGGGCAATATTCAGGGAAGTGTCCACCCTTTTTGCAATATTGTGTACAAAAAGCTTCAACTGGCTTAATGCTCTTGTCCGGTTTTGGGCATTCATTTTTCTAGTGATCATTTGCACCACAATTATGGCAGTTTCTAGTCCTTGGCTTAATCATGGGTCTTACCATAGGAGGTCTAACACCTTGATTAGCTACATAGTACATCAGTGTAAGCTCTAGTGTAGCATAAGTCACAGGTTCTTTCATTGAAGGTGGATGTGAACTATAACACTCTCCTTATACCATTATTGTAGATGGACTAGGCTCCACATAAGTTGTAATAGGCACTACTGCTTGTTTATCTATGACTCGTTCTGAATGCATGTACTTTATAGGCTCTACATTATGTCTAGGATATGGAGGTTGTTGACCCAACACTGGTTGTTGTCTTTCCATACCCATCGGTGGTCTTTGTGTTGGGGCCATATTAGACTGATATTTGTACATGGGTTGTCCTTGTGGCCTCATAGACACATATTGAACATTTCCGTCGTACTTTGGTTGATAATAGCACTCATTGGTCTCATGTTTGGTCCATTTACCCTCGATAGCACACCATTTCTACGATCTAATTGGTTGTGCACGTTGAGGTATCCCTTGCCCTGGTCCTCTCATAGGTGCTTTCTGCATGTTATTCATCATTTTGTTCATCCTTTTGAGCATATCTTCTATGGATGTTAGTGGTGCTGCAATAGCTGTTCCCACTTGTGTTGGTTTGGTGGATGCTCTTTTCTCACTCTGAGTATCCTTAGGGACATCTTCTTCATTGAAAATATCACAATTGTCTCCCAAGTCAATAACATCTGATACACACTCTTCAGGGTCATATGTTTCTTACTATATAGTATAGCATGAAGTTCTTTGTTTAGCAATCCCTCTAGAAATAATGACACTTATCTTTCTTCAGCAGGCATTTCTACTTTTTGCCACCTTGCAATGTATTGCTTCATCCTAGTTGCACAATCCCTAAGAGACTCACCTTGCTTCTATTTAAAGCTATAGATTTGAGCTACTGTATTATGTTTCATCCTAGTTTTGGAACATGCAGCTAGAAATCCCTGAGTTAATGTATTTAAGTCCATGAATGACCTTGGTGGAATGTTTTGGAACCATATCAATGCTTTTCCTTCTAATGTCATTCCAAATCCCTCAAATTGAGTGTGGAAATCAAATATGTATTTTGCTCTTAGCACTTGCTTAAAGCTTGCTTAGTGGTCATATGGATCCCTAGATCCACTCTATTTTCTAACCCATTTTTGAAAATCAACTGGTCTGACACATCTATTTGGATCAATTCTAGTTCTCATGGCAGTTGCTCATGTCCCAAGTCCTTCAAACCAATCTGTTGGAAATATTGACTCATGTAGCCCTAGACTGGCTTTAGTGTCACACTCGGTTTTCTTCGTGATGAGGTAGGTTCGGGTTTTTTAACATTGCTACCAAAAGATCTTTTGCAGAGTTCCTCTCTTGGAATAGTTTTTGGTCCTTGGCCCAATATCCAATCTCTTATGAAGTACCCTTGGTATTGGTTTGTTCTACCTCCTCAGGACTCATCATAACAAAGTCATTGCTAGAACAAGTCCTAAACAGGTAATTTGGTAAATCTATTGAACCCTTGTCTTTGATTTTGAAGATATAGATGATCTTCATGGGTGTTAACTGTCATGATTTGGCATGAGAAGTCCTATAAAAGATCCTTGACGTTCCTATCCTCCCAAAAATTCCGACCCTAGGATTATCCGTGCTAAGCCGTTTCAAAGATTTCAGATAAACTTGATCGTATCCGTCAAATTCTAAAGTTGGTGGACCTTCTTTTGCTGCCATATCTGGAATTATGGTATTCACTTCTAACCCCCATTTTTCTATCACATCAGGGTTTTAAATTTTTAAATACTAAGTTTTGTTTTTATCCATATACATTTTTCCTTGTTTGTTTGCCCTGATTTCCTCTTCAAACTCTATGTTATGGTCATTGATGCGAATGGCATATTCTTCATCAGGATCCAGGTAAACCTGAGCTGAGCTCCATGGACATTAGTCTTATAAAAGGTGAGTATGTGCTTATATCGCACTATCGTTCCGGTTCCTGAATGAGTCGAATGGGAAGACATTTTAGATGTTGAGTCAGAATAGGTGTCTGAGATGTATTCAAAGATAGTGTCCAAGTGATCACCTTGATTCACACTCTCTTTGGTAGATACTATACTAGCGGTCTCTCCAAATATGCCTTAAATTGCTAGTATACAACCAGATCTGAGGTTCATATAGACTTGTTAAGCCCTGGATAGAGTACTTACCGTCGGATCGAATTGGTATCCGTTTCTACCACTTGACTTGAGTGCAACCCCTATCACCTATCAACTCTCAATTCCTTGCCTCTAACCTGGTTCCTATATCAATTTTAATCAAGTTAGCTACTTTCTCTCAAAGACTGTACAATGTTTGCTAGCTATTGTGATTGGTCTATGTATATCACTTCAATTTGAGCTAAGTTAGTCAGCAATTGAGACTTACAGATTCTACTCTTGCAAAAATCCAAGGACTAATTTGCAACCTAAAAACTGAGTTATGTACCAATTTTGGACCCGATGGAACCCAAAATTGACCAGTGGCCTTGTATTATGTTGTTCTAACACTCTACAAACTCAAAAGTCAAAAATATCGTCTCTAGGTCTGAGTAGTAAATAATTACAATTATTTACTTTTCTCAAAATTTTTTCATTTCTCAAGATTGTTTTGCCAAGTAATCACCTTGTTGTGGTCTCTAGACAAGTTTGGTTGAGTTTGAACAAGATTTGTCCAAGTTATCCTGTTTAGTGTCCGCAGACTCAGGTTTCAAGAATCTCGCTTAAGTCTCACTTTTGTGATCCAAATTTTACCAAATTTTATTTGTGGAGTCTACCTGATATGCTTGACCTTGTGGTATACTCAGATATGAAAATTTGTTCAATTCTATAGTAGATGTAATGTAACATTTAATGCACTAGTAACTTGTGTGTAGCGGAAATTGATAACATAGTGAGCATTTCAATAAGAACAAGTTCCTAATGAGCATAGAACGAGTGCTTAATTTGAGAAATAAACATAGCAATTTACACCTAGCTAATTTGTCATTGACAATACTTGAAAAGAGAGAGAAATAGAACAATTGACAACATTTGGGGACCGGATTTACAGGGAGCCGCCCCCCCCCCCCCCCCCCCCCCCCTCCATAAAGGCTTTGTATTATAGCTTCTCCGATCAAAGGAGACTTTTGTACAATACAATCTTTGTGTTCCTTGACAAAACTAGTTGGTACAATGAAGATGGAAGATTCATGCACCAAATTATGCTTGAAAAACACACCTAGTGTCCCTAGCCTCAGTCCCAAGACCTCACACACTTTCAAAAACGGTGAGAGCTAGCAAGGAATGAGGATAGATTGAGAGGAAGAAGATGTATCTTACGAGAAAGAAGTATTCTCCTCACATAATCACTCTAATAGCATAGCTTATCTTAGTAATTAGCATGGTAGAGGAGATGAGCATGCCATTGAAGCTTGGCTCTTGGTTGGATTTGCATTCCATAGACAAGAGTTGTTGGTGTAGGCCTCTACTTCTCAATGCTTGGAGAAGGAGATGGAGTTCTTCTTGCACACATGAGTTGTGCATGTGTGTGTGTGTGTGTGTGTGTGTGTGTGTGTGTGTGTGTGTGTGTGTGTGTGTGTGTGTGTGTGTGTAGCATTGTGTTAGAGTAAAATGCAGCCCTCTCTCTCATCTTGGTCGACCCCTCTTGCTATTTGCTCATGCAGGTCTCCCATTGGCTCCTGTAAAGCTTAGCCAATCACAAATTAGAAGCATAATTGATAGCCTTTTGACAAGTGTCCCCCTTTTCCCTTTTGTGAGATCTTTAGATAATTAAATAATTCAATTAAACTCACATTGGACCTCTTAGTCTTCTGGCCAATAGGAATCAGGCAAGCCATTGGGCTGCTCATTAGACCCCTTGGTAGACTGTCCAACAGTCTTTTAGGGAGCTCAATTCCTATTGGTTCTTTTATCAAGCATTTTTAAATTGATTAGACTAAATTTACTCTAGCCTAATTCTCATTGGTCCACCTCTATGGCCATCCAATAGGATTTGAGGGGAGATTGGGAGCAACTGGGCTAGGAGCCTGACATGTGTCCAATATTCTCTTTGTGTAAAGGGGGAGCTTTGGAGTGTGTGTGTGTGTGTGTGTGTGTGTTTCTCTCTCATCCCCTACAATAAGGGCTCACCCCCTCCTTCCTAGGGATGTGGGGAGACTTTTTAGTCTTCTCATGACCATCCAATATTTTCCCTACTTTGGCCTTTGGACCATACAATTAAAATAAGAAACTTTAGCCTATGGAAGTCTTAATGGGGTTGAACCTTAGGTCTTTTAAACCCCATTGAAGCACATTGCTCTTTTGCAGATTGTCCCCCTCTGGATCCCTATTTTCCCTCCTTTGAATCCCTGACAGAGACTAGTCTGGTAGCCTAACCAATATTCTAGCTTTTACTCCCCTCGTACTTCCCCATATTAAATGATCAATTTAACAGACAAAATAATTTGGGAGTATTAGATACTAGTTTTTATGACATTATCTCTCTCTTGAAATCATAGTTGTCCTCAACTGTGAGGTAGAGAAAATAAAGTCTAGTCATTTGTATGTTTGCTAGCGGGAAGAGGACCCCTATTTTACCCTACAACACCATTCCAAAATGGACGACTAGTCCATTTGGTGCTTGAGAGCGTTAGCTTCCGCAAGCATGTCTGCACATTAGTCCGTATCAATCTTCCATAGTAGAGTGACAAACTCTACTTGGTGTTTGGGAGACGTCGTCTCCACAAACATGATCCCTAGCATGCATACTCATTGACATTTGTGCACAATAAAGGAAAAGAGAGTCTTATAAGACAAAAACTTTGTTCGTTTAAACATATTTACATTTGCTTACTCTAGGGAATCATTGTAAGCATTGACAAGGTTTAGGTTATCCTTTAATTGTATGCATTGCATCCATCTAGCATCTTTTTTTCTCGAGAAAAAGATCCTTCTACTAGTTAATAAAACTGCCCATAGGGCTACAACCACCTCTACAAGAGAGGGCTACAACAATCATGATGGGGAGACTCTCCCAATGGAAAAACAGCATATGTACAATGAGGCTAAATCAAGAAATGGGAGGAGAGAAGAGCCACACAGGTGGACGGTAATGCCATCTGAGTACACCTTGGACCATGGTGAAAAAAGTCCCAGGATGCCAGAGTCAAAGGAAACCCTCTCTACGCTCCCGCATGCGGTCCGAGCTGCCCTAGAGTCTCTTGAGTTGTCCTCTAAAAGTATGGATCGGCTCTAGCCAAAGATTGCGAGCAATCTTTGCCGATGGTATAGGGCGAGCCTCGAAGATGCGGAAGCAGCGAGCCCGCCAGATGAACGAAAGTGTCAGACCAGTGATGAGCTCCCAGCACTCCTCTCTCTCACTGCACCACTCCTATGGAGTAAGCTCTATGGCAGGCTGGAGTGAAGGTCAACCCCCCTGCATCACTATCATCCTACTGGTGGAAGATAGCTCAAACTAAAGTGTCGGGCCCGTGAGAGTGGACCAAGCAGCTGCTGCATCCCAAGTGTACTGCTGAGCTGTGGAGAGAGCTGGCATCAGCCAAAGAACCCGAAAGCCACACCTGTTGTGCCAAAGGGTAGTCCCAAAGACAGTGGCACTGACTCTCTACAAGATGGTCACAAGCTGCACATGATGTCGAGAGACCACTATGTACTAGCTAGCTCCCAACTACTATAGCTCTATGTGCAACCAACCACTGGAACAAAGTGACTCGTCTTTGATTTTTTGGAGTCCCACACCTCTCCTAAAAATCTACCAAGAACTCAGTTGTTGTAAGACCCTCCTCCTTCCAATGAGGTGCTACAGTAGGACGAGCCTCTCTCTATGCTACCAGTATGTGACATCCTAGTCGAGAAGTGTACTAAAAGAAAGGGACACATGAGTGGTCTGCAGAGGAGAAAGGGTCCCTCCAAAGCCACTCTCCAAGATCCCATTGTACATGTGCCAGTGGACAGCTCTCCCAAGCCCACAGTCTCCAGTGGCAAGACTCAAGAGCTACTGTGTCGGGATCTATGACCCAAGTCCTCCCATAGATGCCTACCACTCGAATCCTTTAAAAATAGCACTCTCCCACATGCAGAGCCTCTACTGCAACTCAAAAAATAGGGAGGGTACAATCTCTTAGCAAGCCCGAACTGAGATGAGAACCTCTTGTCGCGTGAAGGCTCCCATCCATCTGGGCGTTGCTGACTCGAGAGGTGTGAGCCACTTAGCTGGTACTGCCTATGAGATGTCCTGACACATGCTCTGCACCCCTCTCATGCCCTGTAGATCTAAAAGCCCTGAAGCTCCTCTGACAAGCATGAAAACTGTAACCAGTTACCTAAAGAGCGTGTTGGACCTCTGCCATGGGACCCCAGGAAACATGAGGCCGACTACCAACCAAGTGGCCTCTCTGAGTGCTAAACATGGGGTTCCAAACAAGGGGTTGTCTCAAGTGATCCTTCCTGCAAGTAGGTTGATGCTGCTCTAGGCCTATAGGTTGATGCTGCTCTAGGCCTTGCCGCAGTTGCTCCCAAGATTGGAGCAAACTCACAGCAAAGCGATCCTCTAGTCTCCTGCTTAAGCCAACTCTACGCATCTCTGTGAAAATCCATCTAGCCGATGGTCGCCAGGGGCCTCTAGCCTGGGGCACCCTAGCACTAAGCCGTTGAAGCAAGAACTCCTTCCAAGGCTCCTCACTTGGAAGAAGTCCTCTGACGATGAACTTCCCAAGAAGGGCTCTGCTCTACTGTGCTGGGTCTATGATCCCTAGCCCTCCATGAGAGCAAGGAAGAGTGATGACCTGCCATGCCACTTTGGCATGGGCTATCTAAGTGTCACGCCGTGACCAAAGCAAGTTCCTAATCAACCTCTCTACCTGGATGATACAAGAACTTGAGAAGATCCAGCAAGAGGTGATGTACCACATAGCCAACAACACCTGGTTGGCCACTACAACTCTGCCTGCCAGAGAAAGTCGTGCGGAGCTCTAATGTAACAACTTCATCCTGATAGATAGGAGGAGGGGAGCAATCTGCTCCTCGGGACACAAGTCCAACCTAGCTTGACAGCCCAAGTACAAAATTGTAGTCCCTGGGGGAATCCACCTGAAACCCTCACCTGGCATCCAATCGGGCATAGGAGCACTACCAACCGAGAAATCCACTGTCTTTCTCCAGTTGATCAATGCTCGAGATGCACAATAGAAAGTCTCAAGAGGCTGCTCACACCTGTGAAGGTTGGCCTCCTAGTAGCCATCCAAGTATAAGGCTGAGTCATCAGCAAACTCAGCGTCCAGTAGCTCATCTTTCCGAATTGGAAGTGCTAAGCCACGTAAACCAACCTGCTATGAAACCAAAAACTTGCTCATCGCCTCAGTATAGAACAAAAAGAGGAAGGGGGCAAGAGGGCAGTCATGTCTGACCAAACGTGTGAGCATGAAGCGATCACCTCTACCTCCTGACAAAAGTACCTTACTATGTGCACATCTGTACAAACCTGACACCCCTCTGATCCAAGCATCTGAGAAGCCCATCCTACATAGAGTGCCCTCTAGAAAATCCCACTCAACTCTATCGTAGGCCTTCTCAAAATCGAGAAGAAGAATCACCAGATCCTCACTATGGAGCCGTGCTAGGGTAGAAGCCTCCCAAAATTCAAAGATGTTGTCAAGGATACTACGTTCCTTGACAAAACCTGTCTAAGTCCCATGTACGATGCTCTCTAGAAGTGGCTGAATCTTCAAACTCGGAGCCTTGGAAAGAATTTTATAGGCTGAGTTGAGGATGGTGATGGGACGCCACTGTCAAATCTCATCCAAGGAGCCACCCTCCTTGGGAATGAGGTAGATCAGGCCCTCACTCATGCTGTCAGGTATCTCTCCTATGTGCAGGATGTACTGAAAATCACTACACAGATCTGGGCCAAGCAAGTCCTAGTACTCCAAGAAAAAATTGGGAGTCAAGCTGTGTGCGTATGTCGCACATGTCAATGCAAGGAACTTGCCATACACTGTGTGCGAGCCACAAATGGCTCCAAGCACACAACAAGCCTAAACTAGTAAGCTCAAAAAAGATGATGGTGTGTCACTCACCACTCTACGCTTGCTGTCGTGGAGGATTCCTCGCCACGAAGAAGAGGGAGACGCCGCTACACCGCGCTCAACCACCTCGCTGCCGTCATGCCGCTGCAATGCTTGATCACTCTCTCTCTCTCTCTCTCTCTCTCTCTCTCTCTCTCTCTCTCTCTCTCTCTCTCTCTCTCTCACGCATACACACACACATAAGGAGATGAAGAAGAAGAAGATGGAGATGGAGCAAGAGCACTCTTCAATTGCACAAATGAGAGAATGAATGAAATTTAGGTTTAGTTGACTTTTATATGAGCTCACCCCATTCACACTTGGACACCCATGCTTAGCCAACTAATCCCTTGAATGTTCCAGTTAGAGTGCACCTCTCATCGGTGATCACTCTTACCCTTTTCCTATTGGACCGACAAGCCCGGTACCTGACTCTACCAAATAAATTATATGGCATCCATCTTAGGTGATAGGAATGTGCGTGAGGGTTAACATGCCCCCCTTCCTGATGTAGATTCCGTCGTCAGAAGCTATTGAGTTGAAGCTCGTTCATCGAGGTGGAAGAGCTATTGAGATGAAGCTCGTTCATCGAGGTGGAAGAGCATTTGAGATGAATGTCCTTAGCCTTCTTCAGTTACTGCAAAATCAAACAACATTGGCATTGCATTCTCATATACAATTAAAAATCATATGCAGTTTTAGGCAGACAAATTGATTGGTAACAGAATTTTAAACCATTTGTCAGCAATAAACATTAAATTGTAATATAATCAAACGCATAAACATTTGTAAAGGTAAAAAATTAAACAATTATGGGGTCGCTAATTTAACGGTCAAAAGGCACTAAAGATCGACTATTAATACCATGGGCAAGCTTCTCAATTTTCTCTGGTCAATTTGGTTGTTTAATCGCGAGAGCCAAGTATTTCATGTCCGAGGGCTGATGAGAGGCTATACCTAGAAGACCTTCTAGTTAAGCTACGATAAAAGGAATTTCTCATGAAATCATCACTTGACTAATTACCTTTTCTTTGACCCCCCAAAGTCTTTTCACTGTGATTCAATTTTGATGTGTGTGCTTATTTTGTATGCCTTGGGTTTTTTGCTTTTCAAGGAAAAGCGCCCACATTGGGAATCTCTAGGGCTCTAGTACCATAGGTGATACATGTGAGTGAAGTACCAAATCAAGATGAGGTTTCTCTTCCAGCTTAAGATTCTACATTGTGGCACTTTGATTTTTTTGTTGGTTCATTTTCAGCATTTTAATTTTGTAACTTTGGGGGGTCATATAACATTGTTACCCTCCCCAGGTTCATCACACTAGTAAACTCCCTTTATAATACTTAAGCTAAAGGTCAATAGGGACTAAGCCCACTAGAAAGCCCTAGTACATTTCACACAATGTTGCCTAAATCGGATCAAGGGCCATTGATTATTAGGAAGGCATTCCCCATGGTATTAAGAGAAGATCTCTAATGCCTAGCTTGGTCAAACTAGCTTAGTCAGACTGCTTGATTTTTAAACCTAGACAAGTGATTATGACAAAAAATTACATTGAATTTAATGTTTGATATTACGAAAATGTGTTGAATATTATGCTACCAATCACAATTAAAGCAGACAAACATGGATGCAAAAAAAAAAGGGGTAATGCTAATGGACAAGAAACACCTGTTTGTGTTGATGGTCATGCTTGATTTGAAGTGTGAACGAGAGAAAGATTCCATGAAGGTCCAAATCCTAACAACAACAACATGTTCCTCTACACACTAGGAAACACAAAGAATACCTCCAGGAGGCACATCAGTGGGAAGAAAGAACTTTGCTAATCACTAAACTCTAAAACAGAAACACTCCTATTGTACTAATCCTACCTACCCTCCATCACTCGAGTGATGAGGATCAAAGGTGTTTGATGACATAGGTTTCTATTTCAGTGTACCAGATGTGAATGTGTAGGTCTGGTCAATGTTTTGACTTTTGTTCTGCATACTCACTTGCTAATTGCTCTTGCTCTTTACTTTTTGTTCTTTTTTGTGAGTATAAGGCTTTATATATACATTCCCTAAGATTGCGATATTGAGAGGTCAGGGAGGAAGGTTGAGAGGGGAGTGAGTAAATGATGAGACATTCCCCCCTTCCTTGGGTAGATCATACCATTTGAAATGTGATCATCACCCTTTGAAACCAATTGTTCCAGATGATACTAGGTGAGGATTTTTTTCAATAGTTTTCTATTACCTTAGGTGCCTCGTTGAGTTGCAAGGGTGGTAAGGTACTCTCTCAGGATCGAACTTTAAGTGGTTCATCGGGTGATTCTTGACTATTGGGAGGTGTGGATTCCTTTGTAGCTTCATGGAGATCCACTATTGTAGGTGGAGGCTGTGGAGAAGCTTTTACCTCTATGGATGCATTACATGAGGAGCTAGAAGCTTCATGGGACTCCCCTCTTCCTGAGCTAGGTGGAACAAATCGTTCTTTCTTCGGTACCCAAACTAGCTCTGGAGCAGGTGTGTAGCGTTCTGTGATTTTTTTCTTTCCACAATTGTTAATTTGTTTTGGAGCTACAGGATTGAGCTCACATGGGCCCGGTGACAAGTAAGAGTACAATTTACATTTTGGTACCCAGATTTGATCATTTTCTTGATAGTAGACTTGGTATTCCAATAGTCGTTTAGGAATCCAACGCCATGTTTCCTTACATTTCTTGGAGCAAGTGGGACGTTTCTGACAAGGCTTTTGTTTTTTAGCACTAGCTATGGTCGCTAAAGAAACTTTAGGGACCCACTTGTATGTTTTCTTCATTATATTAGGATGAGTCTTGTCAAAAGCTATATGCATTGCTTCTAGCATATTTAAGGGTACTAGTGGTGGCATTTCATCCCCCTCAGGTGTTACCTAGGTTGTCCCCCTGTTTCCCCAAGTGTCTATGGTTGCTGCTAGGTGGACCCAATCCACATTGTTCGGCTCAGTCATCCCAAGTAGTACATCCATATAAGGAGAATCTTCCCCAACATTAGTGTTTGCTTTACACGTGTAACAATACTGCAATGGGGCCGAGTGAACTGTGGTGTCAGATCTATGATCAATTATAAACCTATTTCCTAGGGGATGTACTTGACCAGTCACAAGATCCACTCAAATGACAAAATCTTGGAACTACAAGTAGACATGGTTTTTAGACCAGTCATGCACCATTTTTGCTTCCCTCATGAAAGGACGTCCTAAGATCATCTTCGATGCCATAGTGTGCTTGGAGAAATACATAACAATGAAGAAAATTCTTAGTTTATGTCCAAAGACCTTGATCTTGAGATCTTCTAGCATCCCAATAGGTTTAACAATAGACCCATTGGCCATCTTCACTTTTATGGTTGTGGTCGCAAGGTGAGGTCTTCCCATAGTTTCCTAGCAATTTTTTGTCACAATGCTAACCCCAGCGCCACCATCAAGGCTTCCCTTCACAGTTTATCCCTTAGTAGTGATTGGTATGGTCGCATTGGATTCATCACCCTCAAAGTATTGTCCCAACTTGTTAGCAGGTATTTCTATAACAAGGTTCTCATCTAGGTTGGGTTGTGGATCTAAGTGTTCCTCCTCTATTGGCATCTCCCCAGCTCCCTGTGCAAATTGTGGTAGCCCAAACTTCAGTTCTCCATTGAGGAAGGCTCGAAGGGCTAAGACTAGCTCAGGGTCTTTATATAGTTTGGACATGATGGTGGTGCTAACTTCTGAAGACATGAAATCCATCAATTTGGCAATGTTTAACGGCACCTTTTGGACTTCAGCCCCTTGACGTGGGGAAGATGGGATCTCCATTTCTTTGATAGGATTAGGTAGTCCCTCTGTAAATATTCTTTCCATCAAGAAGTGAGTACGCCCACTTTCCCATGACTTTAAGTCACTTTCTTCTTGGATGACAATAGGTATGGCTAAGGGTATATGGACTTGGTGAGGTTGTTGTTGTGTAGGGAACATTGTGTCTGTAATCTGGATCTGCCTAGGTGCTGGTTCTAGATCCCTTTGGGTATCTTCTACCAAAATCTTTAATTGCTTGACTCGCTCGAACTCCTCTATAGGGTTTGGATAAGTTCCTATCTTCTTCTTGGATCTTGGCCATTGTGGCTCATGAAGATCTTCCTTGTTGGTTTCTATCTTAGTGGTCATTTTGGTCTTCATGGTTTCACCTGAATCAGAATCCTCTTTAGCGTCGTTCATATATACGGGGTCGTCACCAGTCCCTATGTTGGTCTTTGAACTGGGTTCTGACTTCGTTGCTTTTTGCGATCTCTTCCTTCGTGTTTTCTTCTTTTTCTGAGATTCGGCAATTAATACCGTGTCTCTTTCCTCAAGAATATAGTTTTGTTTTTGGAGCATCGATCGTGTGAGTACGTTTACTGGTACACATAGGTGTACTTTGTGATGGATCCTCGATAACTTCAATCAAGTTAAATGGCGTGATCTTCGGTACATTTGGATTATTTGGACATTGGGCAATCAAATGATCTATGCCACATCGATTACACATGAGTATTGGCATTGTAGACGTGCTCGCTTGATTGGTTTGCATTAGTGTGGCGTTCTTTTGTAACCTAATAGGACACTCGGCTACACGATGTGGACCTCCACACTCATAGCATTGAACAGGTGGTCTCTTAGCAGTGTAATTGATATTTTGGCCTCTTGTCGCAAGAGCAGCTACTTGATATACAGGTTTGACTTGTCCCCAATAGTCCTCCATGTAGTATTGTGGACTTTCTTCAAGCACATCCATCCCATAGGCAATATTAGGATCTATATCTTCCTCAGAGCCTTCTAAACAAGCAATAGATGACTCACAACCCACTTGATTCACTAAAGTGATTCTCGAATGTGGTGGTTGCATTCCTAGCACTGGAGGTGGTAAGGGTGTTGTTTGAACAACATTTTGGGCCCTAGGGACCATGTGTAGTGCTGTTTGTTCAAGAGGTGGGGCCGGCATCAATGTAGGCACTCAAGGTGTGTCTGTCCATGCTAAGGTTGGTCTATTGGCCATCCGCGCTTAAATACTATGCAATCCTTAGCTTGATGACATACCTTCCACAGGCATTGCAATTCCCATTGAATTTTACTCTAAAAGTAGGGCATTCACTTGTACTATGCGGTCCATAGCATACTGAGCACCATTGTTGCTCCCTTCTTGGATACATATGATTGTTTTACGAACACGATTATCTCTAAGACTCTCTTGAATAGCCTTGGTGAGATCTGCCAAAGTCATCTCAAATATCTTTGGCTCCTTAGCAATAGGCTTTAGGGTCATCGGCTGATGCCCTGATGCTTGCGAGCTAATAGATTTAGGCTCAACAGACACTCTTGCTCCTTGAATCATTAAATTATCCTCCAATTGGATCGCATTGGTGGTGAGACTGCTTCCCAAGTGGTGATCCCTCTAATGACTAGGCCATTGTAGATATCCTCATGTCGTAATCCCCTAATGAATCTATCAAGAAATTGATTATTATCAAAGCGCTCATTTGGATTACAACGAGAATTCAAATGCTTCAAGCGACTAATAGAGTCCCTCACTGACTCTCCTTCCTCTCGTTGGGCTTTCTGGAGCTGAGAGGCTACACCCCAAAGCACTCCCTCTCGTATGTATTCTTTTAAGAATAGTCTCCTAAGAGTAGGGTAAATCGTTTTTTCTTCCACCCTTAGGGTTCTATACCAATCCCCTGCCTTCCCACTTAAGGTTAGGCTTAAAGTATTACTCTTATGCAGGTCATTGTGTTCTCCTAGAGAATTGCATATTTGTTCAAACACTTGGATATGCTTTCTCACATCCCCGTCTCCACTAAATTTTTGTGTGAGCTTGGCTATTTGTACTGCCTTACTTCTAGGCTCTCTATTAGGCGTGTTACGCATATTCTCATCAATAGATCGACCAATAGCTTGAGCAAATGTTGCCAAGTCACCTCAGTGAGCAGGAACCGTGGGTAAAGGTGCTCCATAGACTACATGTGGAGTAGGTATTGGCATTGGGCTTGGTGCATAGGAAGCCCTTGGATTCCACGTTTGGTACAGTGTTGTGCCATGTAGCAACCCAAATTTCATATGTGTGGCCCTAGGCATAACAGACATCGGATGTGACATGCTAATGCTAGCCGGTATAGTCCCATGGAAATAAGAACTTGGGTGTTATGGTTGTGGAGCATATGTTGTTGAAACAATGAGAGGAGTAGGGACTACATGAGTACGAGGACCCATGGGTGTATATGATTGGTACACACTTGTAGGTACTGTTGCTGTAGGCATTGAGCTACCATGTAGCGGTGCTTTACTAACAAATGAGGTCCATGGCATGTTTCTTGGCATGCCCATCATTGGGGTAGGCATGGTAGCCGTGGTGTCATCAAGGGAAAGATGAGCTAGACTTGAAAAGATAAAGCTATCACTTGTGGGCTCAGATTGCACTGAGACCCCTGGCGAAACAACATATGGAGGATCCATCGGACTTACCGAGGGAGTCTCCATTTGCAATAAGGTCAGTTGTTTAGCCTTCTCTGTATCCAAGAATCTCATGAGACCCGTTGAAGGCATGTGGATCCCCTTGTTCTGTCTCTCTAACTCAATGAACTTATGGATGACCTCACAAACTCTTTGTTGTTGATCCTCCATACTAGTAGCACCCATTGTAGATTGTAGGACATCTAACCAACCCACGTGATAGGTGTGAACTGTGTATAGGTCGGTTAGAGTTTTCGTTTGTAGTTCGTACTCCCAGTTCTCATTTAAGAAAGCTCCATCTAGGATTGAGGTGCTAGGGGTGTCCTTTGAGCTAGATGCTATGTTGCTCTCTATGGGCTGACCCTTAGTGGCCGCTAATTCAAGAGCACTCGATTGCTCTCCTAGAAAGGATATTGACATAGGAGCTTTCGCTTTTAATTCTCTTTGCTGCTCTGTCTTGCGTAAGCTCTCGACTTCCTTTTCCCTAGCCGCAATGATATATCGCTCAACCTCTTGCACTTCGGCAAGGCTTCTACCATCGAGTAAGATGACCTTGAAGGGGAATAGCTCTGAAGAGTCAAGAGGTGCAATGAATGAAGTATTCACGTGCACATTTTCTAAGGGCATAGGGTCTACGTTGGTCATGAATGGAGAATTTACTTCCCCACCCCCCTCATTTACATCATTAACTCCATGTTCAGAGCGAGTGGCTCTACTAAAGGTTTCCTTCAAGCGGCTAAGCACACTCAGCCCAGACCGTGGGCCCATGGCATGCATGTGTTGGCTTGAGCTATCGGGATTAGGCATTGGAAAACCCTCCATGACATTGTAGTCAGAGGAAGAGTCACTAGCCGCTATGTTCGGGTCTTGGTTTGTACTACCGTGGGTCCCCGCCGAGGGCACGGAACCTAAGGTAGGTCGATATTGAGAACTCGCGTAAGTCAAAATTCTCTCTAGTTGCTCCGTCTCTAGCACACGACCAGAGCGTAGATGCATGTGTCTTTGGCACCCTACAAGCATCGGTGAATAACCTCGAAGGTTAACCGCTTGCTTTTTTAGGCTTCCTTTTCACTTTTTTTTTTTTTAATGATCGAATTTTTTATTAAAGTGTTTGATAGCTCAACCTTAAGTGTATCACTCAGAAAGTCGCAGTGTGCTTTACAACACAACGTTTGGTCACGTGAAGCTCCGTTGGTCCTCAAAAAAGTCGATTTTTAGCGATGTGTGAAGCTAAAATACGTAATTTTAAAGGGCGACTGAGGCTTGAGCGTGAGCGTGAGCTTGGGATTGGGTCTAGGCTTGGGTCTGGGAGATATTCCCAATCTTGGTCCTACCTTTAAATTTTTTTTTGGGGATAAGGTCGTCGCGGCCTGCGCGAGAGCACACACACACTCTACCTACCTACTTACAACTAATACACCTACTATTACACACTAACACACTTCATTAGCCCTCACAAATCTACTTCCTACTTACTGTACTTTGTATTACACAGAACTAACAACCTTAATACTAAGACCTTATCACAGAGAAAACACAGTAACCTTTCAAAACTTCATAACAAAGAAATACACAGTAGCAACACAAAATCCTTCTTCTCAACACACACACCTTCCTTCCCTACCCTTCCTACAATTGAAATTGCACCACAAAAGAAGAACAGAGTACCATTCAAGCTTAGTGTACGGCATTCCCCGACAACGGTGCTAAAAATGTGCACGTATGTCGCACGTGTCAATGCAAGGAACTTGCTGATACACTGCGTGCGAGCCACAAGTGGCTCCAAGCACACAACAAGCCTAAACTAGTAAGCTCAAAGAAGATGATGGTGTGTCATTCACTGCTCTATGTTTGCTGTCATGGAGGATTCCTCACCGCGAAGAAGAGGGAGACGCCGCTACGCCACTCTCAACTGCCTCGCCATCGTCGTGCCGCCGCAATGCTCTCTCTCTCTCTCTCTCTCTCTCTCTCTCTCTCTCTCTCTCTCTCTCTCTCTCTCTCTCTCTCTCTCTCTCTCTCTCTCTCTCTCTCTCTCGCTCGCTCGCATACACACACACACACAAGGAGATGAAAAAGAAGAAGATGGAGATGGAGCAAGAGCACTCTTCAATTGCACAAATGAGAGAATGAATGAATTTTAGGTTTAGTTGAATTTTATATGAGCTTGCCCCATTCACACTTGGGTGCCCATGCTTAGCCAACTAATCCCTTGAATGTTCTAGTTAGAGTGCACCTCTCATCGGCGATCACTCTTACCCTTTTTCTATTGGACCGACAAGCCCGGTACCTGACTCTACCAAATAAATAATACGGCGTCCGTCTTAGGTGATAGGAATGTGGCCATCCTCACCTGGACAGCCACCACAAGGGAGTGTGCTAAGATCCATGTGTAGATCCTCTGGCTGCAGAGGAAGCTCAAGCCTATCGTGCATCTCCTCAGTCCTCACAAGATAAGGGATTTGTGCCTACATCTTCTCTTTGCATGTATCTTGACACTCTGACTGAGGCTCTGCAAGTAGATCATGATAGAAATCAGTAGCAACTGCACGCATGTCTTGTGGCTCTGAAGCAACTGACTCATCGGACCTCCTCAAGTGATTGACCTTGGCATGTGAATGTTGAGGTCCCACTACCTTAAAGAAAGTGTTTGTCACTCTATCACCCAACTGGGTCCACTGAGATGCCTGTCGATGGAAAGCAAACTCACGGTGCCTCTCCTCTGTGCTGAGAAGCTCCTGGAAAGCCTGTTGTTGTAACTTCTCCTCCAACCAGGGACTGTCTGGATGTTGCTCCTACATACCCTCTACAAGGAAGAAACACCCCATTGGAGCTGCTGCTCCTCCTCTCTCACTACATAGCCAGGCAAGCTAAAGACTCCTAGAGAAAGATTTGACTAAGCTGAGCAAGTCCTGAGGCCACTCTGTCAGCAGGAGAATCTTGCATGTCTAAGCTCTCTGTCCAAAGAGCCTCGACTCGCTCTCTAGGTGTTGAATCTAGCAAGACCCTCTCTAGGATGCAAAGCATTATGCTCCCCCTCCTCTGTTTATCAGTCACTGTAAGGATCACTAGAGCATGGTCCAAAAAGGAAGTCCCTGCCAAAATTCCAACTGTCCCACCCAAGTCACAGAAGTGGAGTGTGGAAGCGGTCTATCCAAGATAGATTCATGCCACACATCTGTAACCTGCAGAGTCATACAAAACCTCTCCCAAGCTGCCAGCTCAACTCCATGCATAGTAGTATGGATACCACCAATCTTTTCAGAGGGTTCCTCCAACATGTTGAAGTCACCCCCTATGCACCATTGCTCTACTTGCAGGGCAGAGACTCAAAAATCTGAGACCAAACCTCTGCACGTTCACTCGCCACATTGGGCGCATAGATGTTTAGGAATCCCACAAGACAACACTGAACCTGCATAGTGATCTATTGAGCCCTTCCTGGCACAATAATCCCTCTGGCTACAATAGCCTGATGTAAAGAATCCACAATAGTTATACATGCCCACCCTGGATGCCTCCAGGTCCAAATGCAGCTGATCAAAAAGTCTCATACCATCCACGTAAAAGCTGACCACAACCTCTAATGCAGCTCTCACACAAATGATGCTCCTATAGCATAAGAGATCAATCTCTCCTCCCACGAGGCATCACTGAATCTCCTGACACAGTCGGCCCCTCAGACGCTGAAACTGGGGCCCACCTAGTCCCTGTACATTCCATGAGATGATCCTCATGGGGAGCGAGAGGAATGATGTTGCCGCAACAGCTAATCGTGCTATCTTTGAGGCAGGCTTGGATGGGTAGTAATCCGCATCCAAGCGTCCTCGAGATAGGTGTGATTGAAAAGAAAGTCCAAACCAAGCCCAAGAAGACCGAGCCGTGAGTAGCCTCCTCTATCCAAGAGTCCTCATGTATGTGTACATAGCATGGCGGGCTTTGTGTGTTAGGAAAAAAGTGAACCACAATGTGTCTATATCCTACTGCGTCTGGAGGTGTCACAATAAACTCGGCCAATGGCCAAAGAGTCTGAAGCATGTCTATAACTCCTAGGTCTCCCATGTGATGAGAGAACTCTAGGGCCTATGTCTGTAGCCACTCCAACACTGAGTCTATAGTCCACTCAAACTGGTCCCTACCGCAAAGGGGGAAAGAGAAGCCAACCACTGAGTCCAAGACCTCTATCCCCCTAGCTACAAGGAACAATACATGAACCCTGAAGCAGGTTGCCTCAATGTCTAGAGAAGGGTCGTTGAGAAAACGTGTAAAGTCGCAGGCAAAGAAATCCCAACAACGACAAATGTCAAATCTCGTCAGACCACGAGGAACTGCTGCAAAGGGAGACGTCTACACTAGAAGAGGAGGTTGCAATAAAGGTTGTCCCTCTCTCACCAAACGACTCATGGAAAAGGTGCTACCAAGAGATATCCTAGCAGCTGAAGAAGACCCTACCCCCTAGGGTGGCTGTGAGACTGAAGCGGGAGGAGGTGAGGGAGCAGGGGGAGAAGGGCGGGAGGGGGGGAAAGGGGGATTGAGCAGAGGATGGAGGGCAAGGTGGAGGGGTAGAGGGAGAAGGGGGAGGGGGGAGCGGGAGCAATGGGAACTTGGGGGGAGGAGGGGGGGCTATCGAGGGTGCCGTTGAGGTGGAGGTTGGAGTAGGGACCTCGTCCTACTAAAGAGGGTCAAATAGGTTCCCCATGGGAACCATCTACTGCTGGGTAGAAGCTTGAGGACCACTCTGAGTGCCAGGCTAGTGTGGTGGCCCCTACCTATATTGACCACGAACCAGTTGATAGTCCTCCTCTGCTTGAGCCCCAGGATCGGAGGGTGGCTCTGCCTGTGTACTCTGTGGTTTTGTCTGCTGTCTGCTGCTACCTAGCCATTAAGGGCTGGGGCTGGGGCTGTGGTGCAGGTCAGGGTCTCCTCCATGGATAGGTCTTTGCAAGATGGCCCAGCTTCTGTCGACAAATGAAGCACTAATTTGGGAGGGCCGAATACTCCACGCTCTGTCAAAACCAACCCCCACTCACACGAGGAAGTATGATGACCTTTGGGAGAGTGTGGGTGTCCCTAACCAGAAGACGTACCGAGGGAATGCCGTCCGCCTTGGTAGCTGCTAAGGCTGTCGTGCGAGGTGTCTCCAGGACAATCCCAATCACTGAGCCTATCCTGGACAAAAGTGGTAGGTACTCCCTCATCAAACCAGGAAAGTAGACGGAGATGGGCAGGTCTGCCTCCTCTACCAGAACATTTGAAGCTGGGTCAAAACCATGTCTCCACTATCGAAAGTGGGCTCAAATTTCTTGGATGGTCAAGGGGTTAATGGCGATGACCTTGGACGCCATCTTGGAGGTCTCAAACTTGATATGATAGTAGCCTTGTCCAAGGAATTGAACGTCCAAGATCTTGCCCACCTTTGCGAGAAGGTGGGCCTAGAGAAGATCACGCAGCTCTCCTCTGCTAGGTCTGGTGCCGAGAATCTTGCAGATGACAGAAGTCGCCTGCAGACGCTCTACCTCTGTGGCTAGGCTCGCTTGCTGTATCGGTGAAAGAGCAAGTCGAATGGTGGGCTCAGCAAGGTCGGGCGAGGGGACTTCACTGGAGTTCCTCTATGGCGGAGCTTGAGCCTCCATCTGTGTTTGTTGTTGTGTAGAAGAGGTGGAGAACAAAGACGAGGGGGAAACTCCCGCTAGACCAAGCACGCCGAATGTGCTGGCATAGCCTGACAAGCAGGAGAGACTATGTTGGCAAGCGGACACAAAGGCGGCGAAGGATGTAGTGAGCGGGCATTGGTGGGCGGGGGGAGTGTAGTGGATAGCGGGTAGGGAAAGAGGTGGGCAACAGGTGGGGACTGCACAATGGTAGCGGGCGGGTAAAGAGCAGAGGGCAGCGGGCGAGGACTGCACAGTGGAAAGCAAGCAGGGGGCTGCATAGTGGGTAGTGGGATGGGCAGCAGGGAGGTCAGTTGTACACAACAGCGGGCAGGGATAGGGGCATGGGGGGGAGTAGCACGAGGTCAGGATCAGTGATGGCGACGAGGGGGGGGGGGGGGGGGGCAGTGATGGTGAGGGGGGGTTGTGGGCAACAGCAGCAAGTTTTCTCCATCTAGCATCTTCAAAAGGATAATTTTTAAACTTGATAAGATATCATTGGATAGTCTTACCGCCTCACCTCTGCAATTCCCCGCCCTCGCCCCCCATCTTGCAAACCCCCCCCACCCCCTCTCTCTCTCTCTACCCTTCTTGGTCTTGTGCCTCCTGCCTTTTCTTGCTGCGTACCTTTCCCTCGTATGCTTCTCAAGACCCAAATGCTAATATAAGGGCCCTCGACACTTAGCGCAGACACGTGCTTGTTGTGTGTGTGTGTGTGTGTGTGTGTGTGTGTGTGTGTGTGTGTGTGTGTGTGTGTGTGTGTGTGTGTGTGTGTGAGAGAGAGAGAGAGAGAGAGAGAGAGAGAGAAACCAGCCCTGGTGCATGAGAGAGAGAGAGAGTGATTTCTCAACCTCGCAACCTCCTACAAGCAGATCTGGTGCGTCAGACCTGGTGCGTGCAAGAGAAAGAAAGAGAGATTTTTTAATCTCTCTCTCTTTGCACTTTACTTGCCATGCCTTTGCCTCTGTCCTTGCTGCCATATCGACCAAGCAGACTCTTTTCTCAAACTGTTACGGCATAAACCACACAATGCGGTCCTGCGATCTTGCGGATGTCTGGACATTGCGGACTAGGAGTCATGCGGCTTTGGGGCATTTCTTCATGGGATATCATGAGACAAGACGGGGGTTTTGCACCGTTTTCGATCTGTGCTAGAGCAGCGGGTGTATATTGAGGGCATACCAGTCTTTGTGGATATCCCTACCTCATGTCATCAATATATTTCTCTCTTGTAACTCTGTAATCTATTACATATCAATTAAGAAGATGGTGTTCTAGTCCTGTGTATTGTCTTCTATTCTGTCTTCATGTACTTTGACATTTATATAATGTAAGGTAGTGTGAGGGTATTCATTCTCGTAATTCTTATTGCTCCATTGCAGGCAATAGACATTACATCTGGCGACCACAATGCATGATGGGTGACATGCTGTGAACATACATGCGCACTAGGTTGCAGGGGTCCTCCTGACCCTGTGGTTCCAATTGTGGGGACACGTCGGAGTAGAGGCGGTTCGGATGAATTTGTTTTTTCTACACCGCAAGGCTGAGAAACATGTGTCTCCGTTGCCAAGTCTGGTGCATGGTAGGCGTATTCGGTGTGCGTGGCGTACTCCACGTAGTCAGTCATGTCCTCCTATCGTGCGCTCACCCTTACCCACTCATGTTTCTCCACCACCGTCTCCGGTAAGCAGTCCTGGGTTTCACTGCCATTGTCCCCACCTCCTAGTGTTCGACAGCTTTTTCCAAGAGGGGGTACAGTTGGGCAAGGGACTATGGCACAGCCAGTGGTGGCAGGTGGTCAGATTAATTATAGCCGCTTTCGAGGTCTTTCAAGGGAAGACCTTGATGCACATTTGCGACAATTTAATAAAGTGTATGGATTGAATCATCCTGGAGTGGTGATTCCTCTTCATCAACAATCAGTGTTTGAATATACACTTTCAGGGAAAGCTGCAAAATGGTTGTCAGAGTACCTAGATGATCACTTTCAGACGTATGTCGAAGGGTCCAGAGAGTTCTTGTGATGATTTAGAATGGAATAGACGGTCCCTCAACATTTGGAAAAGCTTCAGACGCTACGCCAAAAGTTATTGCCAGTGGAGGATTTTGCTGCAAAATTCCGGATGCTTTTGCAGCGGGTACCTCAGGCACAATGACCAGCAGCCCAGGTGTTGAATGATTATTTTCTGCAAGGACTCAATAAGGATCTCAGAACTGCTATGGAAATAGTGGATAAGGTAACCACTCCATTGGATAATGTAATTGCAAGGGTTGTCGCAGCAGGAGAAGCTTTAGAGGATACGGAATCCCCAAGGAAGTTAAAGAAAAAGGATCGCAAGAAGTCTCATTGCAAGTCTCAGGGAAGTGGCAGTGATAGTTTGGAGTCAGAGACTGCACACTCAAATTCCTCATATTCAAACAGCAGCGGTTCAGTGAAAGAATCGAAGGAAGCACCTCGGAGAAAATCCCATCGTCAAGGGAAAGGTGTTCTTTCGGATCGTCAAAATCTTCTGCGGTGGCTAAAAGTTTGAAGGAAGTGTGGTGTAGTTAGTGCCGGAATCTGGGACATGCCGCTCAAGAGTGTGCAATGAATCAGAAATGGAGTGCAATTTGCACAGCCAACACTCATAATATAGTGGAATGTTATTACAATGGTCGGGGTCGTAGGAGTCAGGATTCTTCTACATGGCACCCACCACAGTCAGGGCAGGGACAAGAGCTTGTGGTGGTGATGGTTCATGCTCATACATCAGAGGTGCCCTTTCAAGGACAAGCAGGTAGATGGGGTCAAGGAGGGGGTTGCGATTGCGGAAGAGGTGGCCTAGATTCTAATCAACCCAAGACCTGCCTTTTCTGTTTAGAGGATGGGCATTGGTGGTCTGAGTGTTCAGAGTCTATGGAATATGATCGAAAGAAACAGAAACATGCTGCTGGAAAGCAGCCAAGTGTGGCTATGGTTCATATTGAGTGGCTGGAGGAATCAGACCCGGTGGTTTTTCTAATTACGCGTTCTGGTAAAAATGTGGTTCCAACAGCCGATGTTAAGCTTCTGGATTGGGCAACTCAAGAAGATGTACATAAAAAGATTGTGACATGGATGCCACATTCTGTACCACCATTTCCATCATCAGGATCATCGACCTCTTATCTTGAAACAAAAGAGGGGAAAGTCAGAAACAAGGTGGATACTATGGAAGAGGGTAATTGGGATTCAGTTTGGAAAGAGGTTCTCGATTCGCCATTACAAGTACCTTTGGGTTCATTACTGAAATTGGTTCTGAATTTTAATAATGCTTGGCTAAGTCAGAAGTTCAAAGCAATGACTAAGATGGAAGTTAACATTGGGGTAGCTGAGGGTGAGCGGGACGAGTCAGTCCTATTGCCGGCAAACTAGGATCACGGATACTCGCATTCCAGAGCTTTCTGTCAGATATCATGGCACATACATCGACAAAGTACTATTAGATGGAGGTGCGGGAGTGAATATTATTACTCAAGCGCCTTGTGAGTGTTTTGTACTTAGTGATTGGGAACCTGCACCTTTTGTAGTTCGCATGACAGATTAGAGAAGAGTACAGCCAGTAGCATTACTCCGAGGCATTGTCCTAGATGTAGTTGGCTCGTCTTTTGTTGTTTCCTTAGTAGTCTTAAATATTGAGGATCATAGTCAAGATTATCATATTATTTTGGGGAGACCATGGTTACGTCAAGCCAGGGTAAAGCATAATTGGGAGGCAAATATGCTTACAGTTAAAAAGGGTTGCAAGAAAGTTTGGGTGATGTTGGTGTTGGGGGTCCCATCGTTGCAATAGCTCCAATGACCAACAAAATTATAAATCCGGAGGGATGAGCTATCCGGCTAGGGCATGGAAACACTCACACAATTAGTGAGCTAACCGTGGCAACACAAATGGTTAACTCTACGAGGTGAGCTTCTTGGCCTATGGAGGAGCTAAGCCGCAATGAAGGGTAATCTCCATATCCACTTCTCTTCACTTCTAATCAACCCAATCACACACACTACGATTGCAAGATGCACACAACACTAATCATATCATGCAACACACTAATTGCAAGAACACACACATAGATTTATCGAGAACCACATTCCAATCAAACCTACATGCATACACAAGAAAAAGAGGGAAATCACACAAGATTAGAGAGGGATTAACCACTAATTAGTTAAGATCTAGTTAATCTAAGAATCATAGGCAATCATAAGAAGTAAGAGAGAGGCATAGTGAGAGAGAATGAATCATTGGTTAGTGTTAATCAAGTTTTGTGAGCAAGGAGAAGCTCAAGGACTCCATAGCCCACACACCTCAAGAGCTCTCACCAAAGAGTGCTCTCAACAAATGACTTGAGAACCCTAATTTATTTTACACACTACCTTATATACCTAGGGTAAAAATATGCAATGTCCGGCTGCCCAAGGCCTTTAGGGCTCACCACTTACTTAATTTGCAACCTAGGCATAGTAAGTGACCTATTCTTTACAACTTGGAACTCACATTGAGCCCGTAACACATTAGAAATACTACAATGGCTTGAAATAAATCGGGAATTTACAATACGTGACCATTTTGGAAAAACATGAAAAATGTGTAATTCCAATCTTTATTGCTTCTTTGAATTCATCCTCGATGTGCATCTGTATGTCTTCGGTCTTTAGCAGCATCTGTTAACTAACGTTGACTCAATTAACATTCCCCCCTTCCGATTTCGAACAGGACAGGCACTGTTGAAAAGTGTCCATGGAGGCAAGGGAAGGTTTTGATTGGTTATTGATGGGCTGATTTTTTCAATTGTCATTGAATTGTTGATGAGGGTCTTCATTTGTCGTTGGATTTGTTGATGAGGTTCAATTTGTTGCAGCATCGTCATTGGTCCAAATATGTATGATGTGAGAGATGATGTTGCATTTGTTCGTTGTAATAGAATAATGATGAGGTTGTTGTTTATTTATGAAAAATATGTACAAGGGAAGTAGAATGATGAGGTTCTAAATTAGGGTCAAATACCTGGATGACCAAAGGGAAAAAACCCATTGGGAGAAAAGTGCCTTTCGGATACGCGCATTATTGGAGTACTTATTAGCATATGAAATATCAATTAAGTATTGAAGGGATTATTTGCTGATAGATATGGAATCAAAAAGCTAGCAAATATGAGAGGGTAGCATGATGGAACATTGTTGCCTATTGTAGTCCACTCAAGGTGCATAGGTGGAAGCAAAAAAGAGTGTCTAATGCACATGTCCAATAGTGGGACATCCTAATTATGTATACACAGAAATGCATGGGAAACAATATGCTGTGCAAGAAAGATTTTGAGGGGTTCTTCAAAAAGATGGTGTAGCTATAAAAGCATATGACATGGCTTTGCAAGCTAGCACCCCTTTAAGAATGGTTTTTGTTGACGAGGTTATGTGCTCTCATCTTATTTTGCATTGTGTTTGAGTGTTGGACTCCATGACACTCCACAAATTGCATGAGCAACATGACTTTAGATATGCTCAACTCTTCCAGCTTGAGCGTAAGCCTAATAACTACAACTCTTAGCACAGAGTTTAATATGACTGAAGCTTTGGGACTAATGCTTTGCTCATTTTATGGCTCAGCAGCCCATTGACTCAGACTATGCCAAAGAGTGTTTTCTGCACCCTGACAACTTGACTTTTTACATTCTTGAGCTTACTACAAACATTTCTTCAAGTAAAAGTAAGCTTGAATCCTCAAAAAGAGGATTAGTGAAGGGCCAAGTTGACATTGAAGGTTTCTTTTGCCATAGTTGTCTTATCATCTTTGAATCTGCATTCTCGTTAGTTGGGTTTTCCTTCTTTGTATGTGAAGACTCCATTGTCCGTTTGATTCTCTAATTGGGCCTGTTTATAGGAGTCTTTGATGTTGTTGTAGGCCTCCGTTCACTGTCGTCATCTGGCTTTTGATTGAGATCATTGGAAGATTTAGGAATCCAAATCTCTTGATGACCTTTGTATCTCCTTTGTTGACTTTTCCTAGCTGTAGGTCTTGTTGAGTTCTTGAGATCTTCATGCAGGATTGGTGTAGTTGCAGTTGGCTTGTGGTTGACTGGTAGCCAAATCTCTGTATAACTTGTGTAAAATCCTTTTCCAAGAGGAAAATTCTTTGAGATCCGTTTTTTTTTCTGTATCCTTTTGTTAGTTGTGGTAGACTTCAACATCTTTCGATGTTTTTCTGTTGTATACCTGCTTCTTAGGTATCCTAGAATATTGTCGAGGTTGATACCTTGTGGGCCTTGATTCTTGGGAGGGACTTGATATTACTTCATATGCCCTAACCTGCGGTTTTGGAACCCATAGGTGTCTATTACCTCCATAGTCCTCCTATTCTTTTAAACTCCATTGTGACGCTATCCATCCCATGTGTTTGTCTTTCTGTGTTGATTTCTCATCTTTAATCCAAACCGGATCATTGACTTTAATTAAATTGCTTGGAACAAATACTTGCTTGATTTCCTTTGCTTTCTTGAGTACTTTGGCTAATATACCTTTTCTTTTCTGGGTGTCCCCTTAGAGGGTTCAATTTGGTCAACAATTGGCTTGACATTTTGAAAGCTTGATGTGCTTGAAGAAGCTGATCCATGAGGGTTCTTTGATGTAGAGGCATATTTGATCACACCTTCTTTGCTAATTGATGGAAGTTTCACTTTAGCTTTACCTTTGTCTTCAATTCTTGTGACTTCTGCAACTTTGATTCCATCATTAATGGTACCTGTAATTGTTGTTGGATACCTCTTGGAAACGAGTCTCTGAAGACTCCGTCGTGTTTGAATTTTGTATCTCTGACATCTTCTTGGCCATTGGCATTCCCAATATGATGTCGTCTGGCATATCCTTGGTTGTGATCACATGGAATTGAGCTGTGATGATTTGTGCACTTACTTCAATGGTGGTGGAGATGATTCCCCAGCATTCTGCTCGTTTGTTTTCTAATATGCTCACAAATTTAGGAGTATCTTCCAGCTGTGGTTGGCCACATCTTTTCCAAGTGCAAAATGACATGAGGTTCTTGTCTAATTGAAAATCTCTTTACTTCACTTGACACCTTTTCTTCATTTTCATTGGTGATGTTGCACTTGATCTTCTCAGGATTCGTGTCTGAAGTGATTGCTTTTGTTATAGCAATGTCCTTTGGTTGAACTTTATTTGCATTTTTGTGGTTTGACCACCTGCTTCCATTGATGTCGACTTGTATTGCTGTAATATTGAACTTTTTTGCAATTTTTGATCATTGTCCTCTTGCATCTGGGTAACCTTTGACCTTAATAGATCCATTGTACTTTTTGATAGAATCTATCTTTTTGGAGGAGATTTTGGTGGTGACCTTTGTGTAGTTTTTTGGACTTTACTCGCATTGACTTTGACTTTTCTATCACTTGTTTTGGTAGCTTGAGGCTTTGCATCATCTTTAGATAGTCTTTGACTTCAGTAGGGCCATCCGTGTGGGTTTGTACAAGATCATGACCTTGCTGATATTCGTTACCATGTGCATCTTGATATGCATATGTGAGCTCGATCACATGTAACTCTTTGAACATTATGGGCTTTGTCGGCTTTTGACTTTGACTTGTGAAGATCGGTTGAAACTTCTGTCCCTGATGATCTTCATAGAAGCATTTGTCTATAGATTTTGATGAAATCTGGGTCAATTGGAAACTTCCAACAACCATATGATCTTTCAATGGTTTCTGCTTTGAAGAGGTCTATTGTCTAGAAGCTCTAGAGCTTCTAACTGGTGTAGCATTTCCTGATATTAGAGCTGGTCTTGATGGATTTACAGCTCCCCCGTTCCTAGGGTGATCACTCTAGCTTGCTTCATTGTAAGAGTTCAAAATTGTTTGGCTCTGATTTAGTCTCATCTTTTGGGACTGTGAAGGTACACTTTGGGTAGCACTGTTGACATTTGGCATTTGTAAACCTTCTACATAGTTTCCTATGTATTTCCTTGAAACATGACAAATTATTCCCCAAGTCAAGCTGTAAATAGCATTATCTTTGCCCTGATATTTTCTATCCCATGGGTCTCCTATGATTTGACCTTCTGTGGTTTCAGGACCGAAGGCATCATAGATGCTAGACTCTCGTCTATATCTACGACTGTTTTGGTCAAAGTATATGTTCGTTTGGTCACAACATCGAAGCTTGATTTCTGATGGAGGAGAGTTTGGCTCTAAATAGATTTTTGGGTTCACTCGGGTAATATCCTTCAACTCTAGAGAGGATGGGATATAATAGATTATTTCCTCTGAAATGAAATATTCTTTCTGATCTATCACTAGACGCACTTCTATGAGCTGGTATGTGGGCCGTTCAAACACTGGTTGATTCTTTTTGTACAATTGTCCTTTTTGGTCCACATAGGGTACATATGAATTATGTGTGCCATACAATGCTAACATCATTCTGTTTGATGTGTCCCTTAGACTCGTGAATGATTGCACACTTGTGGCAGTGGATGAAGAATCATTTGCAAACCTAACAGTATTTTCAACATTTGGTGATATCTCGACACCTTGACAAAATTCATGCAAGAATTTGTTGTTCAAAGAATCAATTTTAAGTTGTTCAGGTGCCTATGCATCTTTATGCTCATTTTGAACTTGCACTGCTTTTAGTGGTGCTTCTAATGGTAATGTAGAATCATCTGATTGCATTAAAAGTGATGGGTTAGATGCACTTACATTGAGATTTGCATTTCCAATTTTCTCTATACCTTGCTTGGTAGTTGATGTGTCCCTATTGTCTGGGTTTCTTGGACAATCTTCAAAAAAATGTCCACCTTTTTGTCCACAATCTGAGCAATACACCATGACTGGTGGTATTTCAATTGGTTTTGTCATGTCAAGCTCTTGCAGAGACGTTTCTGTTTCTATGTTTGCCAAATTGTCGGCATCTTCTTTCAAAACACTGAGCATCAAGTTGTAGACTGCTCCATCTTGACCTTCGTATCGTCTTTGGCTTGGTTCTCCAATTAGATTGGCTTCAATTGGTTGATCTGTTGGATCTTGCAACTCTGGCTCTCAGTTATAGATCTGACCATTGTAATCCATGTACAATGACCCTGATTCCATATGCACTAAATGGATGCTTTTGCAAACTTGTGTAGATTTCTAGATAAACACTTGGGTTGATTTTTTTCACTTCTATCTGCGCTTCATCTTTAAGCTTGCAATACCTGGCTCCACTAAAGTCTGTGAACATCTGGGAGTTCTCTGAATCTGGCTTTACCCTGATCAATAGGATCTTGGATCCTGTGTTGCTTTTGCTACTCATAAGATACCCATGGCCTTTTGTATCTGCATATAAGACTTTGTCTCCATTGTTGCCATATAGCTGTAAAATTTGCTATGTTGTTGCAGTTGTACTCATCCTGCCACTATTATTGGCTTGCTCGGTTGTACTTGGACTCTTGGATCAATTTAAGTCCATGTTGGCTCAATCTACAAAAACTGTCAATTGGTAGATTCTAGTATTGATTAGCAAAATTTATGCTGCTTGTACTAGCCTAATCTGCAATCGTATGTGAGTTGTGCCCTTGTTCGTCCGATTAAAAGCTAATTTGTAGTGCAATTGCTTGCACTTGCCAATTTCTAGCGTGCAAGTTCACTTCTAGCTCCTTGATCGAACCTCGGTAACTCTGTCAAAATTTAGCTAGAATAATAATATTCTTGGCCAAATTAATTCAATTCTACTTCCCAAGGAGATCCCAAAATCTAGCTCAAAATTCTGAGCTTCGATGAGTTTACAATTCTGATTTGTCAAATTTTGGCTCGATTCTGACAAAATTAGAAATTTATCTTCCCCTCACTGCTTTGAGTCGATCTTTCCACTCGCTTTTTCCGATTGTACTATTTTTCTTTGCGCGGTGTAATTCTTGGCTTGCAGTGTTTGCTCAGTGTGCGGTACTCTTTTCGGCTTTGTTTTTTGCTTTTCTGACGGTTTCTGACTTTCTGGCTCTTTTTGTCTTTTTTTGGCACTTCCGATGACTTTCTTTTTAAAAAAATATATATATGTAATTTTGAATTTTTTTTATAAGTATTTTTTATTTTTTTTTTGAAAAATTTTTGATTTTTTATTTTTTTTGTGAATTTTTCAAAAACATTTTGTGAATTTTAGATTTTTTGGTGATTTATTGTGTTTTTTTTTGTCAGTTTTGAACTTTTTTGTGGATTTTCTAATTTTAAAATTTTTCTATGAGTTGTTATGAATTTTTTACTATTTACTTGGTGAGCCCAAGGCTCTTTCACCGGTATCTGAACGCAAAAGCCACCACGTGGCAGTAGATTTAAAGTTTAAAAAAACATCCTGCAATGAAAGCTCTAAATAAAAAAAAACTGTGCGTGAAAAGCTACCAAGTGAATAAAATAAAAAAAGCAATCTGCGTTGCTTGATTGCTCTCCACAAGCAGTTCACAAGTTCCTCGAAGCAGCTCGGTGCTTTGTCAGCAGCCAGCAGGTTTGTTTGTGGCCTTCTTTTGTAGTGAAGCGTCAATACCTAATTATAAGCCTACCTGCGCCTTCCCCGAGTAGCGATGTTAAGCAGCTTTATGTGGAACAAGACCCAGTGGCGAGTTGAACAGTATGTCCAGCTTCAACTACCTTACTCAGCTCATTTTTGCATGCGCAACTAGTTATGGCTAGCATTATGCCACTCCAAGTATAGCTCATGTAGATTCAACAATCCTGTGCCCTCGGCCATCCTTCAATGTTCATGGAAATGATATGCAGCAGGTCCCCATGCCTAATTCTGATCAAGATTCACACCAATTCTTTTCCACGTGTTTTGCGAGTGCAGCAGCAACAAGCCGAGCAGAACCGGAAAAGAGTACCAAAGACCTTTCAAACCCTGCTTATATTTCGCAAATCATCAAGCTGGAAGGTACTTCGGATGCTTACCGACATGATGAGCACTCTCAAAGATCATATATTTCGTGCGGTCTACCCATGGCAGAGGTCTGTTCTAGTGCTACTGAAACAGAAGATATCACATTTCAATCGATGATCATTTGGCCTAATGTGGAGTCGAATCACCAAAACTCATTGCCTTCGCAGGTCCGCTCAGCACATGTTTTTGCCGATGCTATGAAACTGTTGGCAATGCAGACGGCAAAAATTCCTATCCTAATCGAGCCTGAAGAAAATGTCAATGTTGTTGTCATTGGATCCTATAGAAATGTTGAAGGAGTTGTAGCATTCATGCATTCTTCTGCTGCACTTCTATTGAAAGATCACAACTCCCCCTTCATTGTTGTATGTCAAGGTGATGCCAGTGCAGCGAGAAGGGTAGTGGACAGAGACAATTGCCATGTTGTTCTCGTCTCCATGGATGAGAAGCCCACCACCTTGTAAGACAAGGGACCGGTGTGGAGGCATACATGACGATGCCCCCTTGCTCCATCACCACTGTGAATTTGACATAGGAGACCTTGTTGAAGCGCCATCGTTCTCTTGAAGGTTGTATTTGATCTCTAGCCAAAAGCAAACCAAGCACACTGCTAGTCCCACAGTACAAGGAGATCACCTTCTACCACCCTAACACACGTACTTGGAAAAATTAAACACAAGGAGATTTCTAGTTGGGGACTCGAGGGAAAGCCCTTGTTAATCTAGTGCTTTGGCCGTATGTCAAATCCCCTCGAAGACATATGGCACTCCCTTGGTTGACATGTATGTCTGAAATGTCGTCTCTTGAAATGCATTGATTGCGGGATATGCCCAACAAGGATTGGGCCACGAAGCTCTAGCTCATTGGTTTTAGAATGCAAAGCGAGGGCACTTCTCACACTACGTAGGAGTCCAATACGTCTATGATGTAGACTATAAAGTTAGCTCTGTTTCTCTTTAATTTAATCTATATCATGCATCTTTTCTATTTGTCTTAATGTGTGTTTTGTGTCTGACAGGGAGGACATATATTCACAACAGTGGATGTTTCAATTGCACAGGCCTGACTTCAACTCGACAACACTACAAGGTTCGTTATTTGCATCAACCACCCATGACTATGTGTTTGCTTGGTGCAACACATAAACGCTACGGGGCAGGGCACGACTTCTGTTTCTTATAATTTTTGGAGAGACCACAGTGCCAGCTCTCCACCATACTTTTGTATGGCACCTCTGCATGACGTGCACTGCATACTTTGCAGTTTCAGTCTGTGACGTTTCATTGCAAGACGATATGTTTAACTAATCACATTGCTTTTTTGTAGCTTGACTCAAACATTGTTCGCTGGCTTCCACAATCGGATGACATTCGTACAGCAAGTCGGTAGTGTAGTTCATTTTTTATAGTTTGTTAATTGACTATGCTTGATTGAGAATAAGATGGGTGTCTCAAAGATGGTTCCACAATTTAGAGACTAAATGGTCGATATTACTAGGTTGTATGGTGCAATCTGCAAATAACTATAAAGCAGCTTAAGTTGCAATCCTTTTGCTCGATTCAATTACCCTCTTTAGTAGCTCTTTGTCGTATATGGAGCACTCTAGGACACAACTCGCTTCTTCCCAAGTTGAGCTATTGTTGGTGCCTATCAATAGGTTCTACTCATTTTCTCATGTCACCACAACAAAACCCAAGGCGACAACAATCACAACCAACTAACCAAGTAACCAGCCACGCTCCAAAACTTGTCAGATTATGTACGGGAAAGGCCCACCAAGCAAGACTAGTTTTATGATTTATCTGTGAGATTTTTGGGTCTTTTAAGATTTTCTATGAGTTTCTTTTTTTTTGTGAATTTTTGGATTTTTAATGATTTTTCTGTGTTTTTTAATTTTTGGTAAATTTTTATAATTTTTTTGTGAATTTTATAATTTTTTAATGAACTTTTATTGTCTTTTGTAATTTATTTGATTTTTTTGTAATTTTTCTTTGTTTATTAAAAAAACCACTTATCTGTCTGTTGACCAGCACATTTGAAGGCGGGGAGCGGGCTATCAGCACCGACAGCGGCGGGGCAGGGGCAGGTTTGAAAGGCGCAGTGATCGCCTCAGCGCGCAACGCGTGCATGGGTAAGGTGTCAAGTGGCGCGTCCTGGAGTGGGTTTCGAATGCATCAAAAGGCAGCAGTCAACCCTCGTGCAGGGAGGGGTGTGAGAGTGGGTACACGTGAGTGGAGAGAGAGAGTAGAGAGAGAAAGAAAGTTAAAGTAGGAGGGAGAGAGAGAGAGAGAGAGAGAGAGAATGGTTAGAGGGAGTTCTCGCGGGGGCAGTGAGAGAATAAGGTAGAGAGAGAATGGGTCCTGGTCCACAGTATTCGAAAAAAATCTAGGTTAATTGTAATCCCACCTACAAATTTTCAAATTTACCTCTAATTTTTATTTTTGAAGGTGAGAAAACCTACAAAATTTTGACAACATTAATGTTATTTTGTGCAAAAACCTTCAAATTTGTCGATTTACCTCTGTCGTTTCACATATGTAGGTTTGCCAAGTTTTTTAAAAATTTTCGAGCATTACCGACAGGACCTGTCACACAGCGTCAGTACGGACGCATGCACGTGTGTGTGTGTGTATGAGGGGAAGAGAGAGAGTGAGATGGAGAGGTGGGTTCACGCGTAGAAGGAAGAAGAAGAAAAGAAGTATTTTATGCGCCCCAAGGCACGGTATCGAAGCCCAAAATCCGCTTTTTATTAATTTTTTATTTTCAAATATCCAAAAAATGCCAAAATTAGGCCGAAAACTCCAAAAACTCGCCATAAAATCCCAAAAATTGCCAAAACAAATCCAAAAAATTCCAAAAAAAAATTAGGAATCTAAGAAAATCATCGCCATTCACAATCGATCATTTTTGACATGCAAAAGCATACCAAAAATAGCAGATTTTTCCAAAATTACCAATTTCGACAAAATTGTCCACCCGGCCCCCGGAAATAGTAAAACGATCAAAACTCGACCACCGAGAGCACGAATGCAAACAAAATGCTGCCGTAAATATGCACACACAAAATAGCTTGTAAATATTGCAAAATCAAATTTTTATGGAATTATCCAAAAATTAATGCAAAAAATAGCAAAAATTGTCAAAAATCTACAAAAACTATTCGACAAATATCCAAAACTTTTCTAAAAATTCTCCACACATTGAAGAATAGAGCAACTAAATAAAATATCCAAAATCACATGAATTCAATTGCCAACAATTTTATCAATAAAATCAAGACTAGGCAATTAAACCGGCAAAATTATCAACAAAATTAGGTCAAAAATTGACGCAATTAGAGTGTGTCAATCCCTATTTTGAGCACAAAAATGCAGCATTTCATCATTACACACATCATTTATGTAATCAAAACATTGAATTCACCATGCAAATTATACACTTTTTAGGCACACACACATTAAAAAATTCGCAGTTTTTACCAATCTTTAGGTGGGCACACAAAAAGGTTAAACTTGTCGGATTTGCAATGTGACTTCACAAATCATTAGTTGGGCATGAGCACAACACATATCAATCATCACAATTGAAAAATCATAACGCACACATTGATTTCTAGGTGCTCAAACGTGGGCAAAATAGTGCACACACACCTAAAATTAGCATACACACACTCAATTAGAATGCACACACACTTGATTTTAGTGCACACACACTTAAAATTGACCATCCAAGCATGCAATTAACTCGATTAAGAAACCAGTTAGCAACACACATTCATCAATTAGCAATTGAAACTTATCAAATTCATGCGCTGCCAATTCTTAAAAATTTCGGCATTACGACGGCGTGAAAATGAAAAATCACAAAATTTTCAATCCACATTGCATTACATTACATTGCAACAACATAGCATAGCATTACATTCCATCATCATGGTGGGATCTCTACACAATTCTACACATCTCTAGATTCTAGGGAGGTTAAGAATACCACCTTAATTACCTTTTCGTTGAAGATCAATTGAATGGTCGAATGCTCCAATCCTTCATAGCACATTAGTAAGTTAGCAAAAATTAGTCAAATTATCAAGGGATTAGTGAGAAATTAGAGTGTGTAAACACACAACTGGCAAGATATGATCACACATTAGGGAATTATGAACACAATGCTTCATGCACACACATTCAAAATCCACGAAAATATAAACACACAAGTAAAATTAGTAGTGAAATTAGTGAGGGAACGCATTCATTTATGCCACAATTCCACTAACGTAGGCCATCTTCCCCGACAACGGCGCCAAATGTTGGAGGTCCCATCGTTGCAATAGCTTCAATGACCAACAAAATTATCAATCCGGAGGGATGAGCTACCCGGCTAGGGCATGGAAACACTCACATGGTTAGTGAGCTAATCGTGGCAACACAAATGGTTAACTCTACGAGGTGAGCTTCTCGGCCTATGGAGGAGCTAAGCCGCAATAAAGGGCAATCTCCATATCCACTTCTTTTCACCTCTAATCAACCCAATCACATACACTACGATTGGAAGACGCACACAACACTAATCCTATCATGCAACACACTAATCGCAAGAACACAAACATAGATCTATCGAGCACCACACTCCAATCAAACCTACATGCACACACAAGCAAAAGAGGGAAATCACACAAGATTAGAGAGGGATTAACCACTAATTAGTTAAGATCTAGTTAATCTAAGCATCATAGGCAATCAAAAGAAGTAAGAGAGAGGCATAGTGAGAGAGAATGAATGATTGATTATTGTTAATCAAGTCTCATGAGCAAGGAGAATCTCAAGGACTCCATAGCCACACACCTCAAGAGCTTTCACCAAAGAGTGCTCTCAACAAATGACTTGAGAACCCTAATTTCTTTTACACACTGCCTTATATATCTAGGGTAAAAATATGCAATGTCCGGCCGCCCAAGGCCTTTCATTAGGAGAAAGTTGGACTTATTTTCGGGCCTTTTAGCTCTAGTGAGAGAATGCTCCTTAGCCAATAGGAAGAAGGCTAACGTTACGTGGAAAAAGCCTTTGTTCTTATTTTTGAAAATGCCCATGAAAACCTTTTGGGTGAAATTATCCCTATCACTAGAAAACAAAGGCGCTTGATAGTGACATATTGCACAAGCGCCGAATGCCTTTTTATGATGCGATGTTGCTATCCTATAAAGTTTGGTACTTGTACGTGTGCAACTTGCACACGCATCAATCACCTTTTCATGAGCTACTTGCAATTTGAATTTGAATGGATCGTACTGGATAACGATTGATAGGTACTATTAAAGACTAAGAAGAAGTTAGAACCAAGTGAATAGAGGCCCCTGAGGGGTCTCTGGGGCCTCTACTCGCTTGGTTCTGACCTCATGAGGCCCCGAGGCTTAAAAATGCCATATCTTGAGCTAGAGACGTCGGATTTCAGCATTCTAAAGTGCTATCCTAAGGTTTTTTGACGTTTCGAATGCATTCGTGGTATGCTTTTTGTATTTTGAAAACTTCTTTGATGTGTTTTATCTCATTGTACATCACATCACTCATTAAGATTCAGGAACATAGATTTTTGTGCACACTTAAGTTGGGCTCTCAAAAAGCATTATGTACGAGCATACATTCAAGTGATCGAGCAAAATTTTATGTATGTACTATGCAAAATAGAATTCTAAAAAACTACTTTCATATTTTCCAAGATTACCTCTCTCTATGATGCTGAGTTGGAATTTCTTACAGGCCCAAAATTGAGTCCAAGTTTCTTCTAATGAGAGCTCACCACTTACTGAATCGGCAACCTAAGCACATTAAGTGACCTATTCTTTACAATTTGGAACTCCCATTGAGCCCATAACACATTAGAAATATTATAATGGCTTGAAATAAATCGGGAATTTACAATACGTGACCATTTTGGAAAACATGAAAAATATGTAATTCCAATCCTTACTGCTTCTTCGTATTCATCTTCGATGTGCATCCGTACGTCTTTGGTCTTTAGCAGCTTCTGTTAATTGATGTTGACTCAATTAACAGTTGGGAACATGCAGACAACCAATTCAGGCAGCATGACATGTGATAACTGAGACAGTGAATATGGTGAAAGGATTAGAAGAGGATGAAGAGGAGCAATTCTTGAAGGCTAATCAGGATTTATTTTCTTTATATCTTGCAAATATTTCTATGATTTTGGAGGGGAAATCTATAGGGGTTTCAGGAATTTCACCAGAGACAGGGGAGCAAGAAAAAGGCTTGCCTAGTCCCGAATCATCGGAGGAAATTATTTTGCAAGAACATGCGTTTGAAGCACAAAGGGAAAAGTTACAAGGGTCAAGGAAGATGAACTGGAGACGGCCTTTCTAGGGGATCAAGCGGAGTCTCACGCCATTCAAATGAATAAACAGCTTGAGGCAAGTTTTCGAGGAGACTTGATTAATTTGTTGATAGAATTTAACGATGTTTTTGCATGGGAGTATGCGGATATGAAAGGATTGGATCCAAAGTTTTATCAACATACGATTAATCTAAAACCAGATGAGATGCCAGTGAAGAAGTATTCATATAGGATGAATCCGAATGTACCAAAGCAAGTTAAGGTGGAAATTGATCGTCTCTTGCAGGTGGGTTTTATTACCCCAATTGATAATCCCGAATGAATTTCTCCCATTGTGGTGGTATCAAAGAAAAACAAGCAAATTCACATTTGTGTGGATTTTCGAAAGCTGAATGCAGCTACTGTTCCAGATCCTTTTTCTCTTCCATTTTTGGATTCTATTTTGGATGATGTGGCAGGGCACGAGATGTATATTTTTCTGGATGGGTTCAGTGGATATAACCAAATTCGAATGGCATTGGGTGATCAGCCTAAAATAGCTTTAATTACAGCATGGGGCGTTTTTGCATGCACAGTAATGTGGTTCGGATTAAGGAATGCACCCTCAATTGTTCCAAATCCTTTTCCTCTTCCATTTTTGGATTCTATTTTGGATGATGTGGCAGGGCACGAGATGTATATTTTTATGGATGGGTTCAATAAATATAACCAAATTCGAATGGCATTGGGTGATCAGCCTAAAATAGCTTTTATTATAGCATGGGGCGTTTTTGCATGCACAGTAATGTGGTTCAGATTAAGGAATGCGCCCTCAACTTTTCAAAGGGATATGTTTTAAATTTTTGGTCCGTATTTGACAGATTTATGCGAGTTCGTCTGAATGATCTCAGTGTTTTTGGAGCGCAATTAGAGCATTTGAAGCAATTGCGGTTATGTTTTATGAAATATCGAGAGGTAAATTTTAGTTTAAATCCTCTATAATGTGCATTCGCAGTTCAAAGTGGGAGGTTATTGGGTCATATAATATCTGAGGATGGCATTTTCGTGGATCCGGATAAAATAGCGGTAATTATGGAAGCGCCTCCGCCGGTGAATTCAAAATAGTGACAAGTATTTCTGGGCCAAGCTCGTTGCCATGGGAGGCATTTGAGGTTTGTCGTGCATTTGGCAATCCCTATTAATCAGGCAACGCATGCCAAAGTTTTTGAATAGATGAAGGAATGTGATTTGGCTTTTTGGAAATTAAAAATTCAGCTGTCCAAAGCTCCGATTATGATCCCTCTGAATTGGGGTCAGGATTTTCATGTATTTGTGGATGCTTTTGACCGGGCCATTGGCAGTGTGCTGATGCAAAAACACATTCAAGGGTGGTTTTGGCCTGTCTATTATGCCAGCAGAAGATTATCATCCGCAGAAAAAAATTATTCAGTGATAGAAAGAGAATGTTTAGGGATGATTTATTCGGTAAAAAAGTTTCGTCATTATCTGTTGGGACGGCGGTTTTTATTTCATGTGGATCATTCGGCTCTTCTATACCTGGTGCACCAACAGAATTTGACCAAGAATATTGGCTCGATGGGTGATCTTGTTACAAGAATTTGATTTTGAGGTAATACATCATCCAGAGCCGAGCATGCGGTTGTCGGTTACCTTTCTAGGCTAGATTGCAGTGAGTCACTGACGGGGGTGGTTGATGAATTTCTGGATGCGTCTCGCTTTTTAACAGAATCTATTACAGGTGATCTTACAGTTACGCAACAACCTAGGATGATCCCCAGCATTCCATGGACCTAAAATGAGTAGATGTTCCATTTCCTAGACGGTGGAGAAATACCTTCATTCTTGTCCAGTCATCAACGGTGACGGATGGCTATTAAAAGCAAGAATTTTGAGATTGTCATGGGGAAGCTGTAGAATCGCACGGTTGCGAGGGTCTTGCTCAGATGTGTTCTACCACAAGAACAAGGATCTGTTCTGGAGGAAGTCCATACCGGCGTTGCAGGGGGGCACTTTGCAGCATTGATCACGGCAAGGAAAGTTCTACAATCAGGATTATGGTGGCCTACATTGTTTCAAGATACGAGAAGCTTTGTAAGACAATGTGATGTGTGTCAACGGTTGGGACAACCTACTAAAATGTCCAGAATGCCTTTTCAGCCACAGTATTACCTTTGGAGCCTTTTCAAAAATGGGGATTGGATTTTATTGGGCCTTTTAAACAAGTAGCAGCTAACACTGGTAATAAGTATAATTTGATGGCCACGGATTATGCAAATAAATGGGTGGAAGCATGGCCTTTGAAAGATAATACATCGGTTTCTGTTCCTGGGTGCTTATATAAGGATGTTTTTCCAGATATGGTTGTCCTATTGAGCTGGTTAGTGATCGGGGTAGCCATTTCTTGAATAAGGTGATGGAGAGAATGCTACGATTTTACTTTGTATTGCATAGGAAATCTTCTCCTTATTACACTCCGGCAAATGGGCAGGCGGAATCAACTAATAAGCAATTGGTTCGTATCCTGAAAAATCTAGTAAATATGCTTAGAACGGATTGGGACGTGAAACTTCCTTCCGCATTATGGGCTTATTGTACAACTTATAAAGTGGAAATAGGACTAACTCCTTTCAAGTTGGCATTTGGTATTGAGGCAATTACCCCAGTGGAGCATGTGGTTCCGTGTTTGCGGATGCTTATTGTAGATAGGCTTCTTCTGAAAGATTCCATTGCTTACTGTTTGGATGTTTTGCAGGAATTAGATGAAGAACAGTTGTGAAGTTTTGCGGTGTTGCAAGATCTGCAGTCCAGATGGAAGAAATGGTTAGATCGCCCTAAAGCACGGAAAATTTTACGGGGTCAATTGGTCCTTGTATTTAATTCCCGCCTTGGGAAGATGCCCAGGAAGCTAAAATTATGGTGGTCTGGACCATTCTGGATTTTTAAAGCATGCAGGCCTACCTCCTTTTATTTGGCTGACTTGCAGGGGGGGTGATTTTTGTGCCGGTGAATGAGTTTCAACTACGCCATTATTTTTCACCTAACTCGATTCAGTGCCCCTTTGCTGTGGGACAAGAGCCGAAAGCTGCCCTAATCATGATTGTAAATTCTTTTGCATGCAATCTTGAAAAGCGAGAAAAGGGCAATAATAATTGCGACACCGTGGCACACCCTATTTTGAGAACTCTTTGTGAGTGGTTTAGTGCATGCAGTTGATACCTTATACTCTCCTGTCGTTCTTTGCAACACGTTTGCAAGGTTGCACTGCATCATTCTTTTGTTCTTCTGTATATTTTTGCCACCATCACAGCCTCCTTGTTGCAGTGCGTTTCGTTTACTCCGGTGCAGTAGTTGGCTCTACACAGGGTGGACACTTGGTTATAGGATTTGCACCTGTGTGTCTTTTCCAACCTGGATTGGCAAGGTATTCATGTTCACCCACAGGTCACGACATTGATTGAGTAGTTAGCTCTGCTGGAGATGTGGTGCAAATTAACAATCAGCAGATTCAATTGAAAGCTGAAAGAATTTCAAGATGATGCTGCTTGCCAAGTGATGGTGTTTTGTGAGCATCACACGATATTCCTGCTACAGAGGCAGAACTAGAGTTTGTCTTGAAAGTGAAGGGGGAATATAAGTTATCAGGGCTCACTAATACAACGATAAGGGATGCATATCGCTGGTTCTTAGAGGCAATTTGGTTGCAAGCCAAAACTTATACATTTTTTTCTAAACCACGTAATGTATTGCATTCGGCCAACTTTGGGCCGGTGGCTTGGGTAGCGATCGTCAAAGAACGATTGCTAGCAGAATGTCAAAGAGTGGTGGGACAGATGGGGCATAGCACTCCAACAAATACCAAGGTCGGGCAGCTTTTTACTCTGGTGTTTCCCTTGAGGCAAGTTTTTCCTCTTACCCTTCGCCCTCTATGCCACTTTGAGGATGATCGATTTCTAGTATGCGGTACTATGTAGTTGGCACAAACTCAGAGTTAGGAAGTGCCCGTTGTGGGGGTGTCTCAAACACCTGCTCGCATCGTGGATGTGCCGGGTACATCGACTGCAATGGTAGCCTCTACTACACAGGAGATGGTCACTACAGGAACATCAAGCCGAAAGCGAGGAAAGGAGGAAATCCTGTTTTCCACACCACCTCCTGCTGCGACATCAACTTTGTTGGAGGATTCTGTCATTGCATGCTAGCGATGCAGAATGTAGGAGTGGGCAGCAACCTCCACTCCAGTTGGGACCGGTTCTGCAGGTGTGGATATTTCCTCGCAACCAGAACATTCTGGTGTTAATATAACAGTTGTTTCGACAGGGGGACTCTTCCAGCAGTCCTGCCCTGGGAGACACCTGCCGCAAATCCCTCTGATCAGCTCCAGGCGTGCGGAACACTTTTGCAGCGCATTCGGAGTCATTGCGTTTAGCTTGGCCAGCTCCAACTATTGAGGCACGAGTCATCGAGCTCGAAATGTCGGTGACGGCTTTGACGGAACTCCTAAAAAAAGGGATGAGGATCGAATGGAAGACCAAGCATGAGTCTAGCTTTGCTAAGCTAAAAGAATTCTGGTCTCAGCTCCTATTTTAAAGCTTCCAGACTTCAGTTTAAAAGAATTTGAAGTAGCAACCGATGCTAGCAAATTTGCACTAGGCGGAGTTCTTACTTAAGAAGGGAGACCAATGGCGTATACTTCGCGAAAGCTGAGGGATCATGAGAAGAATTACCCTACTCATGATTTGGAACTTTTAGCAGTTATACATGCGCTGAAGTTATGGAGACATTATCTTCTTGGGCGCAAGTTTCAGCTGGTTACAGACCACACGAGCTTAAAATGGATTTTTACTCAACATGCGACAACGGCGATGGATAGAGCTATTACAGGAATATGACCTTGACATAAAGTATAGACCAGGGAAGGAAAATGCAGTTGCAGATGGTCTTAGTCAAAAATCCTTTCTCGGAGCTATCTCTATTCCAAATAACCCTATCTGGTATAGAATCAAAGAAGCATCATTGGTAGATCCAGAGTACCAACATATAATATCATTAGTTCACTAGAATAATATGCCTGAAGCTAAAGATTACTCTCTTATGGGAGGATGTCTTTACTACAGACATAGACTCTGTGTACCCAGAGACCCAGCTCTAAAGAAGGCTATTCTGTATGAAGCACATGATAGCCCTACATCTGGACATCCAGGCTATGCTAAAACTCTTCATGCTAAGTTATTTTTGGTCTGGAATGAAAGGAGACATACTTCGCTATGTGAGGCAATGTCTTTCTTGTCAGCGGATAAAGGCCGAAAGGATCAAGTTACCAGCGCAACTTCAACCTCTTGACATACCCCAGATGAAATGGGAATGCATCAGTATGGATTTTGTTACTTGATTACCTTCTACAGAAGGTTATGATTCTGTTTTCGTGGTTGTTGATATGCTCACAAAAGTGGCTCATCTAATACCCGTAAAGACAACCTTTACTACTTCAGATGTTAGTCGGGTATTCCTCAAGGAGATTTTTAGGCTACATGGTCTACCCAAGCGTATCGTCAGTGATAGAGATGCCAAGTTTACATCAAAATTTTGGACTTCTCCTTTCCAATCTATTGGGTCACAATTAGCCTTCAGCACAGCGTATCATCCACAGACAGATGGGCAAACTGGAAGAGTTAATCAAGTCATCGAGGACATTCTCAGAGCCTATTGTTCGCAAGAACCAAAGAAGAGGTTACAATATCTGCCTTTGGTGGAGTATGCTTATAATTCTTCTAAACACAGAAGCATTGGAATGTCACCTTTCAAAGCTCTTTATGGACAAGACTGTTTAGCACCACTGAACTTCTCAGATCCAACCATAAGGGTAGAAGCCTCTAGGAAGATGTTAGAAGATATGGAAGCTCAGACTAGAGCTATTCACCAAGACATTCAAGCCGCTCAGGATAGACAGAAGCACTATGCATATAAGCACCAAAGAAAAGAAACTTATCACTATGCAGATATAAGAAGCTAAGCCCAAGGTATCGTGGGCCATTCGAGATCATTAAGGTTGTGAGTGACCAAGCCTACAAGCTAAAGTTACCTGCAAACTTGAAGGTTCATGATGTGTTTCATGTCAGCTTACTCAAACCCTGTCATAAAATCTAATATCTAATATCTAACCAACCCAAATGATTTTCTCATATTAAATTGATCACTTAATGTGGGAGAATAAACGGGAACAAGTTTTAAGATATAGACATGTGCTTATAGATCTATCTCAACATGGGGCCAATGGTAAAGGGGCCCAAATGAGAGATGGTCTATCAAAGAGCAAGGCTAACAAATGGAGCATAGGACCTTAGGGTTATCTTCATTGAGAACCTCCAATAATGTGTGTAAAAGGCCTTTGACCTTAGGTAAGTTAGGGCTGCGCTTGAGGCGCGGGAACCCGACCCAGCTCAAGGTGATTGTCCTACTTGTCATGCTTGATGACTAATGTGCTCGAGTTTCTTGATGATTTAGGTGCTTGAGATGCTTAATTATTGAGATGCTTGGGGTGCTTGACATGCTTGAGATGCTAGGGTTGCACTTGAGGTGAGAACCCAGCCCAAGCTTAAAGTGCTTATGAGCGAAGCTTGTGGTGGGAACTGGGCCTATGCATGATGGGCTTGAGGTCTCAAAAAGTCAAAGATTCAATCCTTACAAGGATGGGGCGAGCCCTACATGAGGGGAGATGGAGAGAACACCCACACACTCACACAAGGCATGCATGGTACAAGGAAAGTGAAAGGGACACTTGTCAAGTTCTTCCTCATGTTGCCCTCGTGGTGTGCCTGAAGCCTATTGGTTGGCCACCCAAGGGGTCCAATAATAATTTAGGAGATTTAATTTATTGATTTAGCATTTATCTAGCCCTCTCTCTCAAAAGGGAAAGGGGGACACTTGTCTCAAGGCTACCCTTGCTGCTTGTAATGCCTCGTGCTTGTGATTGGCTAGGCCTGGAGGGGTCCAATGAGCTTCAAGCATGAGCTACAAGGGGGGGTCGACCCAAGCAAGCTAGGGGGTTGCTTAGGGGATATACTCACCCACACACACTCACAAACACTCTCATTGTGTGCTATGAAAAGTGCAAGAGCTCCCTCTCCTTCTCCAAGAAAGTAGAGGTTGAGAGCCTACACCAACACTCTTGGATATGGAGTGCAAATCCAACCAAGAGCCATGCTTCAATGCTTAAGCTTGCCATCTCCTTCTTCTTCATTACTATGCTATTATGTATGCTAGCAACAAGAGTTATGATAATTGAGGAACTAATTCTTTCTCCTACAAAATGTTTCTTCTTCCTCTTCCCTACCCTCATTCCCTGCTAGCTCTCTCCACTTCGAAGGTGTTTGAGGTCTTGGGACTGAGGCTTGGGATAGTTAAAGCTTTCTTCAAGTTTATGTTATGTTTGTGATGCATGAATCTTTCCATCTTCATTCCATCACCTAGGTCACAAGGAACACAAAGATTGTATTGTAACAAGTCTCTCTTAATGGGAGAAATCATAATACAAATGCCTATTGGAGGGGGGACCAGCTCCACATAAATCTGGTCCTCAACTGTTGTCATGTTCTCTGAATTCTCTCTCTTGCAAAATTATTGTTCATGCCAAGTTAACTAATTGCTATGATTATGTTGCTATCTTCAATTATGTTCACCTGCTATGCTCACAAAGTCATTTCTCAAAAGTACTCTCATTAATTTTCGCTACTCTCAAATTAAATAGGCCAATTTCATCACAAACCCTATATTCCTAACCCTGACCAGATCTTGGACTCATATCAGATAGTCATGCCAGCACAAGGAGTCCTCGATCTCCAACCTGACTATGTACTTGACACAAGGAAAAGGAAGTTACGCAGCACAACTATCATGGAGCATCTAGTGAAGTGGAAGGATTACCCTGAAGAAGATGCAACTTGGGAGGACGAACCAACGCTCATAAAGGATTACCCAAACACAAAATCTAATATCTAATATATAACCAACCCAAATGATTTTCTCATATTAAATTGATCACTTAATGTGGGAGAATAAACGGGAACAGTTGTGAAGATATAGACATGTGCTTATAGATCTATCTCGACACGGGGCCAATGGTAAAGGGGCCCAAATGAGTGATGGTCTAACAAAGATCAAGGCTAAAAAATGGAGCATAAGGCCTTAGGGTTAGCTTCATTGAAGACCTCCAATAATGTGTGTAAAAGGCCTTTGAACTTAGGTAAGCTAGGGATGAGCTTGAGGCACAGGAACCCGACCCAGCTCGAGGTGCTTGTCCTACTTGTCATGCTTGATGACTAAGGTGCTTGAGGTGCTTGATGATTGAGGTGATTGAGATGCTTGAGGTGCTTAATTATTGAGATGCTTGAGGTACTTGACATGCTTGAGATGCTAGGGTTGTACTTGCGGTGAGAACCCAGCCCGAGCTTGAAGTGCTTATGAGCGAAGCTTGTGGTGGGAACCGGGCCTGTGCATGAGGGGCTTGAGGTGTCAAAAAGTCAAAGATTCAATCTCTACAAGGAGGGGGCGATCCCTACATAAGGGGAGATGAGAAAGAACACCCACACACTCACACAAGGCATGCATGGTTCAAAGAAAGCAAAAGGGACACTTGTCAAGTTCCTCCTCATGTTGCCCTCATGGTGTGCCTGAAGCCTATTGGTTGGCCACCCAAGGGATCCAATAATAATTTAGGAGATTTAATTAATTGATTTAGCATTTATCTAGCCCTCTCTCTCAAAAGGGAAAGTGGGACACTTGTCTCAAGGCTACCCTTGCTGCTTGTGATTGGCTAGGCCTGGAGGGGTCCAATGAGCTTCAAGCATGAGCTACAAGGGGGGGTCGACCCAAGCAAGCTAGGGGGTTTCTTAGGGGGTATACTCACCCACACACACTCACAAACACTCTCATTGTGTGCTATGCAAAGTGCAAGAGCTCCCTTTCCTTCTCCAAGCAAGTAGAGGTTGAGAGCCTACACCAACACTCTTGGATATGGAGTGTAAATCCAACCAAGAGCCATGCTTCAATGCTTAAGCTTGCAATCTCCTTCTTCTTCATTACTATGCTATTATGTATGCTAGCAACAAGAGTTATGATAAGTGAGGAACTAATTCTTTCTCCTACAAAATGTTTCTTCTTGCTCTTCCCTACCCTCATTCCCTGCTAGCTCTCTCCACTTCGAAGGTGTTTGAGGTCTTGGGACTGAGGCTTGGGATAGTTAAAGATTTCTTCAAGTTTATGTTATGTTTGTGATGCATGAAGCTTTCCATCTTCATTGCATCACCTAGGTCACAAGGAACACAAAGATTGTATTGTAACAAGTCTCTCTTAATGGGAGAAATCATAATACAAATGCCTATTGGAGGGGGGACCGGCTCCACATAAATCCGGTCCTCAACTGTTGTCATGTTCTCTAAATTGTTTCTCTTGCAAAAGTATTGTTCATGCCAAGTTAACTAATTGCTATGATTATGTTGCTATCTTCAATTATGTTCACCCGCTATGCTCACAAAGTCATTTCTTAAAAGTACTCTCATTATTTTCCGCTACTCTCAAATTAAATAGGCCAATTTCATTACATTGATATCAGAGCATTTGGTTTCTCTTTTCTTGCTTAAGAAGAGAGGTCCTTGAGTAGCCTATAAATGGTTGATGTTGTTAATTATATTACGGTAAGTGGAACTAGGATCTATTATCGGTTTTGTTGAGCCCACTATGTGGGGGATGGTGTACACCTCGGGAGCTCTGGACTTAATAATGGAGTCTTTTTAGACTTTCCTACGGCTTTACCATTATTGAGCCATAAGAAGTCCGAAAGGAGCTAGCCCTTGGCAACTCTGCTATGTTAGACCTACTCCTCTACTCTCTATAATTAACCACTTCGAGCCGTGGGTGTAGATACTTAAGAGCCGATTTTCAAAGGCTAAGAGGAGTGGCAACTAAGGTTTTGAATTGCCAAAGCATACACCATGTACGTACACAAATTTTGTTAACACGGCTGAAAATAACCCAGAGAGTACAATGAACATTGATACCTTTGATTTTGCACGTGAAGGTGCTAATGATTCAATGTCCCCCATGTTTGTCAATTATCTTGTTACTAGGTTGAAGCAAGCTATGGGCAACCCTGCTTTGCAAGCGAAAGTTACTCAACAACTTTGCGCTTATGGAATTTCCCTTCCTCTCCAAGAGGAGAGAGAGCTTAGGAGGCCTCTTAAAGAGACCCCACCCAAAAGAAGACTCTCTCCCATTCGAGAGGAGGAATCCAAAGAGCAAGAAAGCAGTGAAAGTTTAAGTTCTTTTGAAGATGTGGCTCCACGAAGACGGCGGTCTAGATGATCGTCCACTCCTCCCAAGAGGAAAATATCAACACATAGTCCTTCTCCTCATCACTCTGAAAGGCAAGAGAGGAAACAAAGGAAGAAAAGGGCTAGGAAGAGGTCACCCTCTTCTCCTTCTTCTTCACATTCCTCCTCTTCTGACGAAAGTTATGGTTATTCTCCTAGAGAATACAAGAGGGGAGGACATCAAAAATCATTTCCTGCATGGAAAAGGTCACAAAAGCTAAAGAATTTCAAGGAGGGAGGAAAGAGTATCTCTTTTCTCACCTATGATGGCACCTTCGGTGCTACCGACAAAGTGTTGGCCTTCATCCAACAATTTGATGCGGCCTTTGGAGATGAGGGCGTCACAGAGTCCTCTAAGCTACCCCATGTAGCTATGCACTTCCAAAAATCAGCTCGTCAATGGTGGGCTAGCCTTCGTGGAAATGGTGAAGCCCCAAAGACATGGAAAACTCAACGAGTTTCCATCATGAAGCAATTCCTTGCAAGCGATGCAAAGGACAAAGTGCTTACCGAATGGCGCAGCTTGAAGCTCCTCTCCCATGAGTCTATCCACAAATATGTAGACAAGTTTTGGGATTTACATCTCAAGGCTACTGTCTTTCAAAAGATAGACTTTGTCGAGCAAAGGCAACAATTCTGTGTGGGATTACCTGAAGAGATGGCCGAATACATCAACTCTCAACGGCCTAGTACTATTAGCGAAGTAATCCATCACACCATGGTTGCTTCACGCATCAATTTCCATCAAGGGGCTATACGTAATGTCAAGCCCATGGAAACAAAGACAAAAATGATGCAAAGGGGAAAACCAATGTTCAAAATACATCCCAAGTCAATTCCAACAACAACAACAATCGGTCCAAGGAGAAGGGAGTTTACAAAGGTAAAACAAACTCTCTCCTGAAGAGCTTGAATCTTTTCGCAAGAACCATAAGTGTTTCAAGTGTGGGGAGCAAGGACATGGCTATCGTTCTTGCCCCAAGAAGAATACTCGCAATGAGACTCCTAGGGCTTCCACCATCAAAGCTCCAAAAGAGGATGCTCATTGCAAAGGATCATCACCTTCCTATGCTTGGGGAAAGGTAAGAGAGCATGATGCCTTCATCTTGTTTGACCCTGGCTCTACTCTTAACTTCATATCAATGGAATTGGCCACCAAATTGGGCATTCAAGCTTTTGAGATGGGAGATATAGTAGTGGCTGATGCAGCTTTCAAGGGACAACAAGCCTCCGTTACTCCCTTGATTGGGAAGTTGAGGCTTCAGCTATGTCGACAAGGAAGACTTCTTCATCTCTCCTCTCCAACATGAGGATGTTATCTTGGGGGCACCATGGTTTGATCGCATGGTTGCCAACATGAAGTTCCCTGAAAGGAGAATCTACTTCACCTACAGGGGAAAGAACATGTATATAGATGCTAGTGAGCGTGGTCACACTATTCCACTTGTAAATCCTCTTGCTTTTGATAAGTCAATGAAGAGCTCAGTTTCTGCGTACATGATTTTTTTCAAAGAGTCTCTAAAAGATACTAATGTTTCATCAAATGTAAATGGTAGGAATCAAGAAGAGTTAGACTTGTCTAATTTTCTAAAAGGATTCCAAGATGTGTTCATCGATGATATCCCTATGGACTTACCTCCAAAACGAGGGGCTGATGACCATCGCATTGAGCTCCTTCCTGGAAGCTCACCACCTAACAAGCCTCCTTATCGAGTCTCACAAGCTCAACAAGAGGAGATCATGAGGCAAGTACAAGAGCTGGTAGACAAAGGGATGGTGAGGCCTATTTCCTCTCCCTTTTGTTCTCCAGTCCTTTTAGTGCAAAAGAAAGATGGTACATACCGTATGTGTGTGGACTATCGAGCACTAAACCATATCACTATCAAAAACAGATTTCCCGTACCTCGGGTAGAAGATCTGTTTGATAAGCTACAAGGCTCGACCTACTTCAGTAGCATTGACCTTAAGAGTGGCTATCATCAAATAAGGATAGTGGATGAAGATATCTTAAAGACCACGTTTCGCACCATTTGGTCTTTATGAATATCTAGTCATGCCTTTTGGCTTGACTAATGCACCAGCTACGTTCAATCGTTTGATGGAGAAAACTTTTAGACCATACCGCAAATTCACTGGAGTGTTCTTTGATGATATCATCATCTACTCCAAGTCTTTGGAGGAACATAAGCAACATCTCCAAGTGATTTTTCAAGCATTGAGGGAGAACAAGCTTTTTCTCAACCAAAAGAAAAGCGAATTCTTCCTTCAAGAGATTCAATACCTAGGTCATATTATCTCTAAAGATGGTATCCAAATGGATCCATCAAAGTTAGAGGTAATAAAAGCATGGCCTAACCCAAGAAATCTACATGAGCTAAGAAGCTTTGTTGGTATGTGCGCATACTATAGATGCTTCATAGAAAAATTCTCTCAAGTAGTAGGACCACTACACGACTTAACTAAGAAGAACGTTAAGTTTGTATGGACTGCTAAGGAGCAAAATTCTTTTGAAACGCTCAAAGAGAATCTTATTTCCCAACCAGTCCTCGTGCTTCCGGATCTCTCAAAGCCATTTGAGGTCTAATGTGATGCTTGTGGTGATTTCCTTGGAGTGGTTTTTCTTTAAGAAGGGCATGCCATAGCATATGAGAGCCGAAGGCTCAATATTGATGAACAAGTCTTGGGCATTTATGAGAAAGAGCTTTTAGCTGTTCTACATGCCCTAGACACATGGAAGCACTACCTATTGGGGACTCCATTTATCCTACAAACCGACCACCAAAGTCTCAAGTATTTCATGACACAAACCAAGCTTTCCGACAAACAAATGAGGTGGGAAAATTTTCTTTCGCAATTTAATTTCCATATTGCTCACATAGCTGGTAAGCAAAATCAAGTGGCCGATGCACTTTCATGACAACCCAAAGTTAATGCGGTGTCTATAGCTACTCACAATGATCTATCCTCTATGATAGATGAGTATGCTACTGACCCTGACTTTAGAGACATAATGTCAGCCCTTGCTTTGGGGAAGAAACAGGAACCATTCACCTTGCAGGATGGTTATCTTCTCCACGGCAATAGGCTATGTGTTACCCATTCCCTTCGTGAGAAAGTTATGTATGAATCCCATGCTCCCCCATATGCGGGGCATAGAGGTATTCAACCTACTCTCCGAGGAGTAGAGACGTACTTCTATTGGACTACCATGAAAGTGGACATACAAGAGTATGTTTCAAAATGTGTAGTATGCCAAAAGACCAAGTATGATAGAGGGAAGCAACCTGGATTACTACAGCCATTGCCTATCCCAAATTCACCATGGGAGAGTATATCCATAGATTTCATCTTTGGATTACCCAAATCTATCCATGGGAATACAGGAATATGGACAATAGTTGACAGGTTTAGCAAGCAAGCACATTTTATTCCTGTCAAAAAGACTATTAAGGCACATCAAATGGCAACTCTCTTCATATCTCAAATTTCCAAGCACCATGGATTACCCACATCCATCGTGCCAGATAGAGATCCTAGAATGACCAGTAATTTTTGGAAAGGTCTCTTTGAAAATCTAGAAACAAGATTGAATTTCTCTTCGGCCTATCACCCACAAACGGATGGCCAAAGTGAGATAGCCAATCTTACGATACTCGATCTACTCAAGACTTATGTTACCGAAGTAGATCAACGCTCACAATGGGAAAAGTACTTACCTCTTGTAGAGTATGCCTATAATAATACTGTACATACTTCTATGGGAAAAGCACCTTTTGAGATCATTGAGGGAAGACCTAAAATTCCCTTGCTACTCAAAGTACATGGGAAGATCTTTGCCACCGATGAGTATAGCCGTGACCTACAAGAATCTTTTCAAAAGATTAAGGAGGCTATATCCATCTCTCAACAAAGGCAAAAAGCTGCTGCTGATAAGCACAGAAGAGCCTTAATGTTCAAAGAAAATGATTGGGTCTTACTCAAGTTTCCTAAGGCTCGATTAAGGCAAACGACGGGCAAAAATCCTACGGGCCATCAAAAGTATTATGCTAAACTAGAAAAAAAATACTATGGTCCTTTCCAAATCTTGAAGCCCATCAATAAGACGGCTTATCAACTCAAGTTGCTCAACAATTGGCTCATACACAATGCCTTTCATGTAAGCCTACTTAAGCCCTACAAAGGAGAGCCACCAACTGAACCAATTATTGAAGACCCTCACGAAGTTGAAGACCAAGAAGAGGTGCTACAACCCACAGCTGTTCTTCGGCATGAAGACAAGGTACTATGACATGGTAAGATTATCCGACGGTATCTTCTTAAGTTCAAAAATTATCCTTTTGAAGATGCTAGATGGATGCAAGGAATATAGCTTAAGGATAGTATGAACCTTATCAATGCTTACAATGCTACATTAGAGTAAGCAAATGTACAAATTTCTTTTAAATGACTCATATTTTTTTCTTATAAGACTAGTCCTCTTTTTAATTGTGCACAAATTTAACTAGTATGCATGCTTTGAATCATGTTTGTGATGACGACGTCTCTCAAACACCAAGTAGAATTTGTCACTCTACTTTGGGAGAATGAAATGGACTAAAGAGCAGACACGCTTGCGGCAACTATGTCTCCTAAGCACCATATGGATTAGTCATCCATCTTGGAAAGATGTCGTAGGGTAAAAAGGGATCCTCTACCTACTACGTAAAATTGACTAATGACTAAGGCTTTATCTCTTCTACCTCATAGTCGAGGACGACTATGATTTCAAGAGAGAGGTAATGTCATAAAATCCCATATCTAATATCTAACCAACCCAAATTATTTTCTCATATTAAATTGATCACTTAATGTGGGAGAATAAACGGGAACAAGTGTTAAGATATAGACATGTGCTTATAGATCTATCTCAACACGGGGCCAATGGTAAAGGGGCCCAAATGAGAGATGGTCTATCAAAGATCAAGGCTAAAAAATGGAGCATAATACCTTAGGGTTAGCTTCATTGAAGACCTCCAATAATGTGTGTAAAAGGCCTTTGACCTTAGGTAAGCTAGGGCTAAGCTTGAGGCGCAGGAACCCGACCCAACTCGAGGTGCTTGTCCTACTTGTCATGCTTGATGACTAAGGTGCTTGAGGTTCTTGATGATTGAGGTTCTTGAGATGCTTGAGGTGCTTGACATGCTTGAGATGCTAGGGTTGTACTTGCGGTGAGAACCCAGCCCGAGCTTGAAGTGCTTATGAGCGAAGCTTGTGGTGGGAACCGGGCCTGTGCATGAGGGGCTTGAGGTGTCAAAAAGTCAAAGATTCAATCTCTACAAGGAGGGGGCGATCCCTACATAAGGGGAGATGAGAAATAACACCCACACACTCACACAAGGCATGCATGGTACAAAGAAAGCAAAAGGGACACTTGTCAAGTTCCTCCTCATGTTGCCCTCATGGTGTGCCTGAAGCCTATTGGTTGGCCACCCAAGGGATCCAATAATAATTTAGGAGATTTAATTAATTGATTTAGCATTTATCTAGCCCTCTCTCTCAAAAGGGAAAGGGGGACACTTGTCTCAAGGCTACCCTTGCTGCTTGTGATTGGCTAGGCCTGGAGGGGTCCAATGAGCTTCAAGAATGAGCTACAAGGGGGGGTCGACCCAAGCAAGCTAGGGGGTTTCTTAGGGGGTATACTCACCCACACACACTCACAAACACTCTCATTGTGTGCTATGCAAAGTGCAAGAGCTCCCTTTCCTTCTCCAAGCAAGTAGAGGTTGAGAGCCTACACCAACACTCTTGGATATGGAGTGTAAATCCAACCAAGAGCCATGCTTCAATGCTTAAGCTTGCAATCTCCTTCTTCTTCATTACTATGCTATTATGTATGCTAGCAACAAGAGTTATGATAAGTGAGGAACTAATTCTTTCTCCTACAAAATGTTTCTTCTTGCTCTTCCCTACCCTCATTCCCTGCTAGCTCTCTCCACTTCGAAGGTGTTTGAGGTCTTGGGACTGAGGCTTGGGATAGTTAAAGCTTTCTTCAAGTTTATGTTATGTTTGTGATGCATGAAGCTTTCCATATTCATTGCATCACCTAGGTCACAAGGAACACAAAGATTGTATTGTAACAAGTCTCTCTTAATGGGAGAAATCATAATACAAATGCCTATTGGAGGGGGGACCGGCTCCACATAAATCCGGTCCTCAATTGTTGTCATGTTCTCTGAATTCTCTCTCTTGCAAAAGTATTGTTCATGCCAAGTTAACTAATTGCTATGATTATGTTGCTATTTTCAATTATGTTCACCCGCTATGCTCACAAAGTCATTTCTCAAAAGTACTCTCATTAATTTCCGCTACTCTCAAATTAAATAGGCCAATTTCATTACAAACCCTATATTCCTAACCCTGACCAGTTCTTGGACTCATATCACATAGTCATGTCAGTGCAAGGAGTCCTCGAGCTCCAACTTGACTATGTACTTGAAACAAGGGAAAGGAAGTTATGCAGTAGAACTATCACGGAGCATCTAGTGAAGTGGAAGGATTACCCTGAAGAAGATGCAACTTGGGATGACGAACCAACGCTCATAAAGGATTACCCAAACACATTCTTGAGATGAGGACATCTCAAATTTTTCACCTTGGGGAGGTTGTAAGGTCTCTGACCCCGATAAAAAAGAGCACCATTGTACCTTGAAATGAACATAATGGAAAAAGTTACTATTTTTAGCAGTTTTCCGAATTCTGTCAGTGTCATGATGTTTCGAATGTTTTAAAGCTTCGAAATGTGAATTAAAAGAATTTTTTTATTAAAAAAATCCAAAAATAGTAAGTTTTTGGTCACCCGACCTGTCCAGTTTTGACCGTCTCGAAAAACTGCACCCGCATCCCGAATTTCAAAAACATGCATTTTCGGACCCCGGGGGGGCTGCTAAATATGACAGGTGCTCAGGCCAGTACGCCTTAGTTAGAGCTCAGTATAGCAATTTTCGGCATCAAATTCCGACTCGTATGAGCCGTTTTAGCCTAAAACCAAATTTTCCCAAAATTGTCCGGGGAGGCACCGGGGGCTCGAGGCTGTGTGGGAGCAGGTTCCAAGCCACTCTAAGCCACCTTTAGCAGCTAGGGGGCGCCCTCTTGCCTTGTGGGAGTTGTAGGGAAGTTTCCAAGCTAGTGAGTGAGTGTGAGAGCCAATTGAACTAACCAACTGGACATTTGGCAACTAGACTTGCGAATGCATTCACTGAGTGCTCACTCAGATGCTTATAGCAACCAAGATCGATTTTCAGCCTTGAGGAGCCTATTTAAAGGTGTGCTCACACACACACACACACACATGCTCACACACACACCCAGTACACACACACACACACACGTACACACACCTTGGGGAGGTGTTGCCGATACACACACAATTTTTGAAGGAGAAGCAAGGAGGGAGGTGCTGCCGAAATCCTCATCTTGAGGATTCATTGGATCAGAAAAATCAAAGGATTCTCAGCCCCTAATCATGGTAATTATGGTTTAATTCCGGCTCTTCTTAATTCTCATCATTATTGTCCCAAATTCTTCGTCTACTATGCCTACTTTTAGCTATAATTTACAATATCTGCTCTCTAAGTTTACATAGCCATACTCCATTACATAATCATCATTCAATTAGTTAATTTATGCAACCATTTATCATTCTTAATCAATGATTAATACATGATTAAGAGAGATTTCTCTCTCTAGGCAGCATAGTTAATAAATTGTCAACCGGTAATAATGTAGATTTGATGAAATTCTCCCTTCTACCATTCAATAGTAATGTAATCAATTAGATTCAAAAACTTCTCTCACATTAAGATGTGATTAAGGCTAAAATTAAACCATCATTAGGCCAATAAGAAGAGAATTTTCTATCACACATGCCGCGGTGATTCTGCATCATCAAATTGCACTAGGAAAGTGATTGAGCTTGCTTACTTCATCTCTCTTGTAAATCAATTAGTAAAATTCTGAATTTCTTAATCATCTAAGCCAAGTGATTAACTTTAGAGATAGTTCCCATAGGGCAAGTAAAGAATTACCCATAAAATTGCTAGGTCTCGAAGGAAAAATCTAATCTCTTGCATAAGGAGGATTCATTAATGATTCTAATCTGCCAATTGGTTTGTTATGATACTCTCGGATTTTAGCTCTTTTCTTCAAGTTTATCATTTAAAGTAGTGAGTAAAATGGCCCCGGTTAAGAGAACTCGCTTCGGTGGTGCCCACGACCGCGAGGCGGGAACGAGCAATGTGAATGGAAAGGGAAAAGCTCCCATGGACGAACAAGCACCGGCCATCTCACGAGCCATTGACGAAGAAATGGAAGAGGTAGGTCACAATTTTATTCAAGTCGTTTAAATTAACATTGCACACGTTTAGCCAGGAATGAACATATCCCCAAACATGTTGGAGAAATCCAACGGAAACCTCGGCATTGAATTCATTTGTACATTAAAATCTAAAGTAGGAAAGAAATGATTGATGGGTATGCTGTTTGCAATAGGAAAGAATGTCTGCTAGGGAAAATTTAGCTCGACATGTTCATTCTATTTCCAATGTTGAATTAGTCCTGATCCCCCTACTGATCACAGGGGGCAGAGTTCCTCGTTAAGGGCTCTTGAATCCACGAGTTGATTTCTATGCGGTGGATACCCACGACTTGCTTTCTATGCGGTGGGAACCCACGTCTTGCTTTCTATGCGGTGGGAGTGTCCATGTCGTGCTTTCTATGCAGTGGACATACCTAGTTGTATGGGCAGCTAGGCGACAACGGGAGGAGTAAACTCTCGCTGGAGGGGGGATGTTGTACCTACAGAACATTGAAATTTTAATGAATAAGTTTGAGTAGAATTTTTACTAGAATACTGTCTTGGTGCCGTTTGCAATACTAGTTGAAGGGCTGTCTTAACGAACAATGTGATTCGGAATCTAATCAAGGAATATCTATATTGAACAATCATTGTGGTAGTAATTAGGACACACAAGGAAGTGTGAGTGTGGCGGTGGAAAGTGGGGGCTTGGCTAAGGTTGCCAATGCCTATGAGGAACTCTCTGTCCCCATAGTGTTTAAATCGATACTAGTAATACTCATTGGCCCTAGAGCGGTGAAGTCTCAAGTGTACGTGCCTCTGAAACATGGGAAAAAGGCACTCGAGGTTTCTCTCCTCTTGGAAGGTGGGTCTTAGGATCGCTAGAGATAGGTTAAGTACGCTTCCCCTACGAGGTGGAGCTAGATCTCATTGCTAGTAGGCTCGAACTCGACTCACTTTGTGATGAGAGATCGTCCGCTAGTTGAACCCTGAACCACTTTGTTTGCTTCCGCTATAGATCTAGTGGGCACTAGGTTCACCATCCGATCCTTCGTTTGATATGGTGGGGTGGGGACCTCACACCTGGTATCAGAGTTTAGGTTAGGCAGAGAAATAAAGTCGTATTGTTTGAACATTTAAAAAGGAACTGAAAGTATATAGGTAGCTGATCCAAATTCCTTGCATTGGTGTTGCAGGAAGACCCCGTGCTAGAATATCGGAAGTTCCAAGTGTTTGAGCTTATTCATGAGCAAGCTCGACGATCCCCAGTTTACCAGTTCAGGTGAGATGTCATGGAGATACTGATGAAGGCTCATACGCCACACTCCACTCGCATCGATAGAGGATGGGAACTTGATTCGACACTTGCAGATGGGATTTACTACATCAACGCTCAGAAGCTAGGATGCTTGGCTACCGATTTGAAGAAGATACGTTGGGGAGAAGAGTTGAGGGTGGTGGAGTTATTCTACTTGCTGCCTACCCGATTGGACCTGACTATTTCAGGCGACTCCAATCAAACCATCAATGACTGGCTCTTGGAAAAGGTCACCGAGGTGGTCCCAACGAACAGAGTCAGGACGTTTGGAGTACCAAAAGAGGAATCCCGGCTTGATATCTTAGTTTATTATCCACTCAAGAATGAGTACAGGAACTACTTCACGAACAAAGTAGTGCATCATGTGAACACAATCTCCTAGGCGTATCTTATACGCAATCCAAAAAGCCATGTAATAAGTTGATCATCAGTTATCATAAACCTTGAGGGGTTCAATTGTAATAAATTTTCATCAATAAAGTGCTTTTTGTCTCTGAATCTTGGTCTCTTGATAAAGTGGAATCGTGAATTTTATTTAAAGTTTCGTGTCTATTTTGAAATCCAAGTAATGGTATCACGAATCTCGTATAACCCATGTAGGCACCGCCTGTTGCTCTATACTCGGCAACGCAAGAGAAGAAGCTCCTCCTTAACCAAACCCAACCTCCGATCTTTAAGCGCGAGAAGGAAAATGCGGAGAGAGATGCGGAAGTGTGGATGGAAGCCATGGACAATTATTTTGAAGTTGCGGGAACCCAACCGTGAATCAGACTATGCTTGCGATGTTCCGCTTGTCTGGCGATGCCAAGATATGGTGGAAGCAACATTGCAAGGACTTGGATATTAAGGGATCTTCCCAATCCTGGGAAGACATCAAAGCTTCAATAATGGGGCGTTATTTACCACCAACCTATAGAACCTTGAAGATGAATGAATTCTTTTCACTTCGGCAGCTGACTTCACCTGTCAAAGAATATTATGCAAAGTTTGTCACTCTTCGGAGATATGCTCCTAAGATGACCTTGGAACAACAGGTGGCGAGGTTCTGCCAAGGGCTAATCGATCCTTTGAATACTCGGTTGGAAGCTCTCAGGCCAACGACACTACAGGATGCCTTGTTGAGGGCCAAACCTCTAGCTCTTGAAGTACAAAAGGTTAATCAGAATAGGAGGAATCATTGGGCTAAAAGGGCAAGGACAACTGCTTGGAATAACAGAGCAGCCAACCAAGCATATGACCAGCGCCCTATTGTGGCTACCACCACAACCATGGAGTTCCCTGATGTTCAATGCTATGGCTGCGGCGAGTATCGACATTACAGATCCAAGTGCCCCAGGAACATTTAGGCAACCAACGCTAATGCCATACCCTTGAATACCCATGGGCGTGGCCAAGCTAATGGAAGAGGAGGACGTGGAAGGATGAACAGAGGGCGAGGGCGTGGAGCTACCGCCAGAGTGAATGCCACAGTGGTACAACCAACTGTGGGTGACGAAGCAGTGGAGAGAGCAACCCTACATGCTGCAGTTGACAATCCCAATGGTTGCGAGCAATACGCAGTCATTCATACGCCACGATCTCTCAGAGGTGAACAAGTCAACTTCCTTATAGATTGTGGTAATACTCTTTCATTTCTTTCACCCAGATGCATGAGGAAGCTAAAGCTAGATAAGTATCCAGCAAGCAAGCTAGTTGTAGAATTAGCGAACGGCAAGGAAGTAGTATCTCAACATTCTGCAGGAAAAATCGACTTTGATTTAGGGGGACACCCAACTTCTACCCAGTTTTGAACCCTACCCTTAGGATTCTTTGATGGGATACTAGGGATGGAGTAGCTAAATCAAAATAGGGCCCACATCCATTGTGCACAAGGGAACTTTACCTTTAAAAATAACTTGGGTAATGAAGCCTTAATCTAGTGGGGAAATGGGAGACCTAGGGCTACTCTAGTTAAGGCCAGCAGACTCTTGAAGGGACTAAGAAAGGGACAGCAAATTTATGCGGTAAATCTCAACAAGGTGGACCAATCAGATACCTCACTTCGACCAAACTGGTTGAGGGAGTATGATGATGTATTCCCAGAAGACCTTACGAATCTTCCACCACATAGAGACGTAGATCATGAGATTGAGACTATCCCTAGATGTGAACCTATCTCAAAAAGACCTTATAAAATGTCACTTCCAGAGGCCATCGAACTCAAGAAACAACTTAGGCAACTCATTGAGCAAGGATTCATTCGACCCAGTACTTCTCCTTGGGGTGCACCAATTCTTTTTCAGAAGAAGAAGGATGGAACCTTAAGGTTATGCATAGATTACCGTGGACTGAACCAGGTAACTGTCAAGAACAAGTATCCAATTCCAAGGATTGACGAACTCTTGGACAGGCTCCACGACGCCAAAATGTTTACAAAGATAGATCTAAGTTCAGGATATTACCAAATCAGGATCAAGGAATCAGATATTCCAAAGACAGCTTTCAATACTAGGTATGGGCACTACGAATTCACAGTAATGTCTTTTGGTCTAACAAATTCTCCTGCAAGATTCAATCAACTTATGCAGGATATTTTCAGACCTTACTTGGATGATTTTGTCTTGGTTTTCTTTGATGACATTCTGATCTATTCTAAGAATGAGGTAGATCACAAAGAACATGTTCGCAAAGTACTTGATCTTCTTCGGGAACACCAACTTTACACTAAAGAGAGCAAGTGCACCTTTTGCTCACCAAAGGTCAACTATCTTGGATTTGTCATATCGGCTGAAGGGATTTCAATGGACCCAGACAAAGTCAAGGATATCGTTGATTGGCCTCAACCATCCACCGTCAGCGAAGTAAGAGGATTTCTTGGGATAACCGGATGGTACAGGATTTTTGTCAAGGACTAGGGATGAGGATCGAATGGAAGACCGAGCACGAGTCTAGCTTTGCTAAGCTAAAAGAATTCTTGGTCTCAGCTCCTATTTTAAATCTTCCAGACTTCAGTAAAGAATTTGAAGTAGCAACCGATGCTAGCAAATTTGCTCTAGCCGGAGTTCTTACTCAAGAAGGGAGACCAGTGGCGTATACTTCGCGAAAGCTGAGGGATCATGAGAAGAATTACCCTACTCATGATTTGGAACTTTTAGCAGTTATACATGCACTGAAGTTATGGAGACATTATCTTCTTGGGCGCAAGTTTCAGCTGGTTACAGACCACAAGAGCTTAAAATGGATTTTTACTCAACATGCAACAACGGCGATGGATAGAGCTATTATAGAAATATGACCTTGACATAAAGTATAGACCAGGGAGTGAAAATGTAGTTGCAGATGGTCTTAGCCGAAAATCCTTTCTCGGAGCTATCTCTATTCCAAATAACCCTGTCTGGTATAGAATCAAAGAAGCATCCTTGGTAGATCCAGAGTACCAACGTATAGTATCATTAGTTCAGCAGAATAAGATGCCTGAAGCTAAAGATTACGCTCTTATGGGAGGATGTCTTTACTACAGACATAGACTCTGTGTACCCAGAGACCCAGCTCTAAAGAAGGCTATTCTGTATGAAGCACATGATAGCCCTACATCTGGACATCCAGGCTATGCTAAAACTCTTCATGGTGAGTTATTTTTGGTATGGAATGAAAGGAGACATACTTCGCTATGTGAGGCAATGTCTTTCTTGTCACCGGATAAAGGCCGAAAGGATCAAGTTACCAGCGCAACTTCAACCTCTTGACATACCCCAGATGAAATGGGAATGCATCAGTATCGATTTTGTTACAGGATTACCTTTTATACAGGAGGTTATAAAACTATTTTTGTGGTTATTGATATGCATACAAAAGTGGCTCATCTAATACCCGTAAAGACAACCTTTACTACTTAAGATGTTAGCCGGGTATTCATCAAGGAGATTTTTAGGCTACATGGTCTACCCAAGCGTATCGTCAGTGATAGAGATGCCAAGTTTACATCAAAATTTTGGACTTCTCTTTTCCAATCTATTGGGTCACAATTAGCCTTAAGCACAGTGTATCATCCGCAGACAGATGGGCAAACTGAAAGAGTTAATCAAGTCATCGAGGACATTCTCAGAGCCTATTGTTCGCAAGAACCAAAGAAGTGGTTACAATATCTGCCTTTGGTGGAGTATGCTTAAAATTCTTCCGAACACAGAAGCATTGGAATGTCACCTTTCAAAGCTTTTTATGGACGGGACTGTTTAGCACCACTGAACTTCTCAGATCCAACCATCAGGGTAGAAGCCTCTAGGAAGATGTTAGAAGATATGGAAGCTCAGACTAGAGCTATTCGCCAAGACATTCAGGCCGCTCAGGATAGACAGAAGCACTATGCAGATAAGCACAGTTCGAAAAGAACTTTCAAAGAAGTGGATAAGGTTTTTCTGCGAGTACAACCAAAGAAAATCAACTTATCACTAGGCAGATATAAGAAGCTAAGCCCAAGGTATTGTGGTCCATTCGAAATCATTAAGGTTGTGAGTGACCAAGCCTACAAGCTAAAGTTACCTGCAAACTTGAATTCATGATGTGTTCCACGTCAGCTTACTCAAACCCTGTCATAAAATCTAATATCTAATATCTAACCAACCCAAATGATTTTCTCATATTAAATTGATCACTTAATGTGGGAGAATAAACGGGAACAAGGGTTAAGATATAGACATGTGCTTATAAATCTATCTCAACACGGGGCCAATGGTAAAGGGGCCCAAATGAGAGATGGTCTATCAAAGAGCAAGTCTAAAAAATGGAGCATAGGACCTTAGGGTTATCTTCATTGAAGACCTCCAATAATGTGTGTAAAAGGCCTTTGACCTTAGGTAAGCTAGGGCTGAGCTTCAGGCGCGGGAACCCGACCCAGCTCGAGGTTCTTGTCCTACTTGTCATGCGTGATGACTAATGTGCTTGAGGTGCTTGATGATTTAAGTGCTTGAGATGCTTGAGGTGCTTAATTATTGAGATGTTTGAGGTGCTTGACATGCTTGAGATGCTAGGGTTGCACTTGAGGTGAGAACCCAGCCCAAGCTTAAAGTGCTTATGAGCGAAGCTTGTGGTGGGAACTGGGCCTATGCATGACGGGCTTGAGGTGTCAAAAAGTCAGAGATTCAATCCCTACAAGGAAGGGGCGATCCCTACATGAGGGGAGATGAGAGAGAACACCCACACACTCACACAAGGCATGCATGGTACAAAGAAAGCAAAAGGGACAGTTGTCAAGTTCCTCCTCATGTTGCCCTCATGGTGTGCCCGAAGCCTATTGGTTGGCCACCCAAGGGGTCCAATAATAATTCAGGAGATTTAATTAATTGATTTATCATTTATCTAGCCCTCTCTCTCAAAAGGGAAAGGGAGACACTTGTCTCAAGGCTACCCTTGCTGCTTGTAATGCCTCCAACTTGTGATTGGCTAGGCCTGGAGGGGTCCAATGAGCTTCGAGCATGAGCTACAAGGGGGGGTGGACCCAAGAAAGCTAGGGGGTTGCTTAGGGGATATACTCACCCGCACACACTCACAAACACTCTCATTGTGTGCTATGAAAAGTGCAAGAGCTCCCTCTCCTTCTCCAAGAAAGTAGAGGTTGAGAGCCTACACCAACACTCTTGGATATGGAGTGCAAATCCAACCAAGAGCCATGCTTCAATGCTTAAGCTTGACATCTCCTTCTTCTTCATTACTATGCTATTATGTATGCTAGCAACAAGAGTTATGATAATTGAGGAACTAATTCTTTCTCCTACAAAATGTTTCTTCTTCCTCTTCCCTACCCTCATTCCCTGCTAGCTCTCTCCACTTCGAAGGTGTTTGAGGTCTTGGGACTGAGGCTTGGGATAGTTAAAGATTTCTTCAAGTTTATGTTATGTTCATTTTCATATTCATTCCATCACCTAGGTCACAAGGAACACAAAGATTGTATTGTAACAAGTCTCTCTTAATGGGAGAAATCATAATACAAATGCCTATTGGAGGGGGGACCAGCTCCACATAAATCTAGTCCTCAACTGTTGTCATGTTCTATAAATTCTCTCTCTTGCAAAAGTATTGTTCATGCCAAGCTAACTAATTGCTATGATTATGTTGCTATCTTCAATTATGTTCACCCGCTATGCTCACAAAGTCATTTCTCAAAAGTACTCTCATTAATTTCCTCTACTCTCAAATTAAATAGACCAATTTCATTACAAACCCTATATTCCTAACCCTAACCAATTCTTGGACTCATATCACATAGTCATGCCAGCACAAGGAGTCCTCGAGCTCCAACCTGACTATGTACTTGAAACAAGGGAAAGGAAGTTACGCAGCAGAACTATCACGGAGCATCTAGTGAAGTGGAATGATTACCCTGAAGAAGATGCAACTTGGTAGGACGAACCAACGCTCATAAAGGATTACCCAAACACATTCTTGAGATGAGGACATTTCAAATTTTTCACGTTGGGGAGGTTGTAAGGTCTCTAACCCCGATCAAAAAGAGCACCATTTCCTTGAAATGAACATAATGGAAAAAGTTACTATTTTTAGCAGTTTTCCGAATTCTGTCAGTGTCATGATGTTTAGAATATCTTAAAGCTTCAAAATGTGAATTAAAATAGTTTTTGTAAAAAAATTCCAAAAATAGTAAGTTTTTTGTCACTTGACCCGTCCAGTTTTGACTGTCTCGAAAAACTGCACCCACACCCCGAATTTCAAAAAAATGCATTTTCGAATCCCGAGGGGGCTGCTAAATATGGTAGGTTCTGGGGCCAGTACGCCTTAGTTAGAGCTCAATATAGCAATTTTCGGCATCAAATTCCGACTCGTATGACCCATTTTAGCCTAAAACCAAATTTTCCCAAAATTGTCCGAGGAGGCACCACGGGCTCGAGGCTGTGTGGGAGCAGGTTCCAAGCCACTCTAAGCCACTCTTAGCAGCTAGGGCGCGCCCTCTTGCCTTGTGGGAGTTGTAGGGAAGTTTACAAGCTAGTGAGTGAGTGTGAGAGCCAGTTGAACTGACCAATTGGACACTTGGCAACTAGACTTGCGAATGCATTCACTGAGTGCTCACTCAGATGCTTATAGCAACCTAGATCGATTTTCAGCCTTGAGGAGCCTATTTAAAGGCTTGCTCACACACACACACACACACACACACACACACATGCTCACACACACACCCAGTACACCTACACACACCTTTGGGAGGTGCTGCCGGTACACACCCAGTTTTTGAAGGAGAAGCAAGGAGGGAGGTGTTGCCGAAATTCTCATCTTGAGGATTCATTGGATCAGAAACATCAAAGGATTCTTAGCCCCTAATCACGGTAATTATGGTTTAATTTCAGCTCTTCTTAATTCTCATCATTATTCTCCCAAATTCTTCGTCTACTATGCAGACGTGTAGCTATAATTCCCAATAGTTGCTCTCTAAGTTTACATAGCCATACTCCATTACATAATCATCATTCAATTAGTTAATTTATGCAACCATTCATCATTCTTAATCAATGATTAATACGTGATTAAGAGAGATTTCTCTCTCTAGGCAGCATAGTTAATAAATTGTCAGCCGGTAATAATGTAGATTTGATGAAATTCTCCCTTCTACCATTCAATAGTAATGTAATTAATTAGATTCAAAAACTTCTCTCACATTAAGATGTGATTAAGGCTAAAATTAAACCGTCATTAGGCCAATAAGAAGAGAATTTTCTATCACACATGCCTGTGGTAATTCTGCATCTTCAAATTGCACTAGGAAAGTGATTGAGCTTGCTTACTTCATCTCTCTTGTAAATCAATTAGTAAAATTCTGAATTTCTTAATCATCTAAGCCAAGTGATTAACTTTAGAGACAGTTCCCATAGGGCAAGTAAAGAATTACCCGTAAAATTGCTAGGTCTCGAAGGAAAAATCTAATCTCTTACATAAGGAGGATTCATTAATGATTCTAATCTGCCAATTGGTTTGTTATGACTCTTGGATTTTAGCTCTTTTCTTCAAGTTTATCATTCAAAGTAGTGAGTAAAATGGCCCCGGTTAAGAGAACTCGCTTCGGTGGTGCCCACGACCGCGAGGCGGGAACGAGCAATGTGAATGGAAAGGGAAAAGCTCCCATGGACGAACAAGCACCGGCCATCTCACGAGCCATTGATGAAGAAATGGAAGAGGTAGGTCACAATTTTATTCAAGTCGTTTAAATTAACATTGCACACGTTTAGCCAGGAATGAACATATCCCCAAACATGTTGGAGAAATCCAACGGAAACCTCGGCATTGAATTCATTTGTACATTAAAGTCTAAAGTAGGAAAAAAATGATTGATGGGTATGCTATTTGCAATAGGAAAGAATGTCTACTAGGGAAAATTTAGCTGGACATGTTCATTCTATTTCCAATGTTGAATTAGTCATGATCCCCATACTGATCACAGGGGGCAGAGTTCCTCGTTAAGGGCTCTTGAATCCACAACTTGCTTTCTATGCGGTGGATACCCACGACTTGCTTTCTATGCGGTGGGAACCCACGTCTTACTTTCTATGCAGCGGGAGTGTCCATGTCGTGCTTTCTATGCGGTGGACATACCTAGTTGTATGGGCAGCTAGGCGACAACAGGAGGAGTAAACTCTCGTTGGAGGGGGGATATTGTACCTCCAGAACATTGGAATTTTAATGAATAATTTTGAGTAGAATTTTTACTAGAATACTGTCTTGGTGCCGTTTGCAATACTGGTTGAAGGGTTGTCTTAACGAACAATGTGATTCGGAATCTAATCAAGGAATCTTTATGTTGAACAATCATTGTAGTAGTAATTAGGACACACAAGGAAGTGTGAGTGTGGGGGTGGAAAGTGGGGGCTTGGCTCAGGTTGCCAATGCCTATGAGAAGGGTGGTCCCGATCGGTTGGGAACTCGCTGTCCCCATAGTGTTTAAATCGATACTAGTAATACTCATTGGCCCTAGAGCGGTGAAGTCTCAAGTTTACGTGCCTCTGAAACATGGGGAAAAAGGCACTCGAGGTTTCTCTCCTCTTGGAAGGTGGGTCTTAGGATCTCTAGAGATAGGTTAATTACGCTTCCCCTGCGAGGTGAAGCTAGATCTGATTGCTAGTAGTCTCGAACTCGACTCACTTTGTGATGAGAGATCGTCCGCTAGTTGAACCCTGAACCACTTTGTTTGCTTCCGCTATAGATCTAGTGGCCACCAGGTTCACCACCAGATCCGCCGTTTGATACGGTGGGGTGGGGACCTCACAGTCTGAGAGAGAGAGAGAGAGAGAGAGAGAGAGAGAGAGAGAGAGAGCGAGAGAGAGAGAGAGAGAGAGAGAGAGAGAACTTTTGTGCAATCCTTGTTGTTGTTCAAAAGGATCCCCCAAGATTCTTCTTCTCTTTCTTTTCCAAAATGTGTAAGACATACTTACCGCCTCGTAATACCTTGTCTTTGTGTAGGAGAATGGACTCGGGCTGCAGCACCTCTTCTTGGTCTTCGATCTTCGGTGGGTGTTCAATAATTGCTTCTTGAGGTGGCTCTCCTTTGTAAGGGTTTAGTAGGCTCACATGGAAAGCATTGTGTATTAGCCAATGGCTGGGAAACTGTAGTTGTAGGCCATTGAATTAGGAATCTAAAAGGGGCCATAGTACCTTTTTGCTAAATTAGCATAGTACTTTTGGTGTCTCGTAGGATTATTGCCCGTTGTGTGCCTTAATCGACCCAATCATTTTGTTTAAAATCTAGGACTCTTCTATGCTTATCAGCAATAGCCTTTTTCTTTATCTAGGAGATGGATATAGTATCCTTAATCTTTTGAAAAGATTCTTACAGGTCTCGGCTATATTCATCTGTAGTGAAGATCTTCCCATGTACCTTAAGTAGTAGGGGACCTTTTGATCTTCCCTCTATCACCTCAAAAGGTGCTTTTCTCGTGGAAGTATATACAGTGTTATTGTAAGCATACTCCACTAAGGGTAATGTTTGAGGACAGATTGAGCGAGCGCCAAATTGGTCGACCACGTAGCCAGACACCACATTTGTACTCTATTAGTTTTTTAAGCTAGTGTAGTAATACTGTGTGTAAATATTGATTACAGAGTAGTGGATCAATCCCCTGAGTTGTAATGTTGTAATTATATTTGTAAAGGTCCGTGTGAGCTGGCCACTGGCCATCTAGAATGCCCTAGGTATAAATGACAATAACCTTAATGTGAAAGAGGGATTATCTTGAGAAGAAGAAGGGAGCTCTAAAAACATACGCTCAAGCTACGAGCTGCTCTAAGTTGTAATCATCACAATTAATGAATGGGTAATCAGTTTTCAATTTCAAAACTTACATTGTGTTCCTCTTTCTTTGCTCTTTCATTCTAGTGTAAGCATTGTCTGTTTTGTTCTAGTTCACGACTACATGATAGTGAGCCTTAATTACAGTTTTGAGTGCTTAAATCACTGTTTCTAGTCGTTTTGACCATAGGAGAGTGTTCTTAGACCATATGACGACATTTCTTGCATGTTTTGTTAAAGTTTTTAGGACCTTTTTCATGATAAATTGTGATTTTGGTACCTTGTCGGATTGCGACCAGACTTGGTAGGATAGTGCCCCCTAGGTGTCCTAGACCTCCTCCTAAAGTTTTTTTTTTAAGTCCATTCAAGTGCCGAAATGGCATGATGACCTAGAGCTGTGAGAAAGGACATAGGCAAATTTCCTTGATCATTGAGTGTTGGTTTGCTTGTTGAGCTAGTGTGCTTGCTTGTTAAGGTTCACTTCCTGAGATTGACAATCTCATAGAGTCTCCGTGTCCCATCCGAGTCACTTTCCCTGAGTATTGACATTATGTTAGTGCCAAATCGTTATGCTACAAACCTCCATCGTGGTGACCCGCTAACATTGGCGTCATTGCTGGGGATATGATCCTTAGATGGTGAGTGACCTAGTGCATATTTAGAGCGTTATTTTTTGAAGATTTGTCTCTCCATTCCATTTACACTTCATCAGTGAAGCAGCTAGACACAGGGTTTAGTGCTTGATAGAGTCTGGAAGTCGAGGACTTGCTAAATCTATTCTTGGGAAGTAAAGAGGGTTGTGAGTGAGATAGCCAAAAGCATTTCATTCTTCGATTTTCTCTATGCTTTCAGAGTGCTGTACCATTTTCCGTTTCGACTTTATTTTGTACCGTTCTATTTGTTTTTGTTTCATGTTTCCTTTTAGTACTTAGAAGTAGGATAAGTAGAAACTACCACCATCAAATTTGGGCTAAAAGGTTGAGGAAAAAAAGGGTGAAAATCATATTTTGGCAAAAATAACCATACTCTAAAATTTTGAAAATTTGATGGTAGAGACCTCAAAACTGATCCAAATTCAAAAACTTGTGGATCAAATGCATTAACAAACTCTCTAGAAGCAATTTTGAAAGTTTGTCCAGATTCTGTGGAGGAATATGGATCGCGATCCATGTACCCCATAGACCATTTTTGGGAAAAAGTGATCAGTGACATTGTGCATCAATGGGATATTGCTCTGATCAAGTTTTCTTGAAAGAAAAACTCAAAAATCACATTAGAATTGACTGTTACGGCAGAAACAGAAAAATAAGAATTGTAGACACAAAATTGCAGACTTTTTTAACTTTTTGGGATCCAAACTCAAAAAGGGGTGAGATTTGGCTTCTAGAGGGGATAGAGAACATGCAGAACAAAATTCATGAAAAAATGCTGCGAAACATGGATCGCAATCCATGTACCTTTTAACATTTGGGGCTGACATTTGACAAGTACATCCCTGATAACTCGTGGAACAAATTTTCCAAAAAGGACCATGTCAAAAAATTGAAAAAAGTTGGTCAAAATAGCCAAATACAGAAACTAGTCAAAAACCGCAAGACAGACAGAAAAACTTGCTTTTGAATGACAAAAACTAGTCCAAATCCAAAACGTTTGATACCATAGTATCTAGTAAACATGATGATTCTAATCGTACCAAGAAAAGTCACTTTGGCTTCCAAACATGGATCCAGGGCTCGGGAAACATTTTTTGTGGACCCGACTTTGGAACCTTTTCACAAGCATATGAACAAGTTAACTCTAAATTTGAGAGGGATAATCACACTAAAAATCTCATATTATAACTAAAAATTCCATAATTTGAACTGGCTTGAGAACCTTCTTACCCAAACTTGAGCCGGCCACTTTCATTTTGAACAGGCTTTGGATGAAGCGAACCTATCTTTTCACGAGCCCTGCATGGATCGCGATCCATGTACCTCATGAAAAAATTTTGAAAATTTTTTGGTTGAGATTTGAGTAGTAGGTAGTTGGTGCCATTTGGAACAACTTTCCCAGAGGAACCATATGCAAAAAAGTTGTAAAAAGTGGTCAAGAGAGCCAAAAACAGAACAATCTCTAAACTGTCACACAGCAAACTGCAAAAGTCAGTTTTGGTAGCACAAAACTTATCCAAATCCAAAAATTCTTGGTGGAGCAAGCTACAAACATCCCAAGCTATCAGCACACCAAAAATTCAGATCCAAAAGTGGTGGAACATGGATCGCGATCCATGTACCCCTGAGAAATTTTTGGACAAAAACTTTTCCAGCTTGTAGCATAGACCATTGTGAACAAAAGTCTCCAAAGGAGTTTTGTCAAAAAAGTCCAAAAAACTCATCAAAAGTGTCCAAAATAGTTCAGATGAAAACCCTAAAACAGACTCAAGGATTGACTTTTCTCTGGCCTAAACAAGTCCAAATCACATAAAAACCATATAGCAGGGACCAGTGGACAAAGGAAAAGCTGTGAGTCAAGTTGCATTACCATCTGACATAGAGGTACATGGATCGCCATCCATGTTCCTTTGTCACAGACTGATACTAAACTTGCACCATAGCTCGAGCCCATCTCACAGGGAGTCTAATGGTCTTTTCAAAAGTGAATTTGGATATCAAAAACCAAACCAAAAGCCTAGAACTACCAAGTACTCTGATCAAGTGCCAGAATTTACCTAATTTTCAATCTAGAGATCCATTTTCAAAAAATTTGATACCATAGGACCTCCTAATCATGCTGAATTTGATGGTACCAAGAGAAGTAAATTTGGGCTCCAAACATGGATTGCGATCCACGTACCCATAGTGACAGCTTGACCTAGAAATTTCCAGATCAGTAGTGCACACATAAGGAAACATATCCCCAAGTCCAATTTTGGAAAAAAAAAACCAACAAATATCGCAGTGCAGACCTTGTATTGGGTATTTGACCTATCACTCCAAGTCCAAATCCAAAAAGATTTGAGATTTAGCTTGTGGACATAGAGTACAACAAGCTCCTAAGAGATCAAGTCCAGATGTGGTTGAACATGGATCGCAATCCATGTACCTCAACCTTAGAATTTGATGAAATTTGGTATATAGCATGCACATAACCTTGTCTACACACAGTCAAAATTTGAGAAAATTTGGAGAAATTTTTTTTCCAGAGAAACATGGATCGCGATCCATGTACCTCAGCATATTGGGGATATTTGACTTGGTTTGCTTCACTTCAAACAGTACATACAGATGTCCTGTGAGAGAGATACCTCAAGATAAGAGATTGTCACTTCTCTTCATAGAGGGCTTGAGTAATGTTATCTTCATAGAGGGCTTGAGTAATGAAAATCTCAAGAAGGACCTACATCTAAAAGGATGCACAACATTTGAGCAAGTCACTAGAGAAGCTCTTTATCTAGTTGACAATTGCATGGCCTACAGAGAGGTGACTCAAGATATAGACAACGCGACTAGTAGTGCCTCATCTCCAAAGAGAAAATCAACAACAAAGAGAGATGTTCAAACTCCTTGGGAACCAATCATTGATCAAGTGGTTGAGGGGGTGATTAGAAGAATAAACCAAAGCTACAAGCAAAAACCTAAATGTGCAACAACCTCAATTGAGGAGATATAATACTTGTGGAGAGGATCACCCCACTCCATGGTGTAGCACTCAACCAAAACCACAACGTGTGCTAGGGCAACAACCACATCTTCTAAATGATGGTAGAGTAGTAATCAACTACATGCAGCCAGCATATGTGCCACAAAGCATGAGAAACCAGTACTCCTTGGATGAAAATACGCTCATGTTCATAGTCAATCACGAGTATGGTTCAAAGAACATCCTCAAAAGGCAATAACAACCATTGGCTAGATCACTAGCTATGAAACAAGAAGGTCCATGCTATGAGTGTCGAGGTGATCATTGGGCACAAAGTTGTTCAAACAAGGGTCCACAAATAGAATTATTTGTATTCAAAGTGAACGTTGTGGAAGAGGTCATCTACGCCAAAATTGTGCTAAGAATCCAGACTACAAAGGGAAAGCAACAATGAATGTTGTAGGCATGATGCGTTCTTCAAGTGGATCTCGCGTAAACCGTGCAATTCCTTTAAAGGTGATGACTCGAGCTCAAGCTCAAGAAGCTGCCAAAAACAAACCAGCTGAGGAAGCCACATTGCCTGTTCAAACAAAAATTGAGAACATATCGGTGAGAATAGGAAGAAAATTGTGGAAAGCCAAACAGGATAAAATGAAAGCAAAGAGGCTGTAGGAGAAAGTTGCTTTGGAAACTGAACTAAAATCAAACAAAAGAACAGTTTAGATGAGAGCAACAAAGCAAAAAAAACACAAAGGGAACTAAAGAGTCAAAGACTAACTCAAGAGGTTCAATCTTGGTTGACAAAGTCTTTAAACCTTTGGATGCAATCTTGAAAGCTTATGATACTAGGTTAAAAACCAAGCAAACCCAAGAGGATAGATGGCTCATATATCTTCATCCAGGGTATCAAAAAGAGAGGTTGCAAATGTGCAAGGAGCTCATCCAAGCAGCCCAAGCTCTTATGGAGCCACATGTTCCAGATGCTCCAAAAATGGAGGTGCTAATCCGCAAAAATATCCAAGAATTGGAAATCCTTGGTATTGTAAACAAAGACCATGAAGAGCCAGGAGTTGAGGCACCTTTAGATACAAGATAAGTAGCCAATACCATAGATAGGGTGGGCTCACAAGCAATGATGCCTATTCCAGAGGTAGAAGAACCGTTGCCACAATCCTTATGGGAATCGATTAGAAACCAAAAAGATGATAGTGCTACCTTACAGTCAGCACCTATTCCTAAGATAAACATGGATCACGCATTTTTCCGTGGGGATATAAGGTCTCTATATGAAGATGCCGGATGTGTCGCAATCTAAAAAGAGTAAACAACGTTCTCTAAAGACTTTGCCATCTTTCATAGGAGAACTTGAAATAAAATTGGAGTTTAAAATGGTACCTTCTCAGTGGAAATCCACACCAAAAATGATGGATACCAAGAGCCTGCATGAATTGATGTCTTCTTTTATACAATGCACACTTTATCTCTCAGAGTTACTAGAAACTAGACCACATCTATGGGGCCAAATGGGCAAAAACCTGGAAAACATGGGGTTGAAAATCCCTTCACATTACCAACTTGCGGACAAAAACATGGATGACACCTCGCCTAAGAAGCCATAGACAAATCCAGTACCAGTAAATAAGGTGGGTGACTATTGTGAAGGAGATGAAGGAAACACCACATTACCACTTACGTACAAAGGAGTAAATACAATTGCTATATTAGATAGTGGGGTAGGAATTTCCATTGCAACCAAAGAAATATGGAAAAAAATGGGGAAAGCTTGCTCTTACAAAAACTTGAATGAAACTCCAATTAGCATATGGATACGTAGAGAGACCAATAGGAATATTAGAACAAATCATTTTATCCTCCGGTGGCATAGAGTATGAGCATACCTTTGCCATAATGAATTTTGACAAGAGTAGCAACTTTGATATCATATTGGGTAGACCATTCATGCGTCAACTCAAAATGGTACAAGATTGGGGATATGACTATATCTACTTGAGATACACAGAGATCACTACAAAAATCAGTGTCAAAGATCATAGTTATAGAGATGTAGAGCAAACCTCGGGGGAAGAATTAAACTCTACAATTGATTTCAAAAGCAAAGTGCATATTTGGATGTACGAAGCTCTTTAGAGTGTAAGTCTGAGGAAGGAGGACTATATTCTCGATCGATCTGTGGAGGACACGTACTATATTCCAGAACCATTTCCAGAGGAGTTTTTTGAACCCTTTGGATGGGGTCAAATTCTTTCCACTCTTGATGTCTACATAAATGAGGTGACCAACACCAAATTTTGCGATGAAGATAGCTATGATATAACTCCCTTGTTTACGATAAAGGTGTTGAAGAAAGCTAATGAAGTTTGTGAGTGTGAAAGCAAAACTAATGAGATAGATAGCTACATCATGGAGCATGGTGCCAAAGTGATAACAAAGGAAGCAAAGCAACCACGAGAATATGTCATTATTGACATACCTGAAGAATCGACAAACGTTGTTTCAAAGAAGCCGACTCCAAAAAAAAGTAAAAATGAAAGCAGATGAAGGAAAAAAGTTTCCAAGTTCAACGTCAAATGTTCAAAAAATGCAAGATCAAAAGAAGAACAGAGACAAAGAAGAAGATCGATTGTCTCCTACAACAATCAAATTTAGCATATGCGGAGAAACAGGACTCAACATCACATGTTCAGTTGTGATAGATCCAGAAGCGACAAAGAATCTAATGACTTATGGAACATGGATCATGATGGGAAAGCCACCAATCAAAGAGCTAGAGGACATCATGTACACAAGTTAAAAAATGCCGATTCCTAACTTCGGAGTGGTAGAAGCTGTACTCAAGTTGAGTACTGGGGAGTATAAGAATACATTCCACATAATCGACTCCCATCACATCAAAGAGAGTCTGATCCTGATAGAAATCTAGAGGAACATCTTCTTTTGACAACAATCGAAAGCTTCAACAACGACAACGGTGAGACTACATGAAGCTTCTCAAATCCATGCAGAGAAGAAATTGCCAACCATCACGGAAAAAGGTGAAGCAAATTTAAACACTAAAGTATATCAACCTTGCAAAATGACTTTACCCTCGACGATCTTCCATCAAACTTCTCGTGTAGCCTCTACATCAAGAGCCAAACCATCGACAATGCAATGGAAACCGAAACAAAAAGTCTATCTTAAGAAAGAAGTTCTACAAGGAGAAATCAGAGCAATCAATGGAAGATCAACACCTCACGCAAGAGAAGGAACAACCAAAACACAGAAAAAAAGATCTTCCAAACAAGCAACATGACAAATATGGGTGTCAAAGTTAAACTTCAACAAAGCTACATTACACAAACAGGTGCAGCATCGAATGATTCTAGTCAAGCTACTTTATGCACAAGGATTTTATAAAGGTAACACTCAAACATGGTTACCAAAAATTGTAGCTCAACCTGGAACAACAAAGATCGATCAAGAAGCACAAAGCTCCACCCGAAGGCACACAATCAACAAGAAGAGCCAATAGCCAGTCATCCCACTGAGAGTGCTAAGACCTCTAAATGGATACCTCATCTTCAACTACAAAATCAAGGCTTCTATAACAAAAACAATCAATTATGGCTACCAAAGCCTAGTGTCCATCAAGTCATTGAGCAAAAGAAGCAAATGCAAAAGACGGTCACACAAGGACCAAAAACAAGATGGGTTCAAAAATCGCTACTGGAAAATCAAACACAAAGAACCCACACACGGCTTCAATCGATTCTCATGCGAGATAAAGCACAAACTACACCAGTCCCTACAAGAGGTGAAGGACTTGTTTCACAAAGCAGTGGGAACATACGACAAGCAAGTCAAGAGGAGCCAACATATGCCAACCTACTGGACAAAATGGTGGTATCCAAAGACCAAAACAATGGAAAAGGCCTAAATTTTTAGAACTTATGGAATTGGGTTTCTGGCCTTAAAGAGGTACGTCCAAGTCGCCATTAAAAATACATGATAGTCAGAGTCGGGCAGCTAAGACACTAAATGAGGGAGGTGTTAGTCTCAAACCTTCATGCAATATTCTCTATGGTCTAAGCATCTTAGTTATTCTAGGTACTACTCAAGCTCAAAAAGTTGAGCATAATTATGATGTGTCGCTCATGCTGGTATAGGTGAGTATAAGAGTCGAAGTCATTGTAGTATAGCTGTCAGTGAAGGAGGAAGTCCAAAAGACACTGACGCACTCAACACAGTGAGGTATGAGTGGAGAAGCTTCTACATCAAAAACCCTTCTTGGAAACGCGGAAGCTATTGAGACATCCTTTGATGTCAGATGTGCTACATTTGTTCCTTGAAACACCTATCAACTCCATCTCTTACACTACATGCTTTTGTTCGACAAATTTCTTGTATGCATATAGAGTGTTCCATAATTGGAACTTGCATTAGGAACTATTCCTTTGTTTCTCCCAAGAACTCACCTTGCATGACAGGTAATTCAAGTCCAAATGCTCAACTCCAATAAGAGCATATACCAAAGGCACTTTTTTTCCACTGGGTTTTTTCTCTTTTGGTCATCCAGGTTTTAAGACCCTAATCTAGAAACCATCATCATCATTTTCTTTTATATATTCCTTCTATATCAACAATAAGTAAATGGCTACCCAAATCAATCAAAAACAACTTGGAGCAAAAATTGCATGTCTCCATATGCTTATCAAGAGCATCTTTTATCTTAAAGGGCGACAACAAAGCTCCATCAAAAAATGGCAAGTTAACGAATGGCCTACAATGAAAAGCAATGATGACATTAGCAAGAGATCTCTCAACAACAAAACATAAGGAGATCAACAGTGTTGAAGCTAGTGAAGTATTGCAAGTCAGTGACAAATACAGAAACATCAAAAGGACTCTTCACGGCAGATATGAATCACTCAAGGAAGGGGGGAGCGTCATCAACGACAAAGAACTTTGCAAGCTAAAGTCCAACCTTGAAGACAAACCTGAAGATAACCCTATGACAAGACTGCACAAGGTCGTGTCAAGGAACGACACAATTTAAGAAGGGGAGAATGTTTGAGGACAGATCGAACGGGTGCCCAATTGGTCAGACACGTCACCAGACACCACATTTGTACTCTATTAGAGCTAGTGTAGTAATACTCTGTGTAAATCCTGATTACAGAGTAGTGAATCAATCGCTTGAGTTGTAATGCTATAATGATATTTGTAAAGGTCCGTGTGAGCTATCCACTGACCATTTAGAATTCCTTAAGTATAAATGTCAATAACCTTAACATTAGGAAAAATATGGACTCTCCATGGGCCTTGTAAGAATCCCTAATTTCAAGGAAGCCTGCCAAGATTAAGGGGGACAAAGGCTTTGAATGGGGCTATTTTGGTAGGGTCTCCTCCACCTTTGACCCCTAAAAAGGTAGGGGGAAGGGGGGGGGGGGTAACCATTTAAAAAGTAGGGAAGGGGGGGGGGGGGGGCGGGGGGTAAACCATTTGAAAAGTAGGGGGGTAGGGGGTCTTCTCTCTCTAGCTTTTTTGCCAACTTGTAAAAGGCCTCTTAACTCTCCCATGCCACCTAATCAAATCCGTGGTCAAAGAGGTCAAAAAAAAGACTTTTTTCAAAAAAAATCTATTTCCCCCTAAAAAGTACCCCCAACATATATACATATTTAAAAAAATATTTTTAAGCTAAGTTACTCATAATTCAGTATTTTTTGGCTCCCTCCAAAACTTTTAGGAAATTCGCCCCAAAATTGACCACTTTTCCTCCTAATCTAAGCTCCTCTCCTACACCCATCCCCCTTGCACCTGCACCTGCTGCTGCACCTACACACCCATCTCTCCATCCTTCAAGCTCCATCTCTGCATCCTACAAGCTCTATCTCTCCATCCTACAATGCCTCTTGACGACGTGACCAATGTCCCAACAAGCTTTTCACGCGGTAGGTCTAACAAGCTTTTCCTACGCCTACCTCAAGAGTATGTTTCGACAAAGAAGACATGCTTGGGTACATTACCTTCAGCCAACGAACACCACCCTCAAGGGGAGAAGAATGTGGATCTCTGGACAGACGGATGCTTGTACCCAAAGGATCCTTCTCTCAATGTCCATCCGCCTTTTACAAACATTCCATCACTGTTGCAATACGTTGGAAATGGAGAGCAAGGTTTGTTGGGCTATTGCAAGAGACTCAACAGACACGAAATTGCGCGGTCCGAGATCTACTTGCGTCATTGGCAGTTACTGAATGGGAGTTTCCACAATCTTCAAGATCAGATGCAAACAGCTACTAGTGCGTTTGAGGAGGCAAAGAGCACCATCGCAACCAAGGAAAATGTAATTAAAAATCTTGAGGATACTCTTTCACACATGAAGAGTACTGCCATGGGAGGTAGGGTGAGGAAACGAGAGTTGTTCGAAATTCAGACTCTTGCACCACATGGTGGTGCAAGAAAACGAAGGGTGACAGCTATGAGGTAAGATGTTCTGCCCCTCATGTTGTTTAAGTCTAATAACGCTCATCATTGTTGTTTTGGGTAGTAGGAACTTCATCCAAGAAACGTGCGGTGGCAAGAATGCGTTAGCTCCGGCTTCTTTACTTCGTTCTTGTTTCAACAAAGAGGACTTTATTGGGATGCTTGATGCTCCAGTGGCAAAACACTTGAAAGACGCAATCACTAAGAGAGTTCTTAGTGATGTTTCTAATATTTTCACTGATCTAGATTTTCACGATATTTGTGATGCTATTGGGATTAGTACAAAGGGCTATCAAGAAATACATCAAGTGTTAAAAGATGCATTAAGAAGTCGAGGAGTCACGGAAAACCTATTCCCACTTCCTCACAGAGTGGCGATTGCCAAGAGGGTGTCAAATGAAGATGTTGTTCACCGATTAGGGGACTACTTGTATATTGAAGACACGATGCCTCTTCAATCGCTCCATAGCAAATCACAAGGAAGGAAGGGAAGCGGTGCAGTTTCTAACAGAGTGTTGTGGACCGAAGGGTTTGTTTACACCAAATTCAACAATATCTTTGTGGACTTGATACGATTGCAGCAGTCCATGGCTGTTTTCTACAATTTGAGTGATGCAGGTTAGTTTAGGGTTGCGTACATGCTCTATGATGTGTCATAACATGCATTCTGAGGCTTTATATTGTTGGCAGTTCTTGAAGGCAAGCTTGTGTTGATGCTGAAGTTGGATGAGTGTGTAATTGTAAAAGGGAGAAAGTTGGAGAGAATGAGCATCACGCTTATGAATGAAGCCCTAGCTTATGCCAAGCAATCTTGTAGTTCGAGTGAAGCGACAAAGCCCTCTTTTAGTGTGCAATCAGAGAAGGATATATGGTGGCTTGGTGCAATTGAAGTTTCGAAAGAGACACATGAAGTCCTTGCATGGATTTTCAGTAGAATCCCATGGGTCACAGAGGTCATTAAAGCTCAAATAAACGGTGAGAAGCTCATGGTTCCAGGACGTGGGGAGTTTGATGTTGAATGGCATTTAGGTGGTGATCTAAAGACCATAAAGTGCATGCTTGGATGCAAACAAGGTGCAAATTCTTTACTTCCCTGCCCATTCTGTGTGAAAGGGCATAAGACAAGTCGAGCAACTCAAGTGGAAGGTCAGGACGAAGATAATGATGACCATATAAATAGGGAGTGGAAAACTTCGGTTCTTTCATGTGATATGCTAGAGGTGCCCAATAGGGATAGCAAAGATCCTGGGTGAAACCCCATAATTCCCTTCTCCCTCAACAATGTTCACTTTTGTACATTGCATGCGTTTATGCGAATATTTGATAGGATCCTAAAGCATCACATTGATTATGCTTTCACAATGAAGCCCCTTCAACGATCAAAAGACTCCTTGCAGGGGGTGGAGACGCTCCTTAATGACATTGGATGTCACCCACAATGTTTTTCGACCATCTAGGTATCATTTCCACGGAGAACAAATAGGCACCTGGTAGATCATCGTTTACCCCTTTAGGTGATTCTCCTAAAACAATCCTTGACAAATGATCTGCCCGTTGATGTGTAGTGCCCTTATTTACAACCACAGTAAAATCAAAATTCCAGAAGAATGATAAACCATCTCACTATTCTTCCTATGTTGCATGCCTTGTTGACCAAATACAACAAAGCTCGGTGGTCTACAAAGAACACAAAGTTGTTGGTGGCTAAGAGGTAATGTCTATACTTTTTAATGGCATAGATCATTCCTAATCCTTCCCTTTTTGTGGTGGTGTTATTATTTTCCGCCATGTTCAATTGTCAACTAGCATAAGAAATAGGAAAGTCAATTTTTCTGTCTCCTGGTTGAGCTAGTACACGACCGATAGCAAAATTGGAAGCATCTACATGTACGTGGAATACCTTATTCCAATTTGGTGCTTTCAATATTGGAGCTGAGGTGAGAGTTTGCTTAAGCTTCATGAAGGCAAGGGTGAACATTGTAGCAGAGACTTGTAGGGAGAAGACATATGAGGTGGCATAGAAGGTTTCCATGAATGGAGCCTTGCTATCACTATGGATGCTAGAATATATTTTCCTACTTGGTTAGTGAAACATGAGCATATTTGGATGTGCAGAGTGTCAAAATGCGAGAGTCTAAGAAGGGAGGATTGCATCCTAGAGCGCTCAGTAGAAGATAATTACTACATGAAGAAACCATTTCTAGAGGAGTTGTTTGAACCCTTTGGATGTGAGAAAGTACTAGTGATGCTTTGATGTTTATGTAAATGATATAACCAATACGATGTTTTGCAATAAGGATGGTTACGACATAATACCCTTTCAAATGGTAACCACTATCCTAAACTCAAAAGATATATCTGAAACAAGTGAAATAGTAAAGACAATCAATTGTAAATGGATAGTGGATGAAGTTTCTGTAAGAGATCTTCCATAGAAGGTTGAGAATGAGTACCATAATTCAAGGAGCAATAACCTGGGGAATGATGCGAAAGATGAACTTTCAAGTGGGTCAAAAAAAGAAAATATAGCAAAACAAGATGAACCAATCTTCTAGGAGTTTCCTAACCAAAAATTATAGAGACAAAACAGATATCAAATGAGATGAACAAAAAAACAAATTTGAGAAACCAATGACCAAAATGAAATATCTCATGCTCGTGGGAGCATATGACTGTGTCAAAGACAAAATCACCAGAAAACCTTTGAAGTTGACAAGTATTCAAGCAAACTCAAAGAAAACAAGCAAACAAAAACTAAAAGACAAGGTTGGAACACCAATGAGGATGTCAAAAATTGAATGCAAAAGTGAATGCCAAAAGTTAAAGTGGACATTGAAGGAGGTTTGGACAGAAGAAATGGAAAGTGAGGGGAACTATAACTTAGAAAAAATTGATGTACTCTCTCATTACAAAAGTTACACAAATCAAGATAGACTTTCGACTTACTATGGTTGAGCAACCAATGCAAGAGCCAAGAGAACCAGTAACATTGTATGATGGGCCTGAAAATGAAAAGAGGATTGATCTATCTGAACCAGGGGAAGAAACAAGACCAACTTACATAGCCATGGATCTCACCAAGGAGAAGGAGATTTGTTTGCCTGGTCATACAAAGATCTTATGGAAGTAGATATGATCATATGTCAACACACGATACTCCTCAAAAGTAATGCTAAACCGTGCCAACAACGTCCCTACACCTATAATGAAACATTTGCAAGAAAAATCAAAGAAGAGATAGAAAAACTTAAAGAGGTAGAATTTATTTATGAGATAGAACACACTGAGTGGGTGTCACCAATTATCTTGGTGCCCAAAAGGAATGTCAAATTACAAGCGTGCATAAATCTCAAGCAGGTGAATTCTTCAACAATCAGAGACAACTATTCCTTGTCCATCATAAACCATGGGATTGAAAGAGTCACTGGAAAGGAATCCTACAGCTTTCTTGATGGCTTTTTGAGCTATAATCAGTTCACAATCAAGCTGGAGGATCAACAAAAAATGGCTTTTGCGGCAGAATGGGACATATTCATATTGGGTGATGCCATTTTTTCTAACTAAGGTACTTTCCACATTCCAAAGTCTGATGAGTCATGCATTCAAGGAGTATCTATGAAAATTCTTAGAGATATATATGGATGACATGTGTGTGCATTCTCTCCACTAAAATAAATATGTAGAACACCTAAAGAAGTTCTTTGAGAAATGCAGAACGTAACACATCTACCTAAACCCTGAAAAATGTGTTTTCATGGTAAGACAATGCAAGATTTTGGGGCATACTGTGTCCAAAAATAGCATTTCTACTGATCTTGAGAAGATACAAGTGATTGTTTCTCTTCCGAGACCCATCAATGTTAGAGAGGTACAAGATTTTATGGGCCACTGTGGCTATTATTGAAGATATATTTACATGTATACTATCATTGCAAGACCTCTCTGTGCACTCATCACTAAGTTTGAATGGAATTAGGAATGTGAGAAAGCATTTCGACAATTGAAGCAGAGACTTATTTTTGCTCCGATTTTGACAGGCCCTAACTGGAACAACATTTTCCACGTCCATGTAAATCCGTCACCTTATGCTACTAGATGTATCTTATTAGCTCAACCTAGGTAGAATAAAATAAATTTTCCAATTTGTTACTCCAATAAAAACATCTCAACTGTGCAGAACAAAATTACATCATAGAAAGATAAGGCTTGGAAATTATCTATTTGGTAAAAACGTTTACACATCACCTTCTAGCAAACAAGTTCATATTGTTTGTGGATCATCAGACACTATTGTATTTAGTGAACAAATCATGCAATACGGGTCACATAGTTCAATGGTTCATAATATTTTTGGAATTTGGTTTTACTGTAGTGGTAAAAAAAGAGACCACATCATAGGGAAAAACATTTATCATGAGTGATACACGGAAGAGAAGTACCTTTAGGGGTTAAGGATAATTTGATCGACTCTTATCTCTTCAATATCTAAATGGTACCAAGGTGGAGCGGACATGTTATACCATTTCTCACCATTGGTTCTTTGCAGATTGAACAATAACCATCAATCATTGAACAATCTCGCTCCTTAGCACTGATAGTCAAATGGGTATATAAGTAGGAAACTATGTCATACTTAGGTTATGCATCAAGCCATCCAAGAAATAAATGTATCTGAAGCAATCTCATGTACCAACTACAGGTATTCACAATGCCAAAACACAAACATACCAGAGACTGATGCTATGTGGGACGTATTGACCTCACATGCAAAAAAGAATCCATGATTGTGCTAGTTCATGTGATGCTTGTGCACTCTGGAATCCAATCAAGCATGCTACACTGTTCAGGATAGCAGAAGCACCCAAGTGGAGAAAGTACATTGTGGATCATATAGAGCAAGAACTTGAACAGAGCCAAACTACGCTTGATTCAACAAGAAGCAAAAAACTATATTATTGCTAGAAACCACCTTTATCAAAGAGGGATAAATGGCAATTTGAGTATTTTTGTAGCAAAGCATGAGTACCTTCTAATACTTGACCAAGCACATGCTGGTCCAGTCAAAGGACACTTTTTGGCTAGCAAAACCATAAAAGCAATACTCCGTGTAGGAATCTGGTGGCCTTCTCTGTTAATGGATGCATACCACTATGTGAAACAATGTGATGCTTTCCAATGAACTAAAGTACCAATGCAACCATGGATTATTTGACCAAATGGATAGAGGCCAAGGCAACACCATAGAATGATGCCAGAACCATAGTGTAGTTCTTGTATGACAACATTTTCATGAGATATGGCCTTTCAATTGGGATTGTGAACGATTGAGGAACTCCATTAGGAAGAGAATGGGGTCTAGGAGGGTCTCTTTATTTGGCAGTTTAAGGAAGCCAACCTTTAGTATTAAAAAAGTAAGGACGTCTTTTAAATTCAAACATGCAAAACGGCTAGTTTATTTGAATTCAAAGTCTCCCCACAAAATGGAATTCAAAATCTAACGGGCAAAACCATATCATGTAGCATATCTATGGAAAAAGCTCAATTTGTAGATTCCAAATCTATGATCTCCGCTAAAATCGGGGATCATATCTGGGAGTTACGGAAGGCCAAAAATCATATAATTGTCCATCTCCTTTTGGGGGGAAAAGTGCATCCTTTGACCACTCTTACACATCTCTTACACACCCACCATTCTTACACACATGGCATACACCTATTTGTCAAAATCTTAATCACCTCCATAAGCTCATGGCAAATAAAGAGGCCCTCCTACACCCAATGCTCTTCCTAATGCATTTTCTCAATGATACAATTGATTATCTATTGAGAAAGTTTATGGTGCTTCATTCTAAATCAGTTCCATACCACCCTCAAGAAAACAGGCAAGCCAAGAGCAAAAACATTTTTTTATGAAAACTACTCAGCATGTCGATTTTTCAAGAAGATGTCAAAGTCTCCAATGCAGGTATCCAAGGTAAGTGTCGATCTAGCAAGTGAGAAGCGGTGGGAGTTGTGGAAAGATTTTTGTTCATGCACGACGGACAAAGATCCCAATGTGGAGGTTGCTAACCAACGCAAGCTAGTATGGTCATCATTTCAAAAGGTTGTGCAATTGATGAATCTTTCAAGCACCACCATTGAGCAGCGAGAGGAGTTCAAGAAGGTGCTTTATGAATTCACAAAGGCCGCTAAGGACAGATGGTCTGAAAGCAAGATTAGACACTACATGGTTTGTTTTAACGGACTTAATACATATGCAATGTTTGAAAATGAAACTTTTCTATTGGCTTATCTCCTTTTTGGTTGTTTTAGCACATTCTCTATGCGCATGGTGCATACTTCATGGACCGCTATGGTTCGATTGATATATGGAGTACACAAGGCATGGAGAAGTCCCACTATTGAGCAAAAGGAGTCTACTTCAAGAATACTCGGCATGGTGGTGGTGGTTCACACTCCAACTACCTCCAAGAGATGTTTAACTGGTTTTTTAGGCACACCTTTGGGAGAACTCACACTATTGAGAAAGTAAGAGAGTCGATGTTAGCAAAGCAGTTACGCAACGCCTCCCGTACTGCAGTATCCAAGAAGTGGAAACGCTCGCGAGTGTCCTTGGGCCATGAAGCTTGGCGTACAACTAAGTATCGAAAAGGCAGTGTTTGGGCGTCGCGTCAGTCGTCCGCATGATCTAGGTTTACTTGTTAAATTCAATTGGTTTATTTGAGTTTCACTTAATTGGCCGCATAGTGTGAAAGGGCCCAAATCTCAAAAAAACCTATTTAAAGGTTGAAGGCGCTCATTTTGTCATTTTCCCTACTAGGTGCTACCATGGCAAGAACAAAACAAACGGCAAGGATTGAATATCCAGAGGGGCTGGATGGCCAACGACTCAAGGTACAGCAAGAGAAGATGGAACTTCACAAGCTCAAGGTGAGGTCCACACAAAAGAAGCTGGAGCTTCAAATCAGCATGGTCTGTCCTCTACAGCAGCAAAACAGAGAAGGAAGCATCGCCTTGTTGTCTATTCATCGGACTCCAACGATTCTGATAGCAACAGGGAGGATGAGAGCGACCAAGGCAAAGAAAAAAACAGCCAAAAGCAGTCGTCAGAAGGCTCCAAAGAGACGCAAACGGATAAAGATGCCCCATGGGTTGGCGTCAAAATACAAACTTATGAGGCTTACATGTCTACTGGGGGTAATACACTCCCTAAAGGGAGTGGACCTACACCATCACATCCGCTCAATAGTGAAGAGCACGAATCAAATGGAGAGTGGGTGGAATCAGATTATGAGGTGTTGGAAGTGCCTATGCGGCCAAAAAAGAGAAAGAGCATTGTCTACAAGAAGAGGAAGCAAGCTGCCCCAACTCGTGCAACACATGCACCTCCCCGTCGACCTCAGAAGGTGCGAAAGTGCAGCCGTGCTTTTGTGGAGATTCGCCACTATCAGAAGAGCACCGAGATCTTGATTCGGAGGGCCCCTTTTTGCAAGGCTATGAAGGGAGGTTTTTCAATTGTACAACACTCAGTTTCGGATGGGCGCCGTGGCCAGAGAGGCAGTCCAAGAGGCAGTAGAGCAATATCTAACTAGCATATTCGAGGATTCGAACCTATGTGCCATCCATGCAAAGCATGTAACCATTATGCCCAAGGATATGCAACTTGCTCGCCGTTTGTGCCATGAGGAATAGCTTGTAATTAGGCATCAAACCTTTTTGTATTTACGGAACTTCCAAGATTGGGAAGAATTTGAATATAAGCGTCTTTTGATTGTATACCCCACTCTGTGCATTGTATTGGGAAGAATTTGAATATAAGCGTCTTTTATTGTATACCCCACTGCGCATTGTATTGCTTTAATTCTGTACCATGTGATGTAGCACTGGTCCATGTTTTGTCTACCTTCTTTTGTATGTAGCTAGCCATTAGCTTGTTATTGTGAAAACTTGCCTACGTTAAGCACCTTGGCTAAGTGGGGCATGCACTTCCTGATGCATCCATGCTATGTGAAGCATTGAAGAAAGGGAAAACTCACTACTGCATGGAAAAAGCATCTAGAAAGTCTTGAAAATGGCTTGAAATTCTCCCAAAGTGGCTGCCACAAGGGCGCGCATTTGGGGCTTCTAGAGGCATATGGATGGACAAAATGCGTGCGCCCTTGTGGCAGCCTTTTTTAGGGCATTCCAAGCCCTTTCCAATGGTTTCCAAAAACTTTTAACAAGCAATAAGGATATTTCATTTGCTTCAATGCTTCAATTAGCATAGATGCATCTGGAAATCATCCCCTCTTAGTCCATGTAGCATAGAAATTTTGAAGGATGGTTATTGCAACTGTAAAGGATCTGGCCCTATACTCCAAAATGCCTAGAGATGCTCCAAAATGAGTTGCCACATGGTTTCCTCTTGTGATTTGGTATTACAACTTTAAGTATCTGGGTTTAGTGCAAGATGGGCTTGAGATTACCCCAAATGAGCTGCCAAAACATATTTATCTCTTGTCTTTGGGTTTTGCACATGTAATGTACCTGGGTATGCTCCTAAATGGGCTTTACATGCTCCAAAATGAGCTGCCACAAGGGCGTGCATTTGCCCCTTTCATTTGCTGATGGAAGGCCCAAATGCGTGCCCTTGTTGGAAGCCCATTTTGGGGCCTTCCAATTCCTTAAGTAGGCAAGTCTATAACTTTGGAAGCCTAACATATAACAAAGTATGCATATTAATAATTTTAAGGCTTGCCAAACCCTTTAGTAGTCATATCAAAAATTATGGTGCTTCTCATACACAGTAAGGAAGCCAAACATATAACAAATTCAAAAACTTGCAAGTAAGAGAGTCGTAGACACCAAAAAGTAGTTTCATTAAAGAAATCAATGCTTTACATGATATCCAGCTTTTGCTTTAGGATCTTTCAAATTACAATTTTTTGGTGCTTGGCCTTTTGGGGTGGCTCCCTTTTAAGTAAAGTGGTTGTGATTTCTTGGGTGTCATTAACCCCTACAGCTTGGTTCATGCCGACATGGGCGATAAGGCGCTCGTGAAAGCTAACACCGAAAGTGGATATTTCAAAATCTTTCTTTACAAGCACTACAAGGTTGGCCGATTGGGTAAGGGTTGTTAAGCACAACACCTTGGAGAGTGAACGGAGAGCAAAAATGTTGTAGCAACCATTGGGAGAGTAGTCGGCATGCACAAACACCACGACACCAGTTGGAAGTGTGCCGAGGTAGTGAGCAAGTGCCACTTGAGGTCCGAACAGCGTCCTCCTCTCCCCTGACCGTTGCGCCCAGGCGTCAACCTCCAAAACATCTTGCAAAACATAGGTTTTGTGAGAAATATGGCAGAGAATTATGATATAACATTAACAAAATCATTTGTAACAATCAAATGTAAGTGAGCATCTATACCTCTTGTCTACAATCCGGATGCCCCTTTGGATCAAGCAAAACAGGTGTTGCAGCAGGTGATGGTGAATCCACTCTTGTGCGTTTAGCCAAACACATGGCTTGCACAGCCGCAAACTCATCCTCAGAGACCTTGTAAGTGAGCATCTATACCTCTTGTCTACGATTCGGATGCCCCTTTGGATCAAGCAAAACAGGTGTTGCAGCAGGTGATGGTGAATCCACTCTTGCGCGTTTAGCCAAACACATGGCCTGCTCGACCGCTGCCACCTCGGCTTGTGCAATCGCCACTATGTCACGCCAAAGTATTCCCCATGGGCAGTAGGAGATCATCGTCATGGGAGGTGGTGGTATCAACCTCAAACTTGCCCTGGGCATCGAGGATGGAGAAACACTCATCCATGCGAAGCTCAAAGGATTTCTCCAGATCGTACATAAACACAAACTCCTCCCCACCCACCACAATGGAGGAGAAGCGGGTAATCTCTACCTCAGGGATGGCATCCCGAGTGGTGGTTCCTTTTGGCAGTCCTGAGGATGAACCGACAGATGGAGAGGCCTCCAAGAGGCCTTTAATCCCTACATGGTAGGTCAAGGCAAGCCTCCTCTCCTCTGCGGATGTGTCAATGGCCGCAAGCTTGGGGTCCTTCACATCAGCCACCAATACCCCGCCGATCTGCAAGTGTGGTAGCACTACATCAGGGCCTACTGGGCACTTGTGAAGGAGGAAGATCATTATGGCCTGGACAGAGAAAAAAGTGTTTCCAATCCTTCCCTTACACATTGCTCGCACATCATCAGCTTCAAGCCGCACATATTGTCTGGCGGGTTGTGCTATGGTGGCAAAGCGTGCAAGCCGATGATGAAATGGCCTATCCCCTTGGTAGATGTGGTGCAGAAGGCCCTCAGGGACCCATTGCCCTTGCCGGTTTGGTAGCTCAACAATGAATCTCCCCATGCACGTGGAAAAGTATGAAGTAATGTGCTCAAGAGATTGAGAGTGGAGGGTCAAGGTGGTTTCCAAATCGGGTTGGGTTGTGAAAAATGCTTGAAGCTCAGGGCGATTTGCATGCCTAGCCTTAGTAAGGAATGCATCTAAATCACTAGTAGCAGCCATGTCTTCTCTTTGCGTGATTGGGTATGCTAGATCTCTGTGCAATGCTGGGATGAAAATGGTGAAATGAGGAGGTGGTCCCCCTTATATAGACATATTTCATCTCGAAAAAAATAAAAAATATGCATTTTAAAAATAAATTTACACAACACCTTAAAACTCAAGTACAAAATCAAGTACAACACCTTAGAAATTTTCAAAATCTTTAATAAAATATCCAATATATAGACGATTAAAGTTACAAGCCAATTCACTTAGACAAGATGACTTCGTCTGTAGCCCAATCTTTGTAAACAAGCGTAGTGGCCTCCATCCGCCTTCCAATCTACACAACCAAAAAATGGGCAATCAAAATACAAATACCCACAAAAAATTAAGAAAAGGTAGCTAAGCAAGCACAAAGCAGACCTTGCGTTTTTCCAGTTTGAAACTTGCATTGCCGACATCCTCGAATCCCATTATGACAAAGTGTTCCCGAAGATTGGCAAGAGTCCAATGCGGATTCACTGCAACCACCTCCACCTCATTATTGGGCATGCGGACACAAATTTCAAAGGATTGAACCTCTTTGGCTGTCAGCTACAAGGGTATCCATTTGCCACGTTTGTGAAGCACAAAGCAGACCTTGCGTTTTTCCAGTTTGAAACTTTCATTGCCAACATCCTCGAATCCCATTATGACAAAGTGTTCCCGAAGATTGGCAAGAGTCCAATGCGGATTCACTGCAACCACCTCCACCTCATTATTGGGCATGCGGACACAAATTTCAAAGGATTGAACCTCTTCGGCTGTCAGCTACAAGGGTATCCATTTGCCACGTTTGTGCATCCACCTTTCGTAGCTAAACCGTGCATACACGGTGCACCTTGCTTTCAAATATCGAAGGCAAAGTTGTGTAGGGGACACATTGCACTTGTAACGGTCACCATCATGCAAACTGTCAACATAGCCCCAATTGACACCTAGAATGGTGTCCATTGCATCTATGTCAACTTCTGTGCAAACAAACATTGTCGGTGTTTCTACAATCGGCAGAGAGCGGAATGCATGCACAAACAAATGAATGGGACAATGCCAGCTGAGACCCACCGATCTGGTTGCCTTACCAAACTTTAGGGACCCTTGGAAATCTTGCAGCACCTTGCGCTTGAAAGAAAGCAAGGCCCAATGGTCTGGAGTTGGCCATTCTGCACTCTGCAATGAGGGTGTCTCCACGGCTTCTAACCTACCATAGCTTTGGCTTGACTTCGGCACCACGTACTTGTGGGAGTACATGAATATTTGATGCTCGATAAGTTTTTTCGACGAGACATTAGGAAACATAAGCTCCCCAATGTGAGCATGCACAACCGTGAACGTGCTTAAGAGGCACTCAAGCGGCTGCTCCTCAACTAAGCTGGATGAAAAAACATCTTTACAAATGCCCTTAGTCAAACATAATGATCGCATGCACGTAAACATGATATATGCATGGGATAGCTAAACCATGAGGACTTACAATGAGGTGAAAATTGAGTTGAAGCTTTCTTCAGGTAGCTCTCTTCAGGTGGATCTCAGCTACACTGTACACGTGTTGCACGATGGCCACCATTCTGGACTTGGTTTCTTTGAATGCCAATAGTCTTCCCTTCCAATGACGTTCCAATACGCCTCGACATCGTACGCGATGAGGTCCAGCACTGGACGGTTGCATGTAGACCCATGAACCCCTCTTGAATACATGTGGGATCCATCCCCCCTCTGAATTTTTTGTGTTGTGTAACACGATCTCCTGTATCTCTGGTTTGGGCCATCTATGCGTGTTAGCGGTGGACATGCTTGGGAAGTTGGGTTTAGGAAGGGATTGGAAATGGGTGGGAGGAAGGTGAGGGAGAGAAGTGGGCAAGACTGTGGGCTAGTGTGTGTGGGTACTGTGGAGAGAATGGGGAGATGAGGGGAGGGTGAGGTGAGCTGCCTATAGTGGCTATGGTGGCTTTGACAGTGGAGATAGAGAAAGAGGGGAGGAGTGAGAGGTAGAGAGGATAGTGGAGCTGTGGGCTATGGGGTATGGGACTGTAGAGGGTTGATGGAGTTGTGAGAGAATGGGAAGCTATGGAGAGAGGAAGAGAGTGGTGGAAAGCTTTTGGCTATGGATGCCTTGACTGTAGAGAGAGAATGGGAGGAGGGAGAAGAGGCAGAGTGTGGGAGAGAAAAGTGGATTTTGGGAGGAGAAATTTACTTTTTGAAGTTAGTTTATGTTTTGGGACATTTTTGGAGACAAATGAGTCAATTTTGACACTTTTTTTTTTTAAATCATTTTTTAGGGTTTTTAAGCCTGCGAATTTTTTCTTTTGGGGGGTCCCTCCCTCTTTTATGACACCTCTTTCCCCCTATTACCCCCCCCCCCCCCCCCCCCAAGCCTCCCTCCCACCTCTCTCTAAGAACCAAGCATTGAAGAGGGAGACAATTAAGCTGCACCCCTACCATTCCTCTCCCTCTATGTGATATCCCAAGAGCCCTCTCATTGGTTCTCCCTTAAGCCTTCACTAATCAAAAAGGCCCAAGGAGAGTCCATATTTTTCCTAATGATGTGAAAGAAGGCTTATCTTGAGAAGAAGAAGAAGGGAGCTCTGAAAACATACGCTCAAATTACAAGCTGCTCCAACTTGTAATCATCGCAGTTAATGAATGGGTCATCAGTTTACAATTCTGAAACTTGCATTGTGTTTGTCTTCTTTGCTCTTTCATTCTAGTGTAAGCATTGTCAATTTTGTTGTGGTACACGACTACGTGTTAGTGAGACTTAATTGCATATTTGAGTGCTTAAATCACTATTTTTAGTCATTTTGACCATAGAAAAGTGTTCTTAGACCATAGGACGATATTTTTGGCATTTTTTGTTACAGTTTTTAGGACCTTTTTCATGATGGATCGTGATTTTGGTACCTTGTCGGATTGCGACCAAACTTGGTAGGATAGTGCCCTCTAAGTATCCTAGACCTCCTCCTAAAGTTTTGTTGCATTTTGAGTCCGTTTGACTCCCGAAATGACGTGATGACCTAGAGCTGTGAGAAAGGACATAGCAGATTTCCATGATCATTGAGTGGTGGTTTGCTTGTTGAGCTAGTGTGTTTTCTTGTTAAGGTCCACTTTGTGAGATTGACAATCTCATAGAGTCTCTGTGCCAGATCGCTATGCTACTAGTTGCGGCGACCCATTAACATTGGCAATGGCGCCAATGTTAGCGGGGCACCAAGACATCTGTAGCATAGCAATCTGGCACTAACATAATGTCAATACTCAAGGAAAGTGACTCGGATGGGGCACGAAGACTCTATGAGATCGTCAATCTCAACAAGTGAACCTTAACAAGCAAACACACTAGCTCAACAAGCAAATCAAGGTGTAACCAACACTCAATGATCAAAGAAATCTGCCTATGTCCTTTCTCACAACTCTCGGTCATCACGCCATTTTGGCACTGGAACGGACTTGAAATGCAACAAAACTTTAGGAGGAGGTTTAGGACACCTAAGGGCACTATCCTACCAAGTCTGGTCCCAATCCAACAAGGTACCAAAATCACGATCCATCATGAAAAAGTTCTTGAAAACTGCAACAAAACATGCCAAAAATATCTTTCTATGGTCTAAGAACACTCTTCTATGGTCAAAACGACTAAAAACAGTGATTTAAGCACTCCAATCTGTAATTAAGGCTCGCTAACCACAACAAAACTGACAATGCTTACACTAGAATGAAAGAGCAAAGAAAGAGGAACACAATGCAAGTTTTGGAATTGAAAACTGATTACCCATTCATTAACTGCGATGATTACAAGTTGGCGCAACTCGCAACTTGAGCATACTTTTTCAGAGCTCCCTTCTTCTTCTCAAGGTAAGCCCTCTTTCACATTAAGGTTATTGACATTTATACCTAGGGCATTCTAAATGGCCAGTGGCCGGCTCACACAAACCTTTACAAATATCATTACAGCATTACAACTCAGGGGATTGATCCACTACTCTGTAATCGGGATTTACATCGAGTATTACTACACTAGCTCGAAAAACTAATAGAGTACAAATGTGGTGTCCGGCTACGTGTCTGACCAAATGGGAAACCGTTTGATCTATCCTCAAACAAGTAAGTACTTCTCCCATTGGAAATTTTGATCTACTTTTGTGACATAAGCTTTTAGTAGATCAAGAATTGTTAGGGCAGCTATTTCATTTTGGCCATACATTTGGGGATGATAGACCGAAGATAAGTTTAGCCTTGTACCTAAATTCTCAAAGAGACCCTTCCAAAAAGTACTGGTCATTCTAGGATCTCTATCCAACACTATAGACATTGGCAAGCCACGGTATTTGAAGATTTGTGATATAAAAAGGGTTGCCATTTGATGGGTTTTGATAGTTTTTTTGATAGGTATGAAATGTGCTTGTTTGCCAAAACTGTCTACTATCGTCCATATTCCTGCATTCCCATGGATAGACTTGGGCAATCTAAAGATAAAATCCATGGATATGCTCTCCCAATCGTGAATTAGGGATTGGCAAAGGTTGAAGCAATCTAGGTTGGTTCCCTCTATCAAACTTCGCCTTTTGGCATACCACACATTTTGAAACATACTCTTGTATGTTTGCTTTCATGGCAGGCCAATAGAAATATGTTTCTATTCCTTTTAGGGTAGACAGAATCCCTCTATGCCCCGCATAACGAGGAGCGTGAGATTCATACATTACTTTCTCACGTAGTGAGTTAGTAATGCATAGTCTATTGCCATAGAGAAGATAACCATCTTGTAGGGTAACTGCTTCTTCATTATTCCCTAGTGCAAGGGCTGAAATCACATCTCTAAAGTCGAGATTGATAGCGTACTAATCTACCATAGAAGATAGATCACTGTGAGTTGCTATGGATACCGCATTTACTCTCGATCATCTTGAGAGTGCATCAGCTACTTGATTATGCTTGCCAGCAATGTGAGCAATATGAAAATAAAATTGCGAAAAGAAATGTTCCCACCTCATTTGTTTGTCGGAGAGCTTGGTCTGTGTCATGAAGTACTAAAGGCTTTGGTGATCCGTTCGCAGAATGAAAGGAGTCCCCAATAAATAGTGTGCTTCCACGAGTCTAGAGCATGTAGAACTGCTAAGAGTTCCTTCTCATATATTCCTAGAGCTTACTCAACAAGAGGGTCGAGTCTTTGACTTTCATAGGCTATGGTGTGCCCTTCTTGGAGCAAAACAGCTCCAAGATAATCACCACAAGCGTCACATTTGACCTCAAATGGCTTTGAGAGATCCGGGAGCATAAGCACAGGTTGAGAGATAAGCTTCTCTTAAAGCTTTTTAAAAGCATTTTTCTCCTTGGATGACCATATATACCTAACATTTTTCTTTGCTAGGTCATGTAATGGTCCTGCGATTTGTGAGAACTTTTCTATGAAGCGTCTATAATATGCACACATACCTATAAAGCTCCTTAGTTCATGTAGTTCCTTGGATTAGTCCATCCTTTTATTACCTCTAGCTTTGATGGATCCATTTGGATGCCATCTTGAGAGATAATGTGACCTAAATACTGAATCTCTTGTAAGAAACATTCACTTTTCTTTTGATTAATAAGAAGTTTATTCTCTCATAAAAATTGAATATTACATGGAGGTGTTGTTTGTGTTCGTCTAATGAATTAGATTAGATGATTATATCATCAAAGAACACTCTAGTAAAGGTCAATGAGGCCTGAATAGCTTCTCCATCAAGCGGTTAAATGTGGTTGGTGCATTTGTCAAGCCAAAAGGCATGACAATGTACTCATAAAGACCAAACGTAGTGCGAAATGCGGTCTTTACAATGTCTTGATCAACTATCCTTATTTGATGGTAGCCACTTTTTAGGTCAATCCTACTGAAGTAGGTCGACCCTTGTAGCTTATCAAATAAGTCTTCTACCCATGGAACGGGGAACCTATTCTTGATAGTGATCCTATTTAGTGCTCTATAGTCAACACACATACGATACGTGCCATCTTTTTTTGCACTAATAACATTGGTGAACAAAATGGAGATGAGCTAGGCCTAATCATGCCTTTCTCAACTAACTCATGCACTTGCTGCATAATCTCCTCTTGTTGAGCTTGAGAAACTTGATAAGGAGGTTTATTAGGTGGTGAACTTCTTGGAAGAAGTTCAACTGCATGGTCATCGTTGCCTCGTTTGGGAGGTAGTTCATAAGGAATGTCGTCAATAAAAACATATTGGAAACCCTTGAGGAAGTTGGATAACTCTAATTCCTTTTCATTATTTATATTTTCTTTTCCTAAAGCATTAGGTTCATTTTGAGAATCATCAACAAAAATCATGTACACGGAAATAGAGCTCTTTATTGACTTATTGAAAGCTTGCTTATGTACAAGGGGTATGGTACTACCCAACTCCTTAGCATCTATGTACATATCTTTTTCCTTGAATCTAAAGTAGATTTGCCTTTCAAACAATTTAACATTGGCAACCATGCGATCAAGCCATGGTGCCCCTAGGATTACATCCTCATGCTTGAGAGGAGAGATGAAGAAATCCTCCTTGTCCACATAGCTTTGAACATGGAGCCTCAATTTCCCAATTAAGGGAGTGACTGAGGCTTCTTGCCCCTTGAAAGCACCATCGGTAGGTAGGACATCTCCCATCTCATAGGTCTGGATGCCTAGCTTGTTGGCTAACTCTGTGGATATGAAATTGTGAGTAGAACCAGGGTCAAAGAGAATAAAAGCATCATGCTCTCTTACCTTTCCCCAAGCATGGCATAGAGGAGATCCTTTGTGATGAGCATCCTCTTCTTGAATTTTGAGTAGCTCTAGGAGGCTCATTATGTGTATTCTTGTGGGGACAAGCACAATAGGCATGCCCTTTCTCCCCGAACTTGAAACAACCATTATCTTTTTGATAACGACCTAACTCTTCAGGAGATAGTTTATTTTTGCCTTTATAAATTCCCTTCTCCTTAGCTTTGTTGTTGTTGACGTTGCCTTTGGGAGACTTTTGGACATTGTCCTTCCCCTTAGGCTCGTTATAGTACTTGTTTTCCATGGGCTTAAGATTTCTCTTAGCCCCTTGTTGGTAGTTGATTCTTGAAGCCACCATGGTATGGTGTATGACCGCGGATATGGTGCGTGGCCTTTGGGAGTTAACATATTCCACCATATCCTTAGTTAAACCCATACAAAATTGTTGTTTTTGCTCTCCAAAATCCATCTTTTTGAAGACAGTGGCTTTGAGATGTAAATCTCAAAAAATTTCTACATATTTGTGAATAGATTCGTAGGGCGAGAGCTTCAAGCTTCGCCATTCGGTGAGTACTTTGTCTTTGGCATCGGTAGCCAAAAACTGCTTCATGATGGAAGCTCTTAAAGCTTTCCATGTTTGTGGAGCTTCATTGTTTTCTCGTAGGCTACACCACCATTGCCTGGCGGACTTCTAAAAATGCATGGCTACATGACGTAGCTTAGAGGACTCCGTGAAGCCCTCATCTCCAAACGCGGCATCAAATTGTTGGATAAAGGCCAAGACTTTATTCGTAGCACCAAAAGTGCCATCATAGGTAAGGAAAGAGATGTTTTTTCCTCCCTCTTTTAACTTTTTGAGCTTGGACGACCTCTTCCAAGCGGCATAGGATATCATATGGCCTCTTCTTTTAAGTGGTTCAAGAGTTTCACCATCACTTTCTTCAGAAGAGGAAGAGTATGAGGAAGATGGAGAAGAGGGTGACCTTTTTCTTGCCTTTTTCTTCCCTTGTTCCTCCTTGTTTGCACCATCACTTTCTTCAGAAGAGGAAGAGGATGAGGAAGATGGAGAAGAGGGTGACCTTTTTCTTGCCTTTTTCTTCTCTTGTTTTCTCTCTTCCCTCTTTTAATTATGGTGTAGAGAAGTATGACATGGTCTTCTCCGTATAGGGGGTGTTGAAGAGCGTTTTTCCCGCCGTCTTCACGGAGCCATCTCCACCGAGGTGGCAAAAGACTCACTTCTTTCTCGTTCTTTCGGTGGGGGCTCTGTCGTTGAAACTTGGGTTCTCCTTTGAGAGGGAGATACGTCATCAAGTAGTAAATTTTTGAGCCCTTTGTATGGATCCTCCTCTTCTTCCCTTATCGGAGAGAGTCCTCTTTTGGAAATCTCACAAGGAGGCTTCCTAGGTACTCTCTCTTCTTGGTGGGGAGTTTGGAGAATACCATGGGTCCGCAATTGTTGTAGCACTTTACCTTGGTGGGATGGATTTCCCAGGGCTTGTTGAAGCCTAGAAATAAGATAACCTACAAGCATAGGGGCATCATTAGTTTCTCTTACATTTAGCAAAATCAAAGCTATCAACATTCATTTCAATCTCTTTTCCCTTGTCAACCATACTAGAAAATTTTAGGTGTATATTTTTACTTGTACTTTGGCACTTCAAGCCCTAGTTTGGCTACTCCTCTTTACCTTCAAAGATAAGCACTCAAGCATCTATACGCGTGGCTAGAATATTCTTAATTGCAAGGAATAGAAGAGAGGGTTCAACAGATCCAAGAAAGCATTGATTCCTATCAAGCTTCTAATAGCTCAATAATGGTTAAGCCATAGGCAATCCCCATAGGAATCTATTATTAACACCATAGCTCTCGATGGTATCCCCGTTAACTGCATAAAGCATGCATGCTTCAAGGATGAAAAATCCCTATTCTACTTACTCTTTTACAATTAATAACACCAACCATTTGTAGCAAGCTTGAGGACCTCTCTTCTTGAGCAAGAAAAGAGAAACCATTAGCTCTAATACTAATGTAACATTTAATGCACTAGTAACTTGTGTGTAGTGGAAATTGATAACATAGTGAGCATTTCATTAAGAACAAGTTCCTAATGAGCATAGAGAGAGTACTTAATTTAAGAAAGCAACATAGCAATTTACACCTAGCTAATTTGGCATTGACAATACTTGAAAAGAAGAGAAATAGAACAGTTGACAACAACTGAGGACCGGATTTACATGGAGCCGGTTCCCACTCCATAAAGGATTTGTATTATAGATTCTCCCATCAAAGAAGACTTTTGTACAATGAAATCTTTGTGTTCCTTGACAAAACTAGTTGGTACAATGAAGATAGAATCTTCATGCACCAAATTATGCTTGAAAAACACACCTAGTGTCCCTAGCCTCAGTCCCAAGACTCACACACCTTCAAAAATGGTGAGAGCTAGCAAGGAATGAGGATAGATTAAGAGGAAGAAGATGTATCTTACGAGAAAGAAGTATTATCGTCACATAATCACTCTAATAGCATAGCTTAGCTTAGTAATTAGCATGGTAGAGGAGATGAGCATGCCATTGAAGCTTGGCTCTTGGTTGGATTTTGCATTCCATAGCCAAGAGTTGTTGGTGTAGGCCTCTACTTATCAATGCTTGGAGAAAGAGATGGATTTCTTCTTGCACACATGAGTTGTGTGTGTGTGTGTGTGTGTGTGTGTGTGTGTGTGTGTGTGTGTGTAGAATTGTGTTAGAGTAAAATGCAGTCCTCTATCTCATCTTGGTCAACCCCTCTTGCTATTTCCTCATGCAGGTCTCCCATTGGCTCCTGTAAAGCTTAGCCAATCACAAATTAGAAGATAATTGATAGCCTTTTGACAAGTATCCCCCTTTTCCATTTTGTGAGAGCTTTAGATAATTAAATAATTCAATTAAACTCTCATTGGACCTCTTAGTCTTCTGGCCAATAAGAATCAGGCAATCCATTGGGCTGCTCATTGGACCCCTTGGTAGATTGTCCAGTAGTCTTCTAGGAAGCTCAATTTCTATTGGTTCTTTTATCAAGCATTTTTAAATTGATTAGACTAAATTTACTGTAGCCTAATTCTCATTGGTCCACCTCTATGGCCATCCAATAGGATTTGAGGGGAGATTGGGAGCAACTGGGCTAGGAGCCTGACATGTGTCCAGTATTTTCTTTGTGTAAAAGGGGGAGCTTAGGAGTGTGTGTGTGTGTGTGTGTGTGTGTTTCTCTCTCATCCCCTACAATAAGGGCTCGCCCCCTCCTTCCTAGGGATGTGGGAAGACTTTTTAGTCTTCCCATGACCATCCAATATTTCCCCTACTTTGACCTTTGGACCATACAATTAAATTAGGAACTTTAGCCTATGGAAGTCTTAATGGGGTTGAACCTTAGGTCTTTTCAGCCCCATTGAAGCACATTGCTCTGTTGCAGACTATCCCCCTTTGGATCCCTATTTTCCCTCCTTTGGATCCCTGATAAAGACCGGTCTGGAAGTCTAACCAACCCCTCGTACTTTCCCATATATTAAATGGTCAGTTTAACATGAGAAAATCATTTGGGAGTATTAGATATTAGTTTTTATGACATGTAAATAATTATTTACAACTGGAAATTTTTTGCACCTTTTTGCCAAAATGTTGATACAAACTGGTTAAGCAACTCAACTTAAGCTCCCTAGCCAAGTTTCACCAAGTTTGGATAATTACTGCTCAATTTGTCAACAATTTTCAGTCCGCAGACAACTTTACAAATCTGGCCACAATTTTCACTTTAATGATCCAAATTTGATTTGTGTGCTCAATATAACATGATAAAAATGGTGGTATGCTAGGTTGGTCAAAAAATTTGAAAAATAGGACAAAAGTAAATAATCGCAATTATTTACTTTTGATAACAAAATTTATCTTTTTGGTCATCAAAGCATATACACATGTTTAACACTTCAATCTAAGCCTCTGAGTCAAGTTTCACTAAGTTTGAGCAAGATTTACCGAGTCACACTCAAGTTCTCGACAATCAGTACAGATTTCAATTTTTTTCAAGGTTTTGGTCTGTTTTGTGATTCAAATTCTATGAGCCTTTACAAAAGACGTTTGCAATCATGCATAGAGTCGTTGGCATCAACCTTGGTCAATTTTAAGCTGAAAGTAAATAATCATGATTATTTACTTTTGGCCTAAAATGAACACTTTTTGCAATTTTTTCACTGAACAGTCTTTTTATGACCTGTTTTAAGCCTCTGAGTCAAGTCAAAACGTAATTTGGCCTAAAATCTCAAGAAAAAGTAAATAATCTGATTTTTTGCAAACTCTTGAAAATTTAACTCAAATGCATCCTTCAACTTACCCACTGGTTCATACAACTTTTAGAGCGTTATCTCTAGCCGGATTCAGCGGCGGTTGACAGTCTTTTGGTGCTATTTTAAGCCATAGACCTGAATTTTTGCAAATTCACATAAACAACTCACAATTGATTCTTTTGGAGTGAGCAATGTTATGAGATCCCACCTCGGATTCTACTTACCCTACTCCTAGGTTCTACTACAATGGGGTTGTGGAAAGTGTCCACAAACACTTGTTTTCTTGTTTTTTATGGTTTTCTAAGGCTTGATCTTAAAACTTGTTTTGTCCACCAATGATTCTCAAAATCCTAATCTAATCCTACAATCCTACAAGGTACTTGGCAAGTACAATCTACTTCCAAGCTACCTCTACACAACAAAAGACGACAATCTTAAGCTATACGGTTTTAAAGAGAAAGCTTAACTCTAGGTGAACCTATAGGAAGTTAAAGGACGATTACACAAGACTCTCATGTTTTCCTTGGTTTAGGTCTATTCGATCCCCGATGGCGGCGCCAAATGTGGGATGGGTTTCTAACCTCACTCTTATCTTATTTGCAGACATAGCGAGAACCACGAACATAATTGTCAATCCATGGGACGAAGCTGACTCGACTAGTGCATAGAGGCTACAAGAGGGTGTCAATCTTTTGGAAAATAACAGACAGCTCTCATCTAACACAAGCTACACTCAAATGACCTAAGTCATCAAAAGTTAATCGCTAATCGTCAAACATATCATAACCGTTACAACATCAAACAACATTTGAATGTTACGAAACTTCTAGGACATGTATATAAAACCTAAGAATACGTGCTTATGGTCTCAAATCTCACTCTTGATGACGTGCAAAAATCGTGATTATTAACAGCAGTAGTGAGTTTTTTACCTAGTCGTTTTTTATCCCGAATGCATCTAAATGCTTAGCAATGATTCCCCAATACCTCGCCTATGCTTACTTTGTGATTTCCTAGCTTAAGTTCCTACTTATGAATGAAATTAGGCCACGGGTTGGCAACGCCAAAAGCTACGGATTACCATGAAATGTTTACCTCAATGCGTAGAGCTCTTACCTGCGGTTGCAACACAACAGACGACACTGCAATGTGACATTCAGGAAGGAACTAGGAAGCACGAGAAGGAGAGAAGTGAATGTCATTAGCTCACGTTGTGTTTCTATTATCCAAAACTTTATTGATAACTTACAAAAATTGGCCTTTATACCTTAACCAAGGTTTCTGTGGTCAAAAGCTAATAATCTAGGAGCTCAAACTAAAGATAAGTTGATACACTCTGGAAGCTTATAGCCCCGGCTCATCGATTACACTATCCATCTGGAAAATAGGAGTTACAACATTCCCGATTTATCAAAAGAATAAGTGCTTTTACAATAAAAGCTCCCGAAAAATGTTATCTGAGTTAGCTTGCTGCTAACACTAGCATAGTCAGGTATGGCTCTAGCAGTCTTGAGCCATGGTCTGCCCAATCATATTCCATATGCTCCTTATATGTCAAACACTAAGAAAATGGTCTTGAATTTCTCCTTTTTGACTCTGATCTACATGTTCTCCATTAAGACAGTAGCTTGAACTATTCTTTGATCAGCGATTTTGATTTTGAATGGTGCTGGCTTGAGCTCCTAGATCCCCAATTTCTTTTTTCGATGCTCTCTGAGAATGTTGACTCCTTCCCCGCCATCCAGTATGACCCCTAACAATGGTTCCCATTGCTTTCTGATCTTGTAGTCCACTTGAATGACAGGAGCCTCCTCATCTCTAATGGCTACTAAGTCTACTGCCCTAGCTTTTGCATTTGCTTTCCTCTTCTTTCTGATAAATTTTACAACTTCTGGTAAGGTTCTTCTAATATCATCCAGTTCCATTGCAATTTTTAGTATTCTTTCACATACCTTAACATATATTTTATCTTTCTTGTAACTAGAACTGCTATCTAAGCTGAAAATTTTCTCTTCCAATTGGATGTCTTCACAATGCCACTAAGTTGGTTTCCTTTGTTTGGTGGTTGGTTGACACTATGATGAATTTTTTTATTGCTCTCCAGTCTTCTTCTTCCCAAGGTCAATATTGCTAGCTCCGGCCAAGTCTGTTATGACTTGCCTCATCTCCTCCACTAGACTTTTGATTGCAGTTATTTTAGATTCATCTAGTCCACTTACTACCCTCTCCTCACGAGATTCTTTGAAAGGAGTGTTTTCTTAAGCTCCTCAAGACTCAAGAGACAACTTCTGAATTGTCCTAGTCTCTGAGAATTCTGGTTGCTCTGGCATCTTCTTTGTCACATCTTCTACAATTTTTGCTACCAAATCTCGTTGCTCTTGCCCTTCATCCACTACTTTTGCCTTGCCTTTCTCCTTCTATCTATCTCTCTGCTACTCCCATTTCTTATTTCAGTAGCTTGCTTCACCTCCTTTTCAAGCTTATCTGGAGTTCCTCGATCACCACCCCTATGCTTTCAGTGTGCTCTCGCTAGTATTGGTTCAGGTGGCTTTTGGTAAGCTCCGTCTGGTTTTGCATTTTCGGGGTAGTGAGCTACAAAATGGCCATACATCCCACACGTATGGCAGATGAAATTTCTCTTGTTAAAATCAGCTCTATCCTGTCCTCTGCCATTGCCTCCCTAATATCCGCCTCTGTCAATTCCAGCACTTGTACTGGCTTCATTTAATCCAATCATGGACAGGAATTTACCCTTTTTGAAATGGTGAATTCGAATTCCACAATTAATCCAAACATGACCATACGCTTTACAATATGTACATTGCCTACACTCGTCTGACTTGTGATCCGTGGATCGACAGTGCGAACACCAAGTCTCATGTTTACTGACTTAAGGGTCTAGTCTTAGCCATTTTTGGTATCTCCTCCAGTTTCCTCGTCCATGATCCTTTCTTCTTGCATTTTCATCTGAATCACTATCAAATGAGCTAGAACTGGAGCTTGAGTCACTATCGTTGGAACTTCTTCTACTTCTATGACCCTTTTCCTTTTTGGCATGTTGCTCAAGTTTTAAGGCTCTCTGAACCAAATCATTGAATTTCTTAGTTGGGGCTAGAACCTCCTATTCCCTCATCTTCTTGATTCTAAACCCACTGAGGAACGAAGCCCTCATTATTTTTCAAACAGGGGTTCACGCAACTATCTGGTCATCAGTTCCTTGATTTTCTCAACATAGCTTCAAACTGACAGTTTGCTTAGCTTTATTCTGTCCAATTCACATAGGATACCCTCATCACCTTTGTTAATAGAATATTCTAGGTAAAAAGCTTTTATTGGTTTATTGTATGTCCTGAACTGACATGCTAGGTAATGGTAATACCATTTCCTAGCTGCCTCTTTCATTGTTTGGGAAAAGTACTCTACCCACTCATCTTCAACGATATCTTTGAGTTCGGCATATTGTTTGAACGCCTGAATATGAACATATGGATCATCCTTCTTACCCCCTTGAATAGTGGAAACACAATCTTGAAATCAATAGATCTTTCATGATGTCTGCATTTATCTTTTGAGATTGATTTGCGATATTTGGTTTGTCTTTTGCTATAATGATCTCTATCAATGTCCCACTTATCATTGTCATCAGTTTCAATCACAGTATCTGGCTCCAGCTTTTTCTCTGACTTCATGTGTATTAATTTGTGACTCTTTATGCTACCATCACTCTCTTCAGTGTGCTTCCGACTCTTGCCCTTTTTTGTTGAGATCCACTAGAACGAGAGCATCTCTCTGCTCTCTTCGAGTGTCTATGCATGGACACGTGAGAATGCTGGGAATCCTCCATTTCTTCAACGTTTTGTTGGTCCTAGTTCACATCATTTTTATTCCTAGGATCAAAGTCAGTGTCAAAGCCTTGCTCCAACTCCTCTAGAATGGTATTGACACGATTTGGTTCTTCCTTGAATCTGATTGTCGGCCTTCGACCACGTTCGACTCTTATGGGCGGCATGACTGAAATCAGCTAACTCCACAACTCAACAGGGAGATAGATTCTTTATCAAGAGCTATTCAGGTCACCACCATGATCAACAAAATGGAATAAGTTGGTCACTTCTGACAGCTATTCCAGGTTGGATTATTAAAGTTAGTTAAACTAGATCAGGCAAGTAGACATCAGATACCATATTAGACAAAGACAAAGACTGAACTGAAATGGAAATGTGAGACTGACACTGGAACTGAAACTAGAATGTATATTCAGATAAGTACAATTGATTGTAAGTACAACAGTGTGAGCCATACAAGAGCACAACTAACTCCACGAGTGACAATAGACTGAACAGTATGAGTAGTCTCCACCAAACGAGTAGTGGGTCCTATTTATAGGTGTGGGACTAGACCTCTATCTAGAGTCTGTTCCATTATCTCTACAGGCAATGCTCGCAAAAATCTAGTGACATGTTAATTTCCAATTTCGTGTGTTGAGGTGGCACCATTCCATTGCAGGCGCAAAGCTCTCGTGTAGACTATGCACAAATTCTTTCTCTCTGCTTACTTGGCATGCAATGATTGCATCTAAGTAGATACAACACCACCACTAATTTGGGTTGCTGATGTGTCGTGGATCTGAAAGTGGACGTTGAAATTATGATCAATAATGGACAATGGATGGACGGTCTAGATCCATTGCCCCCTGAACCCAAACCTTGACGGTATGAAGTCGGTACGACAGTGGATACTTGGGACAACATAATATAAAGTAGTAAAGAAGCGCATCCGAATGGAGCATTCAACGACAACATGGGATGAAGTCAAAGTTAAAAAATTTGCACGGACTTGTATTTCATCGACAGAGAGGAGTGGATTAGTGGATTGGTCAAACACTCCTCAAGCGCTTTACATCCTTTCGATTGGGTGAGATACGTGTACAGATTACCCGAAAATCAAGTCATTTGTAGCTGCCTTCTTTTAACATAGCCAAAAATATGCATTCCTCAACATTGGCATTATTCAAGGTCTTCTTTGTTGCATACAAGTTTTGTTTATTCCACATCCAACATCCTTGCAAACTTGCATGATCTAGGGCTGTGTTTGTTTTGAAACTGCTTTGTTTCATCTGATCTTGACATTTTTGCACTAACTTAGAATGAAGCTCTGAAGTGTAAACAACAAAGAAGAAGAGTTCATTGTCTGTATGAGAACCTGCAATTTGAGGATTCTCCAAACCTTGATTGAAGAACTTAGATGTTCAAATCTAAGTACATCAAATCTTGCATACAAGCGCAGCCATTTTATAAGGCATGGACTCCTTGACTATACAATTCTTGGCCTTTCAAAAACTTCACTCTACATCCTTCACATTCACATTGGTTTTGTCTTGTTTAAACTATTGGAGGACTCTCATTTTTCCAAAATTCGAAAATGTGTACTGCAGACTCCACCGTTGTTATATTCATTCAATCACGTGATCCCATCGTTACATCCCTATGCTAAGATTGGAACTCACACGTTAAATTTTAATAAAAATACATGAGCCTCCTTTGCGCGATCTCGAGAGTCTTCTCAAAAAGAAGAGAGAATCTCCTAGACTAATGAGGGATTTTTCGAATTTGCATCGGCTGGTAACCCCTACCCTAACCCTACTACTACTTGCTCTCTATTTATCCGCAATACTAAACTGCTTTGTTTCATCTAGAATGGAGCTCGCAAGTGTAAACGCCACACTCTCTATCAATCTTTGTAATTTAGGAAATTCACACAATCCTTTTGAATTTCGACTAAAAAACAAGAGTGCAGTTTTGAATTGGGAAACAAATTTTTAAAAAGAAAAAAATCCAAGCAATATAAGAGATGACAAGAAGGGAAGACAATTGTTTTTTTTTTCCAGAAAGGGGGGGGGGGGGGAGGGGGTTGTTTTGCTAATGGCCCAAGTTCCCTTCCCAGTAGGACCCTTTAAAGCCCATTCATTTGCATGACTCTTACAGACGCCTTGACAGTTCGAACCAACCTATACAAAAGCCAAATGACGACAATCAACCATTTTGATATTACATAATAAATAAATTCTGGTAAGCTTAAATTCTTCTTGAGGTTGCCATAGGTTCTTGGAGCGTCTTGAATAAACCCCTTCTCCGCTGGAATAGTACAAAAAACTTCAACATGTTAATCTGACAAAATGGGAACTTAGTCATCCTGTCACTAAATCATCCCGTGTAAAACTGCTCAAATCTCTACATCTATACACGACCGTGAATGGTCTTGGAGGCTGTTCACAAAGTTGCCCTATGTAACCTTTAGAGGAGAAACATATCCTGCAGTTTTTTCTCACCCCAGCTGGGTGTCACATGAGACTCTGTACATTCTAACATGACAAGCCTCTCGCTTGTACATCTGCCCGAAGGATCACTATCCGCGTGCAGAATTGAAGTAAATGGCAACCACAGAGGTCCAAGTCCACCACTCAAAGGTTGCACAGTGAAACAAACTCTAGAACTGTCTGCTCCATCTTTTCATCATGTCACTATTCCATGTACACAAGCATCGACAACAATGTCCAGAACTCCATCCTTCACAAGACTGCCTACACTGCAACACTGCCGCCTAGGAACCTGCACAGTATGCCATGCTCAGCTTTCAAGTTCAACCTGTAAAAGCAAACACTAGACACAACCAGACAAATGTCTTACCAAGTACCAAAGCCAATCGAAAGGTTTGCTTAAAACACGTATTTGCTGCACTTTTTCTGCTGAAAACATATGTGACCAGCAGAACTCCTTCTTTTTTAAAGCATCAGTAGCACCATGTCGCTTGTACAGGCTTATAACAGAACCTGTTCTCTCCTCTTGATGAATCTCCTCTAAGTAGAAGGTGAAGGGATGGTCACAAATGGATGGAGAAGGCCTTGTATTGATGTCAAACTCTGCTTCAAAATCCAGGCCATTCCAGGCCTGGAAAGTCCTTTCAGCTTTCTGAAGTTCACGAGGCGAGACAATCCGAGGATAGACCTGGACAGCATATCCCAAGGAGATGGAAAATGAAAGTTTGTGGTTGGCCTGGTAGCATATAGATTGCTGCAAGAAGCTGCTAGGCTCAACTTGCATTGCTTTCACCAGAAGCCTTAAACTGTCAAGAGTTTCAAGGCCGGGAAAAATAGGTTCAACCATTCCAACATGGTGCAAAGAGATAAAAGGTGCAACTGGATGAGCAGTCAGCAGACCAAATGCACTTCCACGGATATCAAACTGCATATAGTAGCAAATTTCATCAGGCTAACAGTAGGGAGGGAGGATCAAAGTAGCAGAAATCAAAGCATACCTGGTGAAATCCCAGTTCCTTGGTTATAGGAACGCCTAACTCAGTGATACAGGCATGAAGACGATCATCACTGCCAAATAGATGAGGATACCTTCGTATGCAATCATCAAACATTCCCACAAGTGCCTCTGCTAAAGGATAGCTGATGGCAACCCCACCACCACCATAGGCCATATTGTAACTAAATATGAAGTTCTCCAAATGGCTCTCAGAATAGTGGCCAACATAATACAGTTCATTTGGATCATACTTGCTGAGAACCCTCAGAAGGTTTTCAGTCGAAAAGATTGTGTCATCATCAGCCACAACAAACCAATATACATCAGGCAAGCCAAGTCTGAACATCTCCACAATTATGCGAGCAATGCGGATACCTGAGGGACTGCCTACAGGGTGTGTGTACCTGAAACTGGATGTGTCCTCTGAGATCATGAGGATAGGGAGCTGATCTGGAGGATCTGTAGCAATAACAGGTTCATCCAGCCACACAAAACCGCGCATGTCATGGGGTTTCCACCACAGTTTTATGAACCCTTTGCGTTGTGGCCAAGACTGTGCAGATCCGCCAATCCCAAACACAATGTTGCGCATGGCTAGTTCCGAATAATTGAGGGGCTTCCCAGAGAGAGAGGATGCGCGGAGCAAGGAGGACGAAAAGGAGGGGAAAGGGTCATATTCTTCTGAGAAATCCGGAGGTTGCCATGGGAACGGGGAAGGGAAGGTATCCGGGGTAGTCCGAGTGTTGAGGTTGCTGCCGGTAGCGTTGTTGGAGCAGGCATGATGGGAGGAAAGGATGAGGTGAAACCACGCAAACACGGAAGTGAGTAGCAGAGCTGCCAGAAGCAGGGACGTCGCCAGGGAAGATCGAGGCTGCGGTGTAGGAGGTGGAGTTCCTACGCCCCTCATCATCATCGTTGCAGCGCAGCTCCCGCTTCAAGTTCTCACAGAAAGTACAGATAAAATTTTGACCGAAACAATTAAGCGATCGATTTTCCTGCTAGAGTGCTGCGTTCCCATGATCGAGCAAAGTATTGAAAAACTGTATATGCCATTTCGATTGAAAAAAATTCGATAAGTTTTATTATATGATGCTATTAAAATGAAGGAAGGAGAGAGAGAGAGAGAGAGAGAGAGAGAGAGAGTTTTCATCAAAACTGAGTGGATTTTATTACCTGAGAGTGTGTTTGGGTTACCATTTCAAAGGTGTACCTCGCAAAAATGGAATATCGATCGTAGTGTTTTAAAGGTTTACTTCGTTAAAAACCACAAGGAGGGTTAGAGTTTTGTCAAGTTCAATGTTCGTAATCATACAAAATGTCAATGTTATTAATTGTTTGTTGTTTCATTTTAACGTTTTTTTTTTTTTTAAAACATGCAAGTCTCTTTGCATGGGGGAGTTTGCAAAGTCCTTTCCAATTTTTATAATACGAGGGGACATGCCATTCCCACAGCAACCTTCAATTTTCAGCACGTTCATTAACTATGTTCTTAGTGTCAAAAATGATAATGCTTACTCATCGTGCAATTGAATGTCTATCGTCGATGCACGCAGGTTGCATTTAAGCTTTTGTATGATCGCACTGCTCAAAACAAACATGATAGTGGAGACGAAGTGGACATTGCAAAGCCTGAAGCTACGTTACCAAGCTTTGGTTTGGAAGAGCCAAGAGGGCTCTTTTATAGTGGTAGAGGACCATTTTGAGCGCAATAGTTGCATACTGGTTTTGAGCGGGGTAGGTGCATACTAGAGGCAGAGTGGGCAAGGCAAAGGCTAAAGTTGCGTCACCAAAGCTTTGCATTAGGAAAAATATGAACCCTCTAGGGGCCCTTTGGGATTAAGGTTAATTAGAGGCCAGCCAATGAGAAGAGGGTGGTGGACACACTCTATTCCCTCAAAAATGTAGGGGAACAAAGTAGTCTTACACTTCTTAATAGGCTCTTACCTAGTGAGAAGGGGGGGGGGAGGCCTTGTTCATAAAGCACACGGGGTGCACTCGAGGGATCAACAGCTACACCCGAGGGATCAACGGCCCAAGTGCATCCCGCCGTTGGATCTCATCTGGCTAGATTAAAAAAACGCGCTGATTGTCTTGCTCCTTGCTCGAGCTCGCGACCCCTTCCCTCGCACTCGCGCACCTCAACCATCCCGCCTAGCGCGCATCCATGCAAGTAATGCGCCTTTAAGTGTATAAAAATATGCCCCCTCTAGGCGCGTAGATCCAACGGCCTAAAGCCCCTCACCTTGCCGAACGCGCTCCCCGCCGTTGATCCTTCGAGTGACACCCCATGTCACTTATAAACGAGGGGGGGGGGGGGGGGGGGGGGGGGTGGGCCATGTGGAACCTTCAACTTCCTTCCTTTTTGATCCGGTTTTTAAAAAATCCAAAAATTGTAAAATTTTTTAAAATTTTCAAAACTCAAATCTTATCTTTTTAAAACTCCCCTAAATCTATTTTACAGTCATAAAAGCATTTTTTGACCTCAAAAAGTCAAAACGTGCACACAAAAACCCTAAAATTCAATTTTTTTTAAAAAAAATTTTGAAAAATCTTTTTTTACTATCCAGAACTCCCCAAAAGTAGTTCTTAGGCAAAAAGTGATTTTCTCTCTCTAGAACCCCTTTTCCAACCCCTCCTTGGTTGCAACCATCACACTCATCCTCTACTCCAACACTCTCTCTCTACACCATCTCCGTTGCTACAGCAAGGAAGCTCCTCTCTTCTCCCCTACCACCTTCCATTGTCACACCAAGCAAGGGTTATCCACCTTCTCCTCCCATTGCCACACCAAGCAAAGGTTAACCACCTTCTCCTATCACTTTATCCCACCTACATTGTAGCAACAAGCAAGGTCCTTCTCCTCCTCCTAATTTTCTTTGTTCAACCATGGTCAACTCTACTTGGCAAAGGCGGCCAAAGGATGAGGTCACAGCACTTGCATGCGACAACACTAGAGGTATAGATGATGAGTGGGTGCCACAAAAGTTCACCAAAGGTGCTTGGGTATACATGCAACCATCTGCTATTGGCCCTCATCGTGTGCGGAATCGTGCAAACTGGGATCATCATTGGAAAGGAAACTTCCTTGGCTTCAAGAACCGCAAAGACAAGGGGACCGTAGCCATTGTGCGACATGTTTTCTCAATGTCAAGCATGCAATTGCAACAACCACCTCGATTTCCAACACATTGTAAGTACATGTTTTGAGAATACAAAGCTAGGTGTGAAATCACAGTGTAATGTTATTATGGATTCATACTTAAGATTTGCCATGCATTTATAGTCATGTTTCCATCCACGTTGGTGGAGGAGCAGCCACTACATAGTCTCTCCGGCACATTCAATGCTATACATGCGGATATTGGAGCAACAATGTTCGCACATCTTTGCCCAACCATACTGGTTCAAAGAAGAATTTTCTTCTATTCTCACTCCTATATTGTGCCTACTTCTACACAAGAGTTTGGAACGCTTGACCCATCAAAGTAACTTCCTTATTAAGTATGGAGTGGCCGGTGACAGATTTGTGGTCGGTAGCATCTTTCAAGCAAAAGATGATAATAGATATCCAAAACTCTTTGAAATACTCTAAAGCTTCTAGGTCTGTGGGCTTGAGTTGGTGTTTGCCTATTCACTGTTTTGTGCACATTTTTAAAGAGTTTGGATTTGTGGAGACTACCACAATGCTTGTATGTAAAGATGTACATTATGAGGAATTAGGAAGGCTTTTAGAAGAGGACTGGGGTTTTGTGGAGGGCATGCACAATGGGGACCGGTACTGTTGTAAGGTTGGAGCTTCAGGTATTGGAATGCACTATTTGAAATCCCGCACCTCCTTGTATATACGATTTCACTATGATCGTTGGATGTGCAAGCTTGGAGTGTGGACTCCCTTACAGAGTGTAGATGGCGCTATTGCAAGCTTTGACATTGCAGTGAAGATGCCCAACGATGCTTTGGAGGTAGTCTAAGTGAACAAGCATTGGACTCTCAGTAATGTGCGAGAACATTTGGTTACTATGGGTTTTGGGCCCTTCAACAAGCACAATTTTGTTTACAAGGTCACAAGGTGAGAATCCTTCCACCACATTTTCAATACATCATAGTTTGTCGATCATTGGATGCTTATTGTAATGAATGTCCGCAGATTGGGAAGAGAATGGAAGACAAATTGAAGGTCGAGGAGGACTGGGGGATGGATGGAACTATGCTATCACTCTTATAACTTTGCAACTCTTGCAATTTTGAAAACGATCCCCGATGTAATCAACATGAGTTGCTTTGACAAATCATGTCTTTGAATATAATTTTTCACATTGAGATGAGAGATCATTTTTTGGTGAAAGTGCCTCTTTTTTTTTAATGTCTTTAAAAAAGGGACCATTATAAAAGGGGGGCCGCATAAATCATTCACTATTTTCACTTTTGCAACTCTTGAGCTCCTCCACTCTCTATCTACACCCCAGGCTAGACATGGACGCTTCCACATCCTCTGCATCTGCATCCACATCCACCCCTTTGTCACACTTCATCCTCTTCCTCGAGGACACCAAATACAAAGGGAAGTTGGACCTCCACACCTTTTTTACTCGTCTCCCTGACCTTGACGCCACAATTGCCCTTCACATGGATGCATTTGCCGATATTTTTGTGTTCATGGAGGAGCACATCATAAAATATTCTGTATCTATCTCCCCACATGCAGGGATCTCGGTGCCTTGCGATCTTTTGCGCTACATACACAAAGGTGATCACCCATTCTCCAAACGGTTGCAACAATTCCAAGAAATTGCCGTCGACGCAGGCCATTTCTTGGACAAGCAAGCCCCAGGGGTGTCAGTGCTCAAGAAGCGCAAGTTGGGGGTGGAGTATCTTTCTCGGCTAGCAACATTTATCTTCTTGGTGAGCTAGGAACCTGATTTGGAGGAGCTCCGCTTACCACACCTTCAGGTTGGGTCCTTTATCAAGGACACCAAGGAGCAGGAGGTTATTCCCATGAACCTTGTAGCGGAAGGAAAGACACTTCGGCTCAAGTACCCCAGGGGGACTCGAGGAAGTGGTTGAGAAATCCATCGTTGTGGCTGGCCCTAGTGACACTGCACTGCCACTACCATTGACGGATGTGGCTATCCTAGAGGTAGCAATCAACCGCTTCTACTCAGTGGTAGTGGATGGGAAGGAGTATGTGTTTATGCATGATTTGGAGAAAGCATTTGGCCTGCACATGGATGAATGCTTGAGCGTGCTATGCAATAGCACCAAATGTCCCTTAGACAATATGCCAGATGCCTTAGAAAGCAAGCTCTTGCCACTTGGGGACTCTTTTGCTGACACTATTGCATTTGTATGTGCGGAGTCCTGGCAGCCGAGCAGTTGCACGTGGATGAGGAAGAATTCCAAGCCATGCAAGCAAGTTTGAGGCCGCTAGGATGCCTATGCCACTATGCAACCCCCCATCTGATGATCCAAAGCTCGTAGCTACAGTGCATGGGAGCATTGAATTGGATGCAAAGGGCAACAGGGAGGAGCACGACAAGGACCAGGAGGTAAACTCTATTCTAATTTTCATGTTATAATTTTATCCTTCATTGTTTTTTGTCTCAACCTTCATTGGTTTATGACAGGACGTCGTGGAGGTTGATGATTTTTGCTGCAAGGATGGGTGGCAAGCGAATGGGCTTTGGACCTCAATCTTCCCTTGCGCATTAGCTAGGACAACTCCCCCCTAGCGATGTGTCCATTATCCATAATGAATTTACTCTCCAAGCCCATTTTATGACTTGGTCGTTGAAAGCTTTGAGCAAGTTTTTATGTTTGAGCACCATTGCTCAAATTGCGCATCTTTTGTTCCCAGTGCGTAGATCCCTTGTATGCACAGCATTTGGCACTGGCTTTCGTGGTAAAGTGCTTGCCCAGATAGGGATACATGCTTCCATTGGCTCAACTGACCCAAAGGCCATAGCGCAGTCCCTCATGCTGTGCCAAATGCACAGCATTTGGCACTGGCTTTCGTGGTAAAGTGCTTGCCCAGATAGGGATACATGCTTCCATTGGCTCAACTGACCCAAAGGCCATAGCGCAGTCCCTCTTGACTGGGGAGTTGCCTTATGCGCAAGATAGGCACCAAGACATGGTCAAGGAAATTATGAACTCCTCAGATACATGATGTAAAATCACCTTTTTGGAAGTAATAAAAAATATTCCGAATTTTCTCTCTATCTTGTATATTCTTCTAAATGTGATTTGTCAATCTTGAAAGTTGTTGTAATTGGTGATATGTTTCAATAAGCTGTGTCTTTTTTGCTTGAAGTAACAACACAGCATAAGTTGGATGCACATGATACTTCTTTCAACTTAGCTTAATTCTGGGGAAAGTATAAAATACATCTGAGTGAAAAGACGTGGTTTCTCTAAAGATGCAAAACCAATCGCTTTCAGTTAATTTATGTTTTTTAAGTATCCTGGGGGGTAGAAAAGCCTACCAAAAAAAGGGTGGCCACAAGGGCATGCAAATGGCCCATCCATCAGTTTTGGATGGCCAATTTGCGTGCCCTTGTGGCCACCCTTTTTTTGGCACCTGGTAGGCTTCTCTACCCCCCATGATACTTAAAAAACATAAATTAGCTAAAACTTGCAATTGGTTTTGCATCATTACTTTAGATGGAGCCTTGTGGCCATCCTTTTTTTGGCACATGGAGCATATTTTTGCACTCAAGGACACTAGAAAAGGTGAAATCAACTCTGAATTTAAGTTTTCAAGCACACTATCACCTACTTCAGCTCTACCTAATACATCCCTGCACCAAAAGGCCCAATTACATTGGATATTTGAAAAATCTAATTTAATGTTGCGTAGACACTTGGTTTCACAATTGTTAACTTTTTTGATATCCTATGGGGTAAACAAAGCTTGAAATTGCCAAAAAAAGGGTAGCCACAAGGCTCCATCTAAAGTAATGATGCAAAACCAAAAAAAGGGTGGCCACAAGGGCGCGTAAATTGGCCATCCAAAACTGATGGATGGGCCATTTGCACGCCCTTATGGTCACCCTTCTTTTGGCACCTGGTAGGCTTCTCTACCCCCCAGGATACTTTAAAAACATAAATTAACTGAAAACAATTGGTTTTGCATCATTACTTTAGAGAAACCACTTCTTTTCACTACCTAATACATCCCTGCACCAAAAGGCCCAATTACATTGGATATTTGAAAAGCCTAATTTAATGTTGCATAGACACCTGGTTTCACAATATGTTAACTTTTTTGATATCCTATTGGGTAAACAAAGCTTGAAATTGCAAAGAGAAGGGTGGCCACAAGGGCTACACATGGATAATAGACACAGTAGACACAACTATTGATCATATTGTCATTGCAAAGTCATCTCATTACAAAGATAAGGGTGTGCAATACAAAAAGAGGGGTAACTTCAGCTAATGCTCAAAGTCTCGTCGCAATCGACATGCAAGCTGCATATCTTTTGGCTGTATTCTCACTCACTTTGCATGAATGGCGCATAGGTTAGTATCTTCCAACACCGAAATGATGTGGGCCTCTACAGCTTCTTGAATAGCCTCTAGCGCTATTGCTTGCATTCTATACTGATTTCCATAGCTTTGAAGCACCTCCTTCACTGTGCGAGTAAAGGGGGCACGTCGAATTAAAATCTTTGTAGTCTTCTGGTAGTGGAAGTGAATGTCCTTGCTATTTTTTGGCGCCGCTGCGGTGGTCTTGGGGGCACTTGCACATTTGTTGGTTGGCGGCGTTTAGGCTTCTTAAAAAACTTTAACTTGCATATGTTTACATGCTTAGGGGCTGGATCTGCAGCCTCTTCTAATTCATCCTCTTCCCTTGGCTCCCGATCTTGTGATGTGGGGAGAGCTCCCTGGCCTCGAGGCAGTGTCTTCTCCCCAACGGGCACCCGGTGTGTGCACGGTATATCAGCTCGCTGCCATGGTGGCTCTATCTCTGATTCAGTGTCTGTATGGACCACCCGAGTCTTGGATGGTCCTGCTTGTGATTGGTGGTGTGGCGGCTCCTCCCTATCAAACTCTGTTGTTTGCTGGGCCTCTTCTTCTCTCCACTGCTGGGCGCATTGCTTCATTCTTTTTCTAGGTGTTTTTTCTTGTGGACGTGAAGATTCTACAACCCTCGATGACTCTGGTGCCCTACTACCATGCCCATTACCAGAAGAGTTCCTGGAACGGCCAGGTGTTCGTGGCCGTTTTCTTGTGCCTTTAAGCCATGCGGGCTTCTCACATCCTTGGAGGGTGTTTTTGTTGGCAGGCGGATGCTCTTTCGCGATTTGTTTGGTGCGCGCCATTTGGTATGGTAAGAGCTCACCTGTTCTTAAGAATTGAGTGGTTTATGAGAACATGCAATATTTATAAGGGCCCATTTAAAAAGGGCCTTGTTCACACTAATGTTGATAAAAAACTATTATTTTATAAATCAACATGTCGTTAAGAGTTGGACCCTGCGTTCACGTGTAGTGACTCGCGCAGAATCCACTTGACCCTTGTCGCACTCTGCATCGCCACCATGCAGCATGCTTGGCGGGACCTTGCGACATTTGCCACTTGTTGCTATGCTCTTGATGACTCCATTTCCGCACTTCAATAGCAATCTTGGATTGTCACGCATGCTCCATTGTGAGCTTACGAGAAAATGTTGTGCGAAAAAAAAAGTTGAAAAAAAAAAATGTTGTGCGATTGCCATTCCACCACCATGTCGAGTATTTTTGAAGTACACTCCCCTTGCTCGATAATGGGACTTCTCCATGCCTTGACTGCTAAAAATTTCAAGCGATCCATACTTGTGCATAAAAAATGCACCATGCGCAAACAAGATATGTTGTTCACATGAGTAAACGATCCACATTATTTAATGAAAACAATCCCTTGTAATAAATTCACCATGTAACATGGCTTATCATGTAATGTGTGATGTTATTGTCGCTGGGGTTCTGCAAATGCAAAAACGCTAGGCTGATCTACTGTGTAGCAATGGCGCCGGGGCTGATCTGCACACTCCTTGTTTGATATTAATTATGGTTTGAGAAAAAGCCATTAATTATGGTTCAATCGAGGAGACGATGAGGATCGAGGCTATGGCGGGTGATGCCGGAGGCAATCCATGGCGAGCTGATGAGGAACAACAGAAGCGAGAGAGAGAGAGAGAGAGAGAGAGAGAGAGAGAGAGAGAGAGAGAGAGAGAGAGAGAGAGAGAGAGAGAGAGAGGTATTTGACACAGTATGAATGAAAATTAATACGCTTGCTATTGTTATTTTTTTCTTTTGTAAAAGCTTACAATATATAGAAAAGTGCCATGCAAAACTTTACTTGCAACTGAGTCTCTACCTGCATGCCTGTAAGAGGCGTTTCCCATGGGTACCGTAAAAAGGCTTGAACCCAACAATCCCCCCCTCAAGCCTGAACTGGATAGACCACTCTCATGATACCTCGAGTTTTTGGTATACTCGTCAACCGTGAGTTTTAGGTTCTCTCACAACCAAGGATTTCTGGTGTATCCATAACCTGGTGCTATGTCAGTAGAACCCCCCCTTGAACAGATAGGGTGTAGGTCAAAGAATTAGCTACCAAAAAATGGAGTTTTTGGTTCACTACCAAACCTTGGGTTTAAGGTGTACCCAGTAACCTCATGAGAAGCGGTAAAAATAGACTGAGAATTGACAAAAATTGGGAGGTCTTACCATTGATTTGTGTGGCAGTGTCTATAACCCGCACAAAATTTGGACATGGCTATAACTGTAAGTGACACTTGATAAGCTAAAAACAAGGCTTTTGACAAGAAATATATAATTGTTTTTGACAATAGACAAAACCAACAAACATACTTATGACACTAAATTGGTAAAAACAAATGTGAACCTAGTCTTCAAAGAGTTTCCATATCCATACGTCCTAGCATTGATGCTATCTTGCATGCACTCATCAAGTAGGTAGCCAAAAAGCTTGGTTGCATGGAGCTTGTTGACTCCAAAACTGTTGCACCTAATGTCGGCATCATCAAGAGGATCCAAGTGTTGCATAAATCCAAATTCAAATGTTATTTTTCCCTCAAATAATTCAAACTCCGAAATTTTTTTTGAACCTAATCCCTCTTAGCTCGGTGGCAATGCAGTATCATACCAAAGACATTAGAAATCCCAATGCAATCTGGTTCCTTGCTATGGAAGAGCAATGTCTGCATCTTGATTTGCGCCATCTATAGAGTGTGAAGACCCTCTTGGTTGAAGGCCAAAGACCAAAACAAAAAGGGTTAAAGTTGGAGTGTGAAAAGGATAAATTAGACAACACTAACGATGTTCAGTTTCTGCGCAACCAATAGAGGTGGAATTGGAAGCTGTCGAAAAGCTGATGGAGGCACGTAATCACCCTGCGGAGGAGATGAGACGTGGATGCTAGAATTTTGAGAAGCACCACCTTCACCTAGGCCTGCGTTTCAAAACTGCCTGCTATGAGCTCTGTCCGTCTTGGAGACGCAGCATTTTGATATGCTTATGGTTCTCCTGCCCGCCTATAGTGCAGCGTGTTGATAAGCACCTGTTGTGGAGACACCAACTCCCTGTTGATATGCAATGCCTACAGCACCATAGGACCTAGATCTCTGACAGTGTTTTGATAAGTGCTCCACCTAGGCTTGTTGCTGTCTGTGCCACACAAATTGACACCACCACCTGCAGCGGGTGTTGCAACGCTACAAAATCTTGCAAGCTTAGAATCGTCTTGAGAGATTCCCACTATACCTGCGCTCTGATACCATCTGTTGAGGATCGAGGCTATGGCGGGTGATGCCGGAGGCAATCCATGGCGAGATGATGAGCAGCAACTGAAGCGAGAGAGAGAGAGAGAGAGAGAGAGAGAGAGAGAGAGAGAGAGAGAGGGAGAGAGGGATTTGACACTGTATGAATGAAAAGTAATACGCTTGCTATTGTTATTTTTTCCTTTTGTAAAAGCTTACAATATATAGAAAAGTGCCATGCAAAAATTTACTTGCAACTGAATCTCTACCTGCATGCCTATAAGAGGCGTTTCCCATGGGTACCGTAAAAAGGCTTGAACCCAACAATTTTCACCCCAAGAAAGGGTGAAGACCTTGGTAAAATCTGCCAAGGCTTCTTGAAATGATTGGCGTTGTTCTTCTGTTGTGCTGTTAAGGCCCATAAGCTTGACCATTTTATCAAAATGTGCCCAAACTTGCTTGCGCTTGTTTGCAAGCTCGCCATTTGAATCATTGTCAGTAATAGCTTTGCATAACTCCTTTCAAAGCTCCCAAAGGTTACCTACCTGCTGGTTGGAGTTGTTTTGAGCAGCATATCAACTTGGCTTTCCTCGGGAAACTTTCTTCAAAAAGTGTCTGGCTTTTTGTCCACTCATCAACACTTGTTGAGAAATTTCATGGGCCTCCCCTGTGTTTTTTGCAGCAATAATAGACACATTTCCACCGTGACAACCAATGGAATTCAAGAGTACCTCCACTCTTTTGATCACTTCCTGGGACTTTTCCAATGGTTTCATTTTGAAAGCATAGTCAATGTGGAACTTCAATAGCCTATCAAAAATACGCATGAATGCGTGTAATGTACAAAAATGTACATTCAATAGAGAAAATGGAAAGATTGGATTCCAAGCGTGGTCCTTTTGATCACGGTATGGGGCATTGAGCATGGGACATCTCAAAATAGACGCTTCCCATTCTCTACCTTCATCTCCGACATCACGACAATCTAACCCTTGTTCTCCATGCCCTTGCCATGGAAGCATGGAACCGACCTTTGCAGTGCTCTTGTGTGATTTTTTTCCATTAGGTTTGTACCCTCGAGTGCAAAATGGACAAGGCATGAGAGAAGAAGCCCCTTGTTTGCAGCCAAGAAAACCCTTTATGGTCTTCAAGTCCCCACCTAAGTGCCACTCCACATCATAGCTACCAAAACCCTCAACCTCCAACTTCTGACCTACAATTTGGGAGTGTATTACTTTTGTGATCCATGGAGTTCTCTAAAAAATCGATGAAAGTAATGCATTGGTCTCTTTGGGCACCTCAATAGACCCCAACCACCAAATGTCTTTCTCTGATTGCACGCTAAAAGACGGGGTGGGAGATGGCTCGACTGAATCCCTTCGCTTGGTTTGCAAAAGGGCCTCGTTCATTAGAGTGATACTTAGTCTCTCTAACCTTCGACCTTTCACTATTTGACACTCATCAAGTTTCAACACAAAAGCGACCTTTGTGCCAAGAACTACAAAATAAATAGTGCCAAGACCTTAAACTTTGAAGTCTATGATAAGAACAAAACCAAGAGAAAAAAGTATAGTGTTAGGAATTGGATCGTGCTAGCTGTGGTGGATGAAAGAGAAACATGGTGCAAGTGTGTGAGTGTGTGTAATCAAGGTTATCACTCAAGTGAATTAGGTTCCAAGATAGAATTAGCTTGGACTCATAAACACAATCTTGAGTATTGACTTAGCTTAGCACAAGCTCACCATAGACAAGCATGCAGTGCAAAATGAAGTTGTTGTTTATTCATTCAAGAAGTGAGCTTTAAGTATCTCTACAGCCTTGCTCCACAGTATGTGGGATAAATCCACTCTCCTCTCCTTGACTCACACCTTAGGACAAAGCTCACACTTTACAATCCTCCCCTTGAGGTTTGGACTAAGACAAGATACTGAAGATGCAAGATCCACACAGGCTAACAAAATCCACATAGGATGGTGATATCCACACAGGAAAATAAAGTCCACAAAGGATGGTGATGTCCACACAGGATGGTAAAATGGTATCCACACAGGAAAAAGTCCTCCCCTACAAGTAGAGAGTCTGCATCTTCAAAATGGGTCTTCATAAAAGACAACGCTGCTCTCATCTTCGTTCTTTTTGTCTTCTGCTATGTGAGATGATCCTCTGTCAGGTCTCTTGCCTTCGTTGCTTCTGCTGTTGCTTCTATTGATTTCTTTCTCCACTGCTACTGCCTCCACTTGAGTAGCACCGAGAAGGAGGGTGTCCCTTCCTACCACATTTGTTGCAAGGTTTGTTTGTGTAGCAATCTTTTGCTACGTGTCCCATTCTTCCACATTCATAACACTTTCTTCCGTTTGTTGATGTTGATGGTGAATATCTTCCCCTTGAAGATGTTGCGATGAAAACTCCTCCTGATGGGGTGAGTGAACCTCTTTGCTTTCTTTCTTCTACTTGGATTGAGTTGATGACATCTTGGAATGGTGGTGGTGGTTCTTTTTCTTCAAGAATTGTGACTAAGTGGTCATAAGAAGGTGGAAGTGCACTTAATAGTATGGCCACTTTGTCATCTTCTGGTACTTCAACTTGGATGTAAGTGAGCTGCGTGACAATGCTCTTAAGCCTATTCACTAGACTAGCTATGTCCTCCCCTTCAATCATAGTAACTTTGTAAAGCTGCCTTTTAAGACTAACTTTGCTTCTTTTGGTCCTAGCTCCAAAATTACTTTCTAGGACATGCCAGGCTTCATGTGCATGCTTACATTCATCTATGAAATGCACATAGTTATCATGCAAAGAAGTGATGATAATTCCCAATGCTTGTTCGTCTTTGGCCAAATTCTATGCACTTGCTATGAGTGTAGATGCCCTAGTGTGCACTCCATCGGGTTCGGCTTGTTGCTCTAAGGCAGTGCTGATGACAAACCACAAATTTTTTTTCATAAGGTAGCCTCTTAACTTCGTTTTCCAAGTGTGAAATCCCTCCCCATTGAATTTCTCTTTTCCCTTGTCCCCCATTTGTGCCAATAGAGGGGTCTTAGCTTAGGAGACTCTCCTAGCCAGTGTCTGCCTCTTTACACGGTGCACAAAAATAAAGAAAGATGATTATTTATTTGCAAAATTTTGTGCTCGGCTACAAGATTTCAATTTTAATGAGAAAGAGAGTAAGTTCTATTTCTTTGTGAAGCTCCTCTTCACCGTCGGTGAAGCCCCTTGTCACAAAGAAATAATGCTTCTTTTGCTTTGCTTTGATATTTAGCCAAGCCGACAAGGAGTGATCCCCTTTTGCTTTGATGCTTGAAAGAAAACCCTCTTTAAACTTAGCTTTTGAAGGGTTCTTTTGAAGTGCCGGTGGGACACTCCCCTTGGAAGAATATGTGAGCCAAAGGATTGGCCACAGGAACCGGTGCTAGTGCCAGTGGGCGGGCTTGAAGCTCTTGAGGCACCGTGGGAAGGGGGGCCCAACAAGGGCTTATCTCGGTGCACAAGGTGGGAGCAGGGGCTTAAAACCCTCGAAAACTTGAGCAAGAGAAATTTGCTGCAATTTGGTGGGAGCAGGGGCTTAAAAAAGCCCTCGGAAATTCGCCTTGGAGGAGCTCGGGAAGCAGAGCCCAACAAGGGGCGGGCACGCTCCGGATAGCGCGTGGGCAGGCGGGCAGGAACGCCAGGCAGCGGACAAAAAAAGGGGGCAAGGCATGCGGCGCCTGTGGGAACCTACCCTAGCGGACCCGCCAGGTTCTAAAAGCAGTTTTGCAATGCCATTGGCGTCCGCCCGACTTGCCCAAGTTGGGTATGCCCAATTTGAACCTCGGATCCTCAAGCCAATATTGGACAAGCTATTTTGGGCTAGCCAACAAGCCAAAGTGCTTGGTTGTGAACAGACTCCGAAAAAGAGATTATTAAATTGAAGTCGGCAGGCACTTTCCCACACAAACTCACACACACACACACCTATTTTTAAGCAAGACTGGGGATGGAGTTTTAGGGGTTCTCGAGCTCGGATTTGAGTGCTTGCAGGTTCTATGGAAAGCTTGCGAGGGGAGCTTTGAGATGAGGTGAACAATGCAAAAGGAAAACGAGTTTAATGAATTTAATTGAAAGGGAAAATGATGCAAAAAAGGCAATCTAAAATGCAATTCGAATGATGCTAATCCTCTTCCTAATCAAGTCTACCTAGCCATGGAGGGTAGTGGCCTCTTGGGTGTGCCAAGGACATGCCCACACATAGCTAGATTAGTGCTTAATTAGTGAGATATGCAACTTAACTATGAAACTGTTAATGGGCTGTGACAACAATTATGCAATGCTAATCGATCTAATGAAGATGCTAATGATTAACACACACTAATGCATAATGAAAATCCTAGCTAGCACACCATGGCTCTGATACCAAATGTTAGGAATTGGATCGTGCTAGCTATGGTGGATGAAAGAGAAACATAGTGCAAGTGTGTGAGTGTGTGTAAGCAAGGTTATCACTCAAGTGAATTAGGTTCCAAGATAGATTAGCTTGGACTCATAAACACAATCTTGAGTATTGACTTAGCTTAGCACAAGCTCACCATAGACAAGCATGTAGTGCAAAATGAAGTTGTTGTTTATTCATTCAAGAAGTGAGCTTTAAGTAGCTCTACAGCCTTGCTCCACAGTATGTGGGATAAATCTACTCTCCTCTCCTTGACTCACACCTTAGGACAAAGCTCACACTTTACATATAGTGTGTCACCTTCTTTAGGTAACTCGTAAAATCTAAGCCAATGGCTTGTTGAAGTCTTCTAAGGTCCACAAAAATATTGTTCCACATTGGGTAAGGGAAGCCCTTCTCCGAAGGTCTTATGGATTTTTTCTCACCTTTTTCCCTTGTCTTTGTTGCACACAAAATATAAAGGGAAGTTGGCATTGTGTCCTCAATGTGTAGGTATGTCCAAATGTGGGAGAACACGTCTTAGTTTGTGGCCTTCTTTGTGAGGCTGACCTTGTGAGGAATGGGAAATAGGTTTTCCACCATGCCATGCTCTTTGAGGGCATCCTTTAGGAGTTGAAAAATAGCCTGATAGGCTTTGGTGTTGATTCCAGCCTCATCACAAGCTTGTTGCACGTTATCATCACTAATCACATTTCTCAATTTATGCATAAGGTCCTTGGTGACTGCATCCTTAATGTGCTTACCTCCAGGTGATTGTAAGATAGAAATCACATCCTGGGTATTGAGACAACTAGTGAGAAGGTTGACTCGATCATCTTGGCTTGTTCCACCGCATGCCTCCTGGATGAAGTTTCTAGCAACCAATAAAAATAAATGTTAGAAAATAGTGTAAGTGAGAATGCATCATGAAAGTAAAGACCAAATCACCTTGTGGCTGTCACTCGTTGTTTGCGTGCTCCTCCCAAATGTGCAAGAGTTTCAATGGATGAATACGTGTGTTTGCGTTCCCTTGCACGAAGGGCCCTGTTTCTTTCAACTATGTGATGGTGTTGGCAAGCTTCTTAATGTGGGATTCCTTTTCTTGCAATTGTTGTTGAAGAGTTTCAACCACCCTCTCCGAAGAGGCAACACTCTCTTGTAATGCCGTCGTCTTGAGGTGAAGAGCTTGACATTCGTGCATCCACATATGCGAAGAAGCACCTGCACCCATACACAACCGCTTGCAATAGCCTAACAAGCCTGCTTCTGCCCTCCCAAGAAATTGAAGAAATGTCGAAAGGCTATTAAAGGATGGATGGAAGCAGCTAATAGGAGTGTAAGGGTACAAATGGCCGTCCACCCAAATGTCAACATTGGTCTCACGAGCGGCGCGACGTTCCTGTGATGAACTTTGATCATCCTCAACAACGGTCTTCGGTGCAAACACCGTGGGTAAGCGAATATATATGCTTTTGGTGTGCGGAGTACGTGGTGGTGGAAGCAAACCATTTGCCATGTCTGTGAGCACCATGGAAGCTGTTGCGTGAGGAAGCAAATGATGAAAAGATAGAGGGGGAGGGGTAGGGAGATTGAGGAAGTTGGGAGGAGAGAAGGAGGGAGGGGGGGAGGGAGAGATTGGGGAGGAGGAGGAAGGTAGGGGCAGGGAGGGAGAGGAGAGGGAGAGAGGAGGGAGGAGGGAGGAGGAGGAGAGAACAAAGTGTTTTTTACTTTTTGGGAGAAAAGATTTTTGAAAAAATGGACTTTCTAAGCTTGTGGGTTAAAAAATAGGTCAAAAAATGATTTTTGGATATGTATATATGTTGGGAGGGTGTTTTAAGTAAAAATAAGTAAACATGATTAAAAAAAAAACAAACAAATTTTGACTCTTAGTGACCCACGTTTTTGCTGATGTGATCACACCCCTATGCTTCCTTCACTTAAAAAAAGCTAGAGAGAGAAAGTAACCCCTTAGGTCCACATCTTACATTTGTCTTAAAAAAAGGCTAGAAAAGCCTCCTCAAAACTACCTTCTTCAATGCCCTTCCCCCTTAACCCCACACAACATTATCCTTAATCCCTAAAAATTAGGATTCCTTACAAGGCCCATGCAAGGTCCATATTTCTCCTAATGGGTATGGAAGAGCCAATAGGCTCTTTTGTAGTGTGGTAGGGGAGAGATAAAGCGAGGTAGGCGCATCTAATATTTTGCAACTAGACATGTTTGCCTTATAGATACTTAATAGTTTCATTAACAAATCATTGAGCCCTTCCACTTGCATCAGAACAACAGCTATGCCCTGGGTGCTTTCAAGCACTATTCTTAATCCTCATGCATTCAAAATTTTTTGTCGTCTTTGACATGCTAGCAACTGCATAAGATCCACTCATCAACACATGTTGTAGCAGCTTTTTGCCACCAGATTTGGCATACTTATTAGCGAAGGAAATGGCAAGCACAACATGTTTGCAAGAGACTTTGAGCAACAATCCATGCAATGAGAACATTTAGAAAGAAGATTGTAGTAGGGGAGTTGCCCTCATATTTCATCCCAACAAAAACGGTTCAGAGCTTCCTCGGCTTGCCCTTGTTGGCATACCCTCTTATGAGAGCACTCCAAGAGACCTTGTTTAGCGAGAGACCTCAATTTGCATCCAATTAAAATAGCCTAGAGCTTCCTTGCATCAACGATGTTGGGCATCTCTTGCACTTAACCCGCTTCAAGAGAGGACATCCGAGGGAGGATGGCATCCCCTTCAAGAAGTTTTCGTGCTATTGTGAGGGGACCACATTTTGCATACATATTGATCAAACCACGCCAAGCATGACATCATAATCCTGACTAGCAATCACATTGTGAATTCTAATACCCATGTGAAAGTCTTCCATAAGGCCACATGCCTTTAAGGTGCAAGCATAGGTGAATGCATTTGGAGAAAGAGGTTTCGTTAAAACAATCAAGAGTGGGCATATCTTGCAACCAAGACATTGCAGGTGATGGCACTCCAGAGAGAATGCCCATCAAGAACTTCTGGTATACATATCAACCAAGAACTACCAAGCATGACATCCTGCACCAAGATTATCGAACCATGTATCTTCTCACTAATTATCTCACCCATGTCAATGGCTCACATAAGGGCCATAGGCTTCAAGGTGCAAGCATATGCTTCAGACTGAATTTGGAGATGCATCCATTGAAAACAGCCTAGAGTTTTCTGGCCTTGTGCTCGTTGCACGTATCCCATATTCAATGCATTCAAGAAGCAACATTCTAGAAAAGAAGTTCCTCAAGCACTTTTTGTGCTTTCTCAAGTGCACCACATTTGGCATACATATCGACCAAGGCACTGCCAAGCACAATATCTTTTTTTAATAGCCCCTGACTAACAATATAATTGTTTTTTTGTGCCCATATCAACATTTTGCGTAGAGCCACATGCCTTCAAGATGCATGCATAGGTAATTGCATCTGCAGAGAGGCCCTCACTTTGCATACATATCGACCAAGACCATCAACCAAGTCCATCATTTGCCAACAACCTCTGACTAACAATAAACAAGTCATGATGAGAGGTAATGTGCTTTGTAGCACCACTGTCAAAGTACCACACATGAGCATCTGCAACAACTGACATACATGCATCATTGACATAAAGATCATAAGTGAACTTTCTACTAAAAGCCCATTTTGCATCACAATCTCCTTTCATAGAAGATTCTACAATTGATGTACTTGTAGTGGAACCAACCTCTTTTTTCTTAGCCTCTTTTGCCTTCAATTTTGGACATTGCTTGATCAAGTGATCATTAGCTTTACAATAATGGCAATACATCTTCTTTTTGCCTTTGTCACCAAAATTCCTAGATGTAGTGCTATGAACAGAAGCATTTGGAACATCTGATTTACCACTCGCAGAAGAACCATGAGAAGTGGCTACATTGATGTTACCACTTTTTCCTTAAGCAACAATAAAGGCCTGTTCAGCTGCACGTTGTTCAGCCCTGTTTTTTCTAGAAAGTGACTCTTGCAACAACAATGTGCATAATGCATCAAACTTAACAACTTCAAGATTTCCTTGGGTCACGAGTCTCCAAGTACTAACAAAAGTCTAGTAAGAATCTGGCAAAGCATCAATAACAATCTACACAAGGGAAATGTCAAAAATGACTTCACGCACAGAAATAAGTTGCTCATTAATATCCTTGATATCAGCAAGGAAAGTTTCCATTTCATCTTCCTCATACATAATCTTTAATTCCAGCTCTTTACGCAGCAATGCAATTTTAGCCTCGTTGCGACTTGCACAAAGACCATTCAGAATATCCCAAGCTTGTTTTGCAGGTTTAGCTGAATGAATGTGAGGAGTAATAGTGCGCTTCATAGATAAAATAATCAATGCATGAGCCTACGCATCTCTTACATCCCAACGAGCCTACTCAGTTGTAGGCAAACAACTCTAGCAGCAACAATTTTTCCACCAAAACCTACAACATCCTCAACATCACAAAGTCTCTCTTAGAGAGCAAGAGAGGGTCAAATTCCCTTAAGAGAGAGAGAACATGAGGGAGTTCAGTAAAAAATCCTCTATATAGACTTGGTGTCTATGACTTGTAAGAAAGACAAATTAGAGAGTCAGAATCTCTCACCATATAAAGAAAAGAAAGATACTAGGCTTAGCTCAATAAGAATGAGGCATGTACTTCTCATTCATCATAGCTCAAACAACTTTTGATATGTGCTTGTTCTTCTGTTTCGCAATATTTTTTGTGGTGGAATATACCTGCATGAATATTGCCTCTAAATTCCAAGTCTAAATTATTGAACTCATTTGAGAAGTATTCAGCCCCTCCATCTAAACTCACGACCTTTACATGTTTCCTAGTCTATTTTTCAACCATAGCATTGAAACTTTGAAAGTGCCTCACTTTTTTGCTTCATGAAGCAGACCCATACCTTTCTTGTATGGTTATCAATGAAGCTCACATAGTACCTGCATCCACCCATAGATGTAATGTTTGCTGGACCCCATACATCTATAAGTACAAATTCTAATACATTCTTGCTTACATGCTTGTCATGAGGAAATGATGTTTTTGCCTGCTTCTCAAACTGATAGGCTTCACAAATACTCTACATTTCAACACTTTAAAAGTTAACCAACCTATAACCATCTCTTGTTCGTCTTCAACCTTTGCAGATTTACATTACCAATCCATTTGTGCTTGATTTCAATATCTACAACAACTCTTGCACCTTGTGCAAACATGGCAGCATTCACCTCATGCACATTTACATCAAAATTAAACATTCTTTCCACTTTATTTCCATGTGCAACCAACCTTCCACTCTTCTTATGATCTTTAAAAAAGATACCTTCAGAGTTAAGCCTAACTTGCAAATTTTGCTCAAAACAGCCATCTATCTAATAGAAACTAATTTCTTTGTAATGTTGGGTGCATGCAATACACCAGCTAAATACTTTACTTTTCCATATATCATAGATAGTGGTAAATTTCTTATATGCATAATAGAATGCATAGTATCATTACCCAGTCTCTACATAGCCAAGACTCTACAAAGTCTGCATTCTTCTTGAACCACTCACCATGACTGGTCATGTGATTTGATGCCCTTGAATCCACATACCAAAAATTACCACCAGATTTTTCCACAATTGTAGATATGGTATTTAACATGTGCTACACCATAATTAGCCTCTTAGAATCATCCAAATTTGTGCTAGTGGTTGCATAATCATTTTGTTGTCTCTTGTCAGCCATGTTCAAATTGACCATGTCTACCACAACCCAAGCATACAAAATTCCCACGTTGACCTATATTGTTACCCTTCACATTACCATGACCTCTTGGGCTCCCCATGCCTTGAAATTTTTGTTGACCGCCTGTGTTCTATCTCTAGAAATTATTTTTCTATTGTGCTTGGTGGTTACCTCTTCCTCGACCACCTTCATGACTTGCACCACATCCTCTTCCTCTTCCTCTATTGTTGAAGAGGACCTGCTCAGAATTATTTTTGCCATGTGTGGAGGAATCTTCCTTGAGTTCCTTCTCTTCTAGAATCAAGGGCACTAAATCTACAAATATAATAATATTGTCTCAAAGATGGACACCAATCTTAAACTATTTGTAACCCGGGCCTAAACCTCACAAACGTACTTCCACCTTATCATCATCATCAACTATAACACCAAATGATGCAAAGGACTCACATATGTTATTTATCTTCAACGAATAGTCATTGATATACAGTTTTTTCTTTCTGCATTGTATTCAACTTCATCTTCAATTGTAGCTTTCTTCCTTTATTTTGGGAACATCTAATGATAGTAAGGTTTCCCAAGCCTCCTTTGACTTCAGATCAAACAAGTTTGGAATGGCATGTAAAGATTGGAACTGAAATATAGACTGAACTGGAAAATGAGATTGAGCACTGAAACAAGAGACTGGAACTAGAATATATTAAGATTAGTGTAAGCCAATCTAACAATGTGAGCCAAGCCTGCTCTGAGCTCACTTAGAGTTATAAAGATACAAGATCATAAAGAGCTCCAATGATAGAAAGCAATGATAGTGTAAGTCCTAGTGATCAGAGAGAGAGAGAGAGAGAGAGAGAGAGAGAGAGAGAGAGAGAGAGAGAGAGAGAGAGTGCAATGTACTAGTTATTGCAGTAACTGGCCTTAGTAATTATCAATCCAGCCATCTCAATCACACGAGTAAATCTTTGTTTGGAGGTTGTTCCCACCATTCACAAATTGTAAACAAGGAGAAACACAAGCTTTTGGTCCTTATCCCAGGGAGAATAATGATTTGCGAAAGGAGCTTGAGCATTCAGATAAGTTGAAATAAGAGAAAAAACAGAGAAGCAATGATGATGGTAGACATGATAGCAGAAGTGAACGCAACATTCAACACGAGGGCAAAAATTACAAAAGAGATGATGATAGAGCTTGCAATAGACATGATTGACATGATGATGGAGATTCGGGGTAGACATTTTTGACATCAATGAAGTGTGAAAGACAAAAAGGCTACAAAATCGAGGATGAAATTTGAATATAGAAGGGATCTTAGCCATATGGATACATTAATTGAAAAACTCACAGAGAGGATGAGATCACATAGATAGATACAATGGATATGTTGATAGTGATGATGATGATGCACGCGGAGATTGGAGCATGGGGCAACGCAATCAAATGATAGAAAATACTGGCTACTCTATGTAGCTTATAGGCTAGTGATCAAGAGGTAGGGGTTAAGGTCGTTTTTGTGACTGGAAATAGTATTATCCTTTCCATAAGGGATGTGGACCAAAGGACATGACAATATCTCTTATCGACAAAAAGAATATCTTTGGATGAGTTTAGAAATCCTCCTGCACATCGATTTCTCAACAAGCATTTTGTAAAAACTCTCTCTCTCTCTCTCTCTCTCTCTCTCTCTCTCTCTCTCTCGCAATGTGCTTCTCAATCTTTTTCACGAGGACATGCTCAACTCTGCTACACTTTGTCAGAACAAACTATGTTGGCTTCAAGCTCTTTTTTGACCTTTTCTTACAAACCATCTTCACACTGCTACTTTTTTACCATAATATCAACACCAATAGACTCCTTGTCAAAGCACAAATGCTTGCACAACTGGACAAAGCCTCACAAAGCTAGATGAGCGTGTACCCATCCACTTGTCACACTCATGATGCCATCTTTTTTTTTTTCTCATTAAATGTCAACACACCAGCTTGGTTGACCATTGCATGTGTGCCCCATTGTCACATCTGCCTCAGTAGAATGCAAAGTTGATATTACTTTAAATAGTTTTAGTTTTTTTATTTAAATAGTATAGTGTAGAGTCCAAACATAAAATGTGGTGTCCACCATCCCACCATAATTCGTAGCCTACTAATCGAGCCATTCTTTTGTAGTGATTGTGGTGGAGATTATAAACTGAAAAGTCATCACTAGAGTAACCTCTACTTCTCTTTAATTTAACTCTATGTCCTATATCTTTTGTTTTTGTGTAAACTGATCAAGTTTGTGTGTCATAGAAAACACATATATTTCCATCACTGGATGTTTTGAGTACACAACCACGGCTCCTCTTCGACAACACTGCAAGGCTCATTATCTGCATCCAATTCCCATGCCTATGCCTTTGCTTTGTCCACACATAAATCCTACAGGTCCACCTTGTTATTCTCTTGAGTACGCTTTCATTCATAGCACCCATTCAGAGGTATCACTAGTTGCTAGGTGCCTCTGGATGCAGTCCGGCTCATGGCCTAAACTCCATGCTAAGTCAGGCGTTGAGAACTCCTCCCCTATGCAAATGCTTCCACAACTTTGATGTATATTGAAGTTGTATAAAAGTGTAAATTGTATATTTTTTTCGTGGAGGGGTATCTCTCACCTGGTATCAAAGCCTAAGGCCCGGGGGGTTCACTGTGTGTAAAACTACCATATCACGTGCGTTCAAGACATGTTTGTAAAATCCCTTATCTGTGAATTTTGTTAAGAATATAATGTACCCTTTTCTTTTAAAATCTGCAAGTTTTTTTCAAATTTGAAAAAATAATAGCCTTTTGTATATATATTTCTGTAAGTTTCAAGAACTTTAAATACCCTTCTGTTGAACTCATGTGATAGGTTACATTTTTATTAGGTGACCTCCCCGGGGCCTAAGGTTATAGGTATAGCCTGGAGCCTGATACTAGTTGGGTTAGTCATGCATCATGCACTCATTCATGCATGTTGTTTGAGAAAGGATATTGTATTTATGGTGCATTTATAGTAACATTGGTTGGTGACACATGTTTGGCTTGTCTTCTTGTGTGGATTTCTATGGTATTGGGTTACAATGAGTTAATTGGAGTGCCATACAAATGTATTAAGAATTTATTTGAATGTTTATTTTGTAGTTAACAAATGCTCCTAAGGTGACTTCTGATCACTTTAGCAAAAGGATAGGAGGTTTTGACGATAGTATAACTTACTTATGACATCTTATAATAACTACATCTTGTCTTCTGACTAGGTATAAATGACTACCTATTCCTTAGAAAATTATGGTCTTAAAATTTTTCCTCTCACCCACCTTTTATAGTGTAGAAAGATTAATGTAATATATTGTCAACCATTTAATATAGGGTTTTTAATTGACATGATGCAATAATCAATCATGCCTCCTACAGGAAATGGAGTGGCTACTAATGCCAATGTTGCAATCACACCTCATCTGACTACCCGGGGGATTCACTCTATATACAAAACGGGACGCCACCTGTGAGCGGACAACTTTGATAAAACCCCTATATACGACTCATATTAGGGTATATGACCCCCCTTTCTACGCTTATAAGACAATCAATGCAGAAAACTATCAGACCCCTACCTTACATATAAAATTTAGTCTCACATGATCTAACTGAGTAAAACTAGTCAAAGAGCGTGTAGCATAGTGACTGGCAATGTATTAAGGAACCAATTCTGTTGATAACTAGATGTGCCCTCAATGTGTCTTAGTTTGAATTTCAAACTATGTGCTCGTTCAGCCTGCACTCTAACTACTCGTCCAATTTTGACCCACTTAAATTACTCAAAAAACATGGTTATAAAGTTGTGTTAAGTTCTCCATGTAAATTTACATCTATACAAACTCTTTATAGCTTTTATCCCTCAATAAATGAACTATAATCACAAAACAAGCAATTAATACAAAGGAATGCTAGTTCTTGCATGTATCTTTGTAGCTATTGACTCATAAGTTTGAGGGTAGACTCTTTTGAGAAGCCATGATCTTGAAACACAAAAACTTCCTCTCATTTTTTCCTTTTCTCACTCCCCTCCCCCCCCCCCCCCCCCCCCAAATATAATACCCTCTCCCTTATTTTTAAGCTTGGGAGATAAATTATTGGGGGCCTATCCCTAACTTATAAGTTTATGTAACTTGTAAAAAAACCCCCCTCCCCTGCACTTACGTGGTGTGATAAGTTTTCCATGGTGAATCCCCCGGGTCTGACTATCATTGATCGTGACATCAATACTATACTTTGAAAGTCACAACCTGGGAACTTTAGTGGAGAAGTCATAGATGTAGGCAAGGTTCTTGAGGATGGGATTGAGCACATGGATGATTACTTTATTTTAGCTCTTCCATCTATTGAGAACAAGGCTACATTGCTAAATTCAAACTTGAAAAGATGGCCAAGAGTTGGTGGAGAGATTCTTATATTGAGGGTAATGTCGACCCTAATGCAGCAACTTGAGACTATCTTAAAGCTCAACTAAAGAAGAACTATCAAAACAAGATAAATCATTTGGAATGCATGAATGAGTTTCTTGATTGTACCCAAGGAACCACATACTTGGAGTCATATTATCAACATTTCTTGACCCTTGTCAAATATGCTCAAATGGGAATGACTTGGGAAGTCAAAGTGGCACGACTTGTGTAAGGTTACATAATCCTATGATGACTAGACTTCAAAATCTTTGCCTTATAAATTTTGCAGATGTTCTTGATGTGGGTAAGCCCATTAAGATTGAAATATCAAATGGTAGTAAAAGACCTTGACTAGAGGATGAGTCTAGATCTTCAATTTCTTAGACTTGAGAAGCCATGTTACATAGGAGGGCAATAAGAGATCACCTTTGCTTCAATTGTTTTGAGCCTAACCATGTGTCTTGGGATTGTTCATTTAATGATCCAAAAAATTATGAACTTGCAAGACAGAATGATACTAAAGTTGTGGACACTAATAAGAACTTCATAAATTCACAGCCTATACCTAATACGTCACAACAAAAGTTGTATCAAGACCAAAGACCACCTCAGAACCAAGAAAATTTCAAACTTGGGGATCCAATCTTTACAAGAAATGGACCACCCAATAGACCACCTCGTTCAAGAGAAAATTAGTAACCTCAAGGAGAAACTCAAACAATAGAACTTAGAGTGCTAGAGGGGGAGGAAATCCATCAAATGTTTTTGTCTATGCAGCCACTGCAGATGAAGGATAAAATGAAGAACTTTTGGTACCTTTTGGAATTGCTAATGCTCCAACATTATTCATGTTGTCATAACCAAAATATCTAAAAGGACAGGATCATAACTAGATATCTTATGGAATCCTCAAGTTAGCTTATATTTATAGAGGGTTTAAGACTTACTTAATTATTATTCATATTGAGGTGAGGACATTCATATTGAATTTTTGATGAGTGGGCAATGCAGGGTTGGCATATTGTAATTCTTTTGGGCCCTTTTGGATTTAAATAAGAAATAAGGTTAGAGTTGATGATCATCTTCTTGTTAGCCATGTTGTTCTTGATCAGCTCATGTATATGCTCTTACATTTCTAGTATGGATAGTTCCTATTGTGTCTTTCTAAGACCAGCTTAAAGTTTTTCCATCACCTCATTTAAAGTTGATGACAATGCTACTGATGGATTTTTGAGTGTGAGTTAGAGGAGAGAATTAAATCATTGGAAAGGTTGAGTGTGAGATTCAATCAATCACTTTGATACTGGCCATTTGGCACGTCCACTTTTGATAATGCAAACAATTCCTCCTTTCCTTTGAATATATCCACTATGTTGAGGAGTCTTGCTTATACAATCCCTTTCTCTTCTGAATACATTTGTTTCAAACTTCAACTTTGCTCTACTGTGGCTTTAAGTGCTAGTACTTCTTTGTCATACGATTCTTGAGATATGAACTAGTTGATCGTCCTTTTTAAAATCTCCCTTTCATTAACTAGCTCAGCGTGTGGGATATCATTGAAGAAAAGTTTACCCCAAGTGATGAGTCTGATGTGAAGAAGAGGGCTAAGGAACCGGTTGGGCATCGAGTCAGTAATATTAGGTAGCAACTTTGTCACGAAACTTAAACGATAAATTGGTGTAAATTAATGGCTAATCTACCATGTTGAGCTCTTTCACTTCATTTAGTATATTTCGTTAATCCTTTACCTCTTAGAACTTTCTCATTCTTTTGAGTTGTAGCAGTGTTTGTATCTCCATCTTTTACTTCAATGGAAGCCTCATCGATCTTCATTGTGATGCCTCTACTTCATTTATGGTGATAGCTTCTATAGTTTCTTCTTGAGTTTTGTCTCCTTGAGGGGCTTTTCTTCTTCAGCGTGAGCTATAAGCTTTATTGCACATGTGGGCTCGTGAACCTATGATGGAGAAGAAGGAAGTGTATCATCTTGATCCTATTGATCTTTGATTTTTTTATTTTCTTTCTTTCTTCCCATCCTTAGAGTTGTTGATGTGTAACATCCCCGATTTCGGCTCTCTTTTAAAAATGAGAAAGATAGATTCCAATGTTCACTTCTTAAATTTTTGGTTTAGAACGCTCGTTTGGCAGTGCTGTAAGTTTTTTAAATGAAAAGCAAGGTCATTTGCCTATTCCAATATGTCAGACAAAAATTGGTTCAATTTTGGGAAAAAAATCTTTTTAAAGCTTTTTCTTGCTTTTTTGTGAAAAGTAGGGCCGGATCCTTAATCTACTACGAGTCCCAGGGATGCTAGCGTTCCATTTTGTAGAAGTTTTCTTTTCGAGTGTTTTCACGCTATTTTTAGCTTTTCATGCTTTTTGATACTTTTTGGTGAAAAGAAAGTCTGTTTCCTTCATTGGGTGGACAAGGGGAAGCTGTGGTTCAATTTTAAGAAACCTTTTTGTAATTTTATGCTATTTATAGATTTTTTTTCTTTTTGTCGTTTTTGAAAAGCAATGTACTTTCTAAAATGACCTAAACCAAAAAATAATATTTTAGTCACCGTTTGGGTATAAAATGGTCATACAAGAATTATTTCTATAAAAAGTGGCACCATAAATACACTAGGGCAGTAGACAAAGTCGTAACTACACTTGAGCAACATGGTGCAACCGAGTTCAACTACGGTTTCATTAATTTGCTATGATACTATTTTTACTGCATAAAAAATTGAAGGGTGAGGCAAGAGTTGACTTCAAAAAGGAAAATCTTTGTTTTTAGAAAAGACTAGAGTCTTTTCCCAAAAGCAAGATCTATTTCTCGCAGAAGAGGGGGCACCCAGTTTGCCTTGGGAACATCAGACCAACAAGAATAGTCTATAAGGAGCTCTTGTGCTTAGTTTTCAGTGCCAATAGTTGCATCTACTATCACAAGGCTATATGTACATATCATACGGAGTGGTGCAAGGTCTCCATTACCACCTATATAAGTACTTCTCTCTTGTTCGCGAAGAAGAAGAAGAACATACTCTCTCTATTTTATTATTATACTCTCTTCTCCTTTCATGGTATACACATTTTACATCAACTTCATGGCAAAATCTCTACGTAGCTCTCATCACTGCTCTATTGTGGCAAAGCAAGAAGCCTTTTGACCATTGGTAATCAATTCTAAACACCATAGCTATCGTATCTTCCTCTCTCTACTTTGTTTCTGAGGAATGACCCTCTCGATGGTTTCTTTTTTGTATACGTAGGCATGCATGGGCTTTTTGGATGTGTACAAGTTAAGAAGCTCTAACCACCATAGCTATCATCTCTTTCTCTCTTTACTTCATTTCTAAGTAACTATCCTCTCGATGGTTGCTTTATTGTATATGTAAGCGTGCATGGGCTTTGCGGATGTGTACAAGGGTGCTCCATGCTTGTATCATCATGTTCAACATGCTAATTTATGCACATAGTGTGTCGGTGCATAAAAAATGTTTTTTTGTTTCATGTCATGTAGACAATAGGCCATTGTTTTGGTCATATCTCCTAAACCACTATGAATTAGATCAAACCCTTAGAACCAAAGATTAAGCACATCATTTAGAAAATTTTCTTCCTTATGTCTTAGGTGAACATTCCCACGAGTAAAGAGTTGTTAAAACTTATAGATCCAAGAGAGCTAAGGTTGTTGCATAAATGAAAAACGTGTGTGAACAAACAATGTGACTCAAAGCAAATTAGGCTCCAAGATAGATTAGCTTGGACTCATAAACACGATCTTGAGTTAAGTGAAAATTGATCACAAGCTCATAAGAAGCACCAGACTTCATGTACACAAACTTGGATGATTTGCATTGTGCTAAAGGCCCTTTTTATACTTTGCCATACACCATTACATTGCACGTGGGATAAATGCCCCTTCACTCTCCTTCACTCTCTACCAAACACACCACAAACTTCAACACTCCCTCTCAAAGATACAATCTTTGCATTTCCATGTCCTTTATGCCTACTTCTAGAGTATCATAGCCTGCCCATGGTGCCCCAGACTCCTTTTAGCCCAACAATGGCTAGCTCGACCCTTGAAAAATGTGAAAAATACTACTAGGGTATCCTAGAATAAATAATTGTTGCCTTCTTCTCTTCTTCTTCTTCTTGTATGATTGCTACATTTACCTGCTGATCCCAAAAATCTCGTGCTAAGTGTCCATTTCTGCCACATCGATGACAAATGATGTGACCCCTTCCTCTGCCTTCTCCTTGTCCTCATCCACAAACTATGTTGTTTTGTACTCCTCTGAAGTCTCCTCTATTGAACAATACTCTCTCTCTCTAGCCGATGCTTCTTTTAGCTCTGGTTGGTGCTTTGAATCAAACTCTAGGATTGTTGCTTCAACTTCTTCCAGTTTCTTGTCTAGATTTTGTAATGTGGATACCAAGGTGTTGAATGGTGGCTTGTCCACACTGCTGAGCATTATTGCAATACAAGTTGACAAACCCTTGCATCTGAGCAACCATAGGACTGCCTCAAATAGAACTAGAGCTCAAGCTCAATTGCAAGTTGAAGCAGAGGAGTAGTGATAGATTGTGTATCATATAGGTGCACAACATAGTTGCTCTCACTCTCAAGTTTGTCAAATGGTGCACTTCAGCTCAGCATCTTGTTGAGTGGCTAGCACAAAAGTAGCTATGCAAATTTATGGAAATTCTGCTCTACCGTGTGATAAATATAGCAAGCACGATCACTTGGCAACTAGTGTACCAAAGCAAGCTTGCAATCCTGGAGGCTCAAGAGTTTGCAACCTATATGTAGCAGCTAGGAGATCATCTTAGAAGATAAGATTTGTTCACCAACATCACGAGGCGAGCAAGCCAAACACAAAAATGCTCTCATATTCGGCATCCAAATTGGTAGATATTAAAAGTTTTTTAATTCTTATACAATTACCTTTAAGTCACTCATACAAGCCTTCACAAGAAATCCTCCACATGCACTTTTTGTATTATTTGTAAAAGCTTCATGAGGCACAAGAAGAGTGCAAACTACAGGCCTTGACTCTCAAAGTACACAAAAGGAGGAAGAGGACATTTATTCTTGCATTACATTTTACAGCATTTTGCTGCACATCTTTATGATGCACAAAACAAAAGCATGTTCAAGGGGAGGATACAAATATAAAAACTATGAAGTAATTAGAGACAAAGCAGAGGAAGAAGAATCAGTTGAAGAAAGCAAGAGCTTCACCAATAAACTCTGAAGATTTTATTTTTTACTTTCCAACTTAAGAGGAGGTTTTGTCATCCTTAGTGGATACTACTTGTCATCCTGTGTAGATATTGTGTCAGCCTATGTGGATATGTCATCTTGTGTGGATACTATGTCATCCTGTGTGGATATTTATTTTAGTCTTCATTGTATTTTGTCTAGTCCCAAAGCCCAAGGGGAGGCTTGTTGGGAATTGTGTTTTGTTCTAAACTCTGTGGTGGGAAAGGTCTCTAGTCTAGTAGGGTTGTCACATTGACCTCCTGATTATGTCAGTCTGAAGCCTAGCTCGTGGCTATAAATTGAGTTGTCATGTACTCATCTCTTAAGTTAATTTGCATTGTAATCTAGCATATTTTTGAGTTTATGCTCTAGTCTAATCTCTTGTAGTTAAGCATTGTAATTAGCATACCATTATCATGAATGCATCTCTCTCTTACCCTCCCTAATCCAAACATAGATCAAGGAGAAAATAAAGAACTTTCGGTGCCTTTTGGACTTTTTCAAAAACTCTCTAAGACATGATCATAACTAAATATCTTATGAAATAGTCAATTTAGCGTTATATTTGTAGAGGGTTTTAAACTTACTTATTTGATATTCATGTCGAGGTGAGGACCATTTGAATTTTTCAAGCATGGGAGGATGTAAGATCCATGATTTTTGGGTCTCTTTTAAAAATAAGAAAAATAGATTCCAATGTCCACTTTTTAAAATTTTGTTCTAAAGTGCACTTTTAGCAATGTTGTAAAATTTTAAAATGAAAAGAAAGGTCATTTTCATATTTGAGTCGGTCAGACGGACGTTTGTTTTAGTTTTGAAAAAAATTGTTTTTTAAAGCTTTTTCTTGCTTTTTGTGCTTTTTAGGCTTATTAAAAAAAAGCAGGGCCAGATCATTAATCTACAAGTCACGAGAATGCTATGGTTCAATCTTATAAAAATATGCTTTTTGAGCACTTTTCATGCTATTTTTAGCTTTTCATGCTTTTCAGCAAAAAGCGAGTCCCTTTCCTTGTTTGGGCGAACAAAGGGAAGTTGTGGTTCAATTTTATTTAATTTGTTTTTTACGCTTGCTTTTTGTGCTTTTTGGCATTTTTGAAAAGCAATGTACTTTTTAAAATTACTTAAATCCAAAAATAATATTTTAGCCACCATACAAGAATTATTTTAATAAAAAAGCGGCATTGTAAATACACCAAGGTCATACAAGAAAGTCATAACTACTCCAAAGCATCACGGTGTAGTCAAGTTCAACTACAATCTCATTAATTGCCATGATACTGTTTTTATTCCAGTAGAAATTGAAGGATAAGGCCATAGTTGACTTCAAAAGGCAAAATCCTTTAGTTTAGAAAAGACTGGAGTCTTTTCACAAAACCAAAATCTTTTTCTAGCGGAAGAGGGGGCACCCAATTTGTTGAAGTTTGTGTCTAGTTTGGTAAAGTGAAGAAGAGCAAATGACATTTATCCTACATGCAATGTATTGGTGAAGGGCCAAGCATAAAAGGAGGCCTTTAGTTCAATAGGAATCATCCAAGTTTGTGTACATGGAGTGCAATGCTTCTTATGAACTTGTGCTCACTTGCACTTAACTCAAGATCATGTTATGAGTCCAATTTAATCTATCTTGGAACCTAATTTGCTTAAGTCACATTATTTGTACACACATTCACCCTCATTTATGCATTATGCAATGCCTAGGCATCATCCACCCTAGCTCTTTTGATCTATGGATTTAACATGGTATCAAAGCAAGGTTGTGTTAGCCAAGGTTTTTTTTGGCATTCATTAGACTAGGATTAGAGTTTCTTAATTAGTTTTTAGTCATTCTAGGGGTGGATATGTTATATGTGAGCCACTTTCCATACGATGATTAAAAGCTAGTTAGTTTGTGATTAGAGAGCATAGACAGTTGGTTGAGTACTAGTCAACAAATCACCTTCCATAGTCGAGTTGGTCCAACCAATCATCTTCGCCAAGACTTTGAAAAATAAGTAAAATAAATACCTAAAGCCAAAATAAATATTGGGATTACATTACACCATTCACTTGAGATGCTGTAACTCTAACATTGGCAACATATGAGGCTGCTATTGCGTCATTCAGTTTGGGATGAATTCAATATCTGTAGCGACTTCTTTGTTGCTCCATTTTTAGCGGGCAACAAGTGCAAGTGCAACTTGCCAGTTTTACAAAGTGCATATATACATAGAATAGAATCGCATAAGCACGGGTTTGGATGGACTCATCTTGTGTGGTTAATGTGGGATATTCACAAGGATCCTCACAGAGGGTTTTGAAAGGAACTCTCTTACATCAAGAAGTAATGTGAATAACATATGGCCATCTACATTGTCATATATGACATATCAATCATACCACAAGAATATTTTGGTCTAACCTATGCTCCTGCTATCGAATTCTTATGGAGGAGTGGTGATTATAGAAGCAAGGTGTCTTGACTTCATGCTCCTCATTGACATCTCAAAGAAAAGACAAAACATACTCATTGTATTTCATTCACACGCCAAGCTTAGTTTTTACATGCCTAGTTTTTATCATGATCTTGCATATCATTATGATGTACATTGGAGAGAAAAGTTTGTAAAGTACAAGTTAATCAAGGCAATTCATAGTGAAGTATCAGTTGTAGACATTGCAAAGTCCAAGGATGAAGATAGACGTTGAAAAGAAGTGCCAATGTAGTGCGGGTTAATAGACAAACACAGACACACATAGCCATAGCTCAAATTTAAATTGATCTCTTAGTCCTTACCAATGCTGGAAGCTCATAGGACTTTGAGCATCCAAAAAATGACAATAAAATTTTTGACCAATTTTTTACCTTTGATGAATGTTTCTCTATCTCTGAGAAACCAAGAATTGTTAAGTATGGAGCCTGATTTACCCTTGTAATTTTCTGTGGTAAAAGCGCACATTTGTAAGGCCCCCAGTATGAGGAGAAGCCATCGTGCGTGAATGAAAATCACTCGCCGGAAACCAAAATTTTCACGGCCAAAAATCAGGGGCAACTTTAGGGCCCCTGAGACTTTTTTTCCCCTCTCCGGAATATTCCTTTTCGCCGGAATATTATGGCCGGCCGGTGGCCGGAAAGTGGTCGGAAAACAACCGCCGGTGGCCGGAAGTCAATGGCCGGTGGACCGGTGGCCGAATTCAAAAGAGGACTTGTCTTCTCAAGGGTGGCCACACATGGGCGAATTGGAGGGTCCGATTTGGACTTATCTACACAAGGGCGGCTACACATGGCTGCCTATCATGAGAGAGGGCAGCCCTTTTGGCCTATAAAAGAAGGCCATTTCTACACACATTTCATAGTGTGAAGTTGATGCAACAAGGTGAGTGTGAGGTGGTGAGAGTGAAGCAAGGCGGGAGCTCCATTAACGGTATAATCCCTTTGTAAACTACTTCTTGTTTTGAAGTACTAAAGCCATTGAGTGGCTTCTTTCCCGTGGACGTAGCCCACATTGGGTGAACCACGTATATCATGTGTACTCTCTCTCTCTCTCTTTCTCTCTACTCTATAATCTCGTGTATGTAAATCTGTCTCTCTCCATTAAGTAATCTACTCAATTATCTATTTAGCTACGTCTTATTTCCTAACAACTGGTATCAGAGCAAGGTTTTCTCGTAGCTAAGTTATCTCAAGGAAAGGATTCCTTGAATTGAGTGGGAGTTATGGCGGAGGAAGGGAAGCTCAAGATTGAGAAGTTCAACAGAAAAAACTACCAACATTGGAAGATGCAGATTGAAGACTATCTCTACCAGAAGGACCTCTATTTGCCACTAGGCGGTCTTGCGAAGAAGCCCGCAACAATGGCAGATGAAGCATGGATTGTCCTTGATCGAAAGGCACTGGGAACAATCCGGTTAAGCTTGGCGTCAACGGTGGCCTTCAATGTTTCGGAGATGAAGACCACAGAGGACTTGATGAAGTCACTTGACGACTTCTACGAGAAACCATTGGCATCCAATAAGGTATTTCTTATGAAGCGCTTGTTCAATCTAAAGATGGCAGAGAATGGTTCAGTTACAGAACACCTAAATGAATTTAACACAAACATAAGTCAACTTCGATCGGTGATAATCAATTTCGATGACGAAGTGCGAGCTCTCCTTATACTATCATCTCTACCGGATAGTTGGGAAAACCTTGTGATGGCTGTAAGTAATTCTATCTCTGGTACAAATGCTCTTAAATTTGATGATGTTGTGGGTGCTCTCCTAAGTGAGGAAATACGAAGGAGAAGCATAGGAGAATCATCAAGTGCTGCATTGTCAGTGGAAACAAGAGGAAGGCCTAAGGAGAGGTTCAAAAGCCAAAAGGGTCGTGATCGCTCAAGACGGAGCAAGTCACGCACAAAGTCAGTTCTTGAATGTTGGAACTGCGGCAAGAAGGGCCACGTCAAGAAGGATTGCTGGTCCAAGAAGAAGAAGGAGACTGAGTCTCAAGACAACAAGCCAACATCGGAGGCCAATGTGGCAGGTAAAGCAGAGCAAGATGCTCTAATTCTCTTATTAGACAATGTGTCTAATTCCTGGATAGTAGATTCCGGGGCTTCATTCCATGCGACACCACACAAGAAACATTTCCAAGACTACACCAAAGGTAATTTTGGGTATGTATACTTGGGAGATGATGAAGCTTGTGAGATTGTCGGCAAAGGTACAGTTTCTGTCAAAACTGCTAACGGAAATGAATGGAAGCTTAAAGATGTTAGGCATGTTCCTTCTCTTCGCAAAAATTTGATCTCTACAGGACAATTGGACGATGAAGGTCACAACATTGCATTCGGAAACAAACTGTGGAAGATCTCAAAGGTATCTTTGGTGGTTTCCAAGGGAGAAAAAGTCGGTACACTTTACTTGTGTACTGTTAGCACTCAACCTTCAGCTTGTGCAGCAACTACAGAAGTTGACAGTGCGGTGTGGCACTACCGAATTGGGCATATGAGTGCTAAAGGAATGCAAATCCTTCAAACAAAGAAGCTTCTACCAGGTTTGAAAGAAGTGGACTTAGAGTTCTGTGAAGATTGTGTTTATGGTAAACAAAAGAGGGTAAAATTTCAAAAATTAGGAAATGAAAGAAAAAATAAAAAACTTGAGTTGGTTCATTCTGATGTTTGGGGTCCTGCAAGTACACCATCACTTGGTGGCTCATTGTACTATGTAACATTCATAGACGATGCGACTAGAAACATGGGTTTATGTCATGAAGAATAAATCTGATGTGTTTTCCATATTTCAAGGGTGGAAAGCCTTTGTGGAGAATGAAACATGTACCAAGTTTAAATGCCTCAGATCCGACAATGGAGGCGAATATTGCAGCCAAGCTTTTGAAAGCTTTTGTGCTAGCAATGGCATTTGGAGGCAAAGGACAACCCCAAGGACACCTCAACAAAATGGGATTTCGGAAAGGATGAACAGGACAATCATGGAGCGAGCACGAAGCATGCGGCTACATGCAGGCCTACCGCTTGAGCTTTGGGCCGAAGCTGTAAGTACATCTGTGTACTTAATCAATCGGTCACCCTCAACGGTATTGGATGGGGGAGTTCCAGAAGAGGCATGGACAGGTAAACCGGTGAATTATGCATTTCTCAAAGTGTTTGGGTGTGAGGCTTTCATGCACATAGATAGAAGCCTAAGATCAAAGCTAGATGCAAAGTCCAAAAAGCGTTTCTTCATTGGCTAAGGAGAAGGTGACTTTGGGTATCGCCTATGGAATCTTGAAGACGGTAAAATCTTAAGGAGTAGAGATGTAATTTTTAACGAAAAAAATATGTACAAAGATTAATTGGAAAGAAAACAAACAAAAGAAACAGGTGATGAGTACATGGAGCTTGAGGACGGTGAAAACTCAAGGACTGCAAACGGTGACAATGTGCAACAATGTCAACCTTATGAGGAGCCTCAACCTATTCCCCGAAGATCTACAAGAGCAAGTAGACCTCCAGAAAGGTTTGTTCCTTCCTTCAACCATCTCTTGATCTCAGATTCTGGAGAGCCAGAATCATACAAAGAAGCTATGCAACATGAATTCAAAGAAGAATGGACGAAGATCATGCAAGTGGAGATGGACTCACTACATCGTAACCAAACATGAGAGTTGGTTGAGTTGCCTAAAGGTAAGCGGGCACTTCAAAACAAATGGGTGTACAAGCTGAAGGAAGAAGAAGGTGGGAAGAAAAGGTACAATTTTAGGATTGTGGTAAAAGGGTTTTCTCAAAAGAAAGGTATTGACTTCAATGAAATATTTTCTCCTGTTGTAAAAATGAACTCAATTAGGCTTGTCTTAAGCCTTGTGGCTGCTCATGATCTAAATCTCGAGCAAATGGATGTAAATACGGCATTCCCTCATGGTGACTTAGAGGAGGAAATCTACATGCTTCAACCAAAGGGGTATGAAGTAAAAGGTAAGGAGAAAATGGTTTGCAGATTAAAGAAGAGCTTGTATGGTTTAAAGCAAGCATCAAGACAATGGTACTTGAAGTTTGATCGATGGATGTTGGATCATGGATTCACAAGATGCAACTCGGATCACTGCGTCTACACGAAGAATTTGGGAGATGGGAAATTCATCATCCTAATGTTGTATGTTGATGACATGTTGATTGCAAGTGCTAACATGCAGGACATCAAAGACCTAAAAGAGGAGCTGTCTACATCTTTTTCAATGAAAGATTTAGGTGCTGCAAAGAGGATACTTGGTATGAAAATATCAAGGGACAGGACGAAGAAGACAATAAAGCTATCTCAAGAAGATTACATCAAGAAGGTACTAGAAAGGTTTGCAATGCAAAATGCAAAACCAGTTTCTACACCTTTGGCTGGTCATTTTAAACTAACGAAGGATATGTGTTCAAAGACACAAGAGGAGATAGCCTATATGTCTAAAGTTCCATATGATGATATGGTAGGTTCTCTAATGTATGCTATGGTCTGGACAAGGCCAGACATTGCACATGCAGTGGGAGTTGTGAGAGTAGGTTCATGGACAACCCAGGTAAAGAGCATTGGCAAGCTGTGAAGTGGATACTTAGGTATCTAAAAGGGACAACAACAAATGCTTTGTATTTTGGAGGAACTGATATTTTTCTAGAAGGGTATGCTGATGCAGATATGGCAGGTGACAACGGAAGGAGCACTACTGGCTATGTGTTCACGGTTGGAGGCACAACAGTAAGTTGGGCTTCAAAGCTACATAAAGTGGTTTCACTTTCTACCACGGAATCAGAGTATGTAGCAATGACGGAGGCAAGCAAAGAGATTATGTGGCTTCATAGATTCTTAGAAGAGCTTGGATTCAAACAAGACAATTGTGTCTTGTACAGTGATAGCCAAAGCGCTATCCATCTTGAGAAGAACTCAGCCTTTCATTCAAGGACAAAGCACATTGAGGTGAGATATCACTTCATACGCACTCTTTTGGAAGAGGGACAACTAAAGCTAGGAAAGGTGCATACAAGTGAAAATCCTGCAGACATGTTTACAAAGGTGGTCAACAAGGAGAAGTTGAGCTTTTGCTCATCTTCAATCGGCATTCAAGGATAAGAAGCTAGGATGGAAAGAAGTCACAGGTTTGGTTTGGAGATCAGTCTCCAAGTGGAAGATTGTTAAGTATGGAGCCTGATTTACCCTTGTAATTTTCTGTGGTAAAAGCGCAGATTTGTAAGGCCCCCATTATGAGGAGAAGACATCGTGCGTGAAGGAAAATCACTCACCGGAAACCAAAATTTTCACGGCCAAAAATCAGGGGCAACTTTAGGGGCCTCAGGGGCGGAAGCCCCCGAGACTTTTTTCCCCTCGCCGGAATATTCCTTTTCGTCGGAATATTATGGCCGGACGGCGGGCGGAAAGTGGTCGGAAAACAACCGCCGGTGGCCAGTGGGCCGAATTCAATGGCCGGTGGCCGAATTCAAAAGCGGACTTGTCTTCTCAAGGGCGGCCACACATGGGCGGATTGGAGGGTCCGATTTGGACTTATCTACACAAGGGCGGCTACACATGGATGCCTCTCATGAGAGAGGGCAGCCCTTTTGGCCTATAAAAGAAGGCCATTTCTACACACATTTCATAGTGTGAAGTTGATGCAACAAGGTGAGTGTGAGGTGGTGAGAGTGAAGCAAGGCGGGAGCTCCATTAAGGGTATAATCCCTTTGTAAACTACTTCTTGTTTTAAAGTACTAAAGCCATTGAGTGGCTGCTTTCCCGTGGACGTAGCCCACATTGGGTGAACCATGTATATCGTGTGTACTCTCTCTCTCTCTCTCTCTCTACTCTATAATCTCGTGTATGTAAATCTGTCTCTCTCCATTAAGTAATCTACTCAATTATCTATTTAGCTACGTCTTATTTCCTAACAAGAACCTATACTCATACCTAGCTTGAGTTTTAGATAAAATGACAGAGACTTATACCAAAATCCAAGGTTGTTTATTAGGGTTTGTATTTTTTCCCTCAGGATATTACACTACAAACCAATGAGCATTGATCCCCTCAGTTTTACTACACTACCACATAGACAATGAGTGATATTCTAGGACATTATCACTTGTAGTGGGAACAAGCCCCGACTTATTTCTTGGCGGCGGTGAAATTTGCATGCAACATAAATTTGTAATAACTTGTTTTGCTAGCTTTGGTGCTACCAAGCCATTGCAAGGAAAAAATGAGAAAAACAAAGGTGACAGAATAATATGGCAGAATTGAATTTGACATCTCTGCTCTCTCTCTCTCTCTCTCTCTCTCTCACACACACACACACACACACACACACACACACACACACACACACACACACACACACACACACACACACACACACACACACACACACACACACACACACACACACACACAAAGGAATTTTTTGCCAAGTAGTTTTGGCGCTTTTGCAATTCTAGAGCAAGGCCTGCAAACCCACAATGTGTTGGTTTGACCTTTCTCTCTCTGTCTCTCTCTCTCTCTCTGTCTCTCTCTCTCTACCTCTCTCTCAAACACACACACACACACACACAACCACACACATACACATACACACTTACACCTACTATCCTATTTATAACAAGCTACTATTTATAACAAGCTAAGACTGTGTTCATACAATGCTATGTTTTGACTCTTAAGCACTCACAAGTAACATATATCTACTGAGATTCTCTCCTTCATTTACACACATACACACACAAAATATTTTACATGTGTATATATGCACATGATGACAAAATGTCCATGAACAATCAATCTGAGTGTGAAATAGTAATGATCTAGTGCCAATCTGCCACTTCTTGCCACTTATTAGAGTCTTGGAAGTACTTCAAAAATATCTAAGGCAATATCGAAAGGAGACTCAATTCTTCAATCGACCTCCTGCAAAGGTAATAGTCAGCTAATATTGTGAAAAAATAACGGCCAACAATGCCAATACCCCTCCTTCGCTTCCCAGGTGGATAGTTTCAACTATGCTTTTAAATACTAATTTGCTTCACTCTAAATGTTACCTGGAATCCATTCACTCATAATAAGTTGTTTCTAACATCTTGCTAGATTCATAATTTGAGAATTTCTTAAAGAATTTATCATCCTAGATGAAAAACTCTTTATAGTCCATCTCAAGGGACACTAGGAAACTGGCTAGAAAAGAGTCAGAGTTTTTATCTGAACTCGAAGTGTTAAGGTTCCAAGAATTTTCATAAAGCTATGATAAAAACTAATGATATAGTATTTGATACTCTTAATAAGATTTTGAAGAATCCTTAAGGGCTAGGCTAACTCACATCTGCCCTTGAGAATTTTAATTATGCATTTTTATGATCAAATAATGAATCCTTTTTACACTATGAAAAAGCCTTGATGACAACTTATTGCGGCATTAGTTTTAAATGTATTTTTTCTTCTAGTCCATCATCACTTTGAAATACTAAAACTTTTGTAATTGACCCAAATAGACTAGCTTTAAAGATAATTTTATTTGTAAAGGATCAATCCTTTTGCTTCATCAATAACCATAGAGACCAATAAACTTGGTGGGAGAAGCAAAGAAATAGAGTGCCCTTCAATGGAGGTGCATGACAAGATAGAGTTGGTCACTAATGAATTTGGATTGTGGCAACAAAAACTAGACCTCATATGCCATTAAGGGATCGGGCCCCTCAACCACCACTCTGAGTCTGATAAAAAGAATGGCAAGAAAAAAGTGATATTTGCAGCATCCAGCCGTCAAGGGTGTGTTGTGGCCGGGCCCTCTCCCTAGTGGAAACCCCAAGAAAATCTATGTTCCCTTGGTGTCATATAATTTTAGGGTGGCACCCTTTATCAACAGATGTAACAATTTGTGTGTTCCTTGTGTCTTAGTTACCTGCTGATGCCATGGCTCGGAAGGAGCATGGATTCCTATGTAAACTTTTTTGGTTTTGTAATCTTTGTATACACTCACTATTGTGGGTTTCGGGGGGGGGGGGGGGGGGGGGGGGGGGGGGGCTAACTCACATCTATCCTTAATCATTTCAATTATGCATTTTCAATGATCAAAATCATGAACCCTTTTTACACTTAGACAAAGTCTTGATGACAACTCATTGGCATTAGTTTTAAATGTATTTTTTTTCTAGTCTACAGTCACTTTGAAATACTAAAAACTTTTGTAATTGACCCAAATAGACTAGATTTAAAGATAATTTTATTTCTACTAAATTATCAATCCTTTTGCTTCATCTAAATCTATTGCTCTAATTGCTAACATATCATAAGACTAACTGAAGTTTTTAAAACCACTTTGATAAGTCCTTCCTCTTGATGCCTTAGATTTTTTTAGAAATAAATTAATGCATAAGCCATTAAATGGTTTGTTGTGATACAATAACTACTCAATCTTGGCTGCCACTTAAACCTTGTACTAATTATCAATTACTACAATTACAAGATTTTGTCTAAAACTTTACATACACATACCATCATTCAAACCAAAATCTTCCTAGGAAGCATGAAGAATAGTGAAATAAAACATGAATGTGGAGATAATAGAGACATGGACAAGTGTTGGGTTCGCTCTATACCTACATTCTATGCTTTAACAAGAATGCTAATGATTTTTTTGTTTGCGTGATGGTTGTATGTAAGGATTCCCGACTTCTATTATCTCTAGATTTGAAATTTGTTCAATTGATTGAAGCAAAGAACGTCTTCTACAACTACTTGAATTTTTATTTTTTAGATGTAATCAAAACATAAACTTCATTTACATATGTACATATATTGATTTAAATATATATGTACCCATTTACACTTACCTCTATCAATTCTCTTTTTGAATTGTCTAGTTCAAGTTGAGAATATGGTATATAAATTAGTACTCCAACATCTCCATTATTAGAGATTTAGGTTCTTGGACCTAGATATCTTATAGGGATACCAACTCATAGTCATAATATCCTCGGATTGACTGGTTTAAAGGTAATAGGTATCACCATCTTACTCTTTCCTTTTTTCCAGGTTCCTTGCTATGGCAAGAACATTGCCCAAATTTGGAACCCTAATGACCCAAAAAACTAGAAGCTATTAATTAAAACCTTAGAATGGCTCGTGCCAACTTTCACAAACAAAACCTTAAACGAACTATTCCTTACCCTGTAAATAGAAACATACCTTTCTCCCTAGGGCAACCCAAAAAAAAAAACTAAAAGCTGTAAATTTTTTTCTTTAATTTAAGTTGTTCTATTTAGAATAACTCTTTGTAAGACTTTGTAATTATGGAAGATAGTTATTGCTCCCATTCATAATACAACAACCTACCCTAAGCTAAGCCAACACTTGAAAAATAACACTAGATAATACTATACAAAAGGATATTGTAGACTATATTTATCGAGAGAGTAAGTTTTCCATCTATAGATGGAGTGATACATGCAAGTAGTAGAGGTGGAAGATGCTAGTGCATCTACATAGGTGGCGAGGTGTTGTGGGCATGAGGAGTTTTATACAAGTGTATGCTCCATGTGGCATGAAAATAAAGTGCGAGGTTTAGGCATGCTTCCCACAATGATGTGAGGAGCTTAGACTGGACATGGTTCACATGTAGTGAGATTAAGGTTATCCTAACAATCACCCCCTTAAGCCTAACGTCATCCTAGATGTGCCCAAGATACATCATGCCTAGAACTCAATGGATGCAATAGGTCATGGTTCATACAAGGCATTCCAAATAATACATGGGTTCACAGTTAGGTGACGTCATAACATGGTTCAGAAAAAGGATTCATTATGTTATGGTTCACATTTGGATAAATCATGTAGTGGCTTAGAGGGTATTTTGCAAACCTTTTACAGTACTTTAGTGATGAAGAGGGCTTGTGATGTCTCCTCCTCTTCTTCTTCTTCTCCATCATTGGTGAGGTTGACATTGCCTTTATCCCTGTTTTGGGTCTTCTTGAAACATCTTGAAGGTGTATGCCCAAGCTTTCCACATAGGGTGCATGCTTTGATCTTGAAGGCAATCACTTGATTTGTGAATGCGCTTGCCACAATGGTTGCACTTAACCTTTTGCATAACATAAACTTTGTTTGATGCCCGAGGGATTCACTATTAGTAATGGGGGGATGTCACTTGCGTGTATCAAAATTAGAGAAACCCCCCAATCGTTTCAATGTAACTTGTCAAAAAACGATTAGCATTTGCCTTGTAAACTAATACAAATCTCAATCTCAAAACATAGGATACTAGCCACCTACTTAGTAGGCTTCCCACATGGGATTTAAGACACAAAACAACCCATTAAAAGATTAATCTTTTTGAACAAAAACAATTATATGTGATATGAATGCACGTCTATGCTTAAGCAAAATGCAACTTTTAAAAAAGCACCATCTATATAAATCTTAAAAATTTCTCAAGAGTCTCCTTTGTATGGGGACCTCTTTCTCAAATTAATCAATACACCCTTTTCTTGGACTCCCAAATGGGATTTTCATCACATAATTTCTTTTTTTAAAAAAATTGTCCACCTCATCTTGGGCTCCCACGTGAGATTTAAGGATTATCTTACACATTAAATCAAACACAAATTTAATAGAGTCAAAGTGATCTAACTTCAAAGTGGTGGTATGACCTGCATATCATAATACATAGGAAACCTCCAATCACATAGTCTAATCACATGATTACCACAAGGCCATGTCCACGATAGTGATTGTTGCATACGTATTTTCACTTGGAAGATACAAAATACCATCAATTCTTACTTGGAAGCATGTACCAAAGGAGCTGACACCCAAGTTTTGTGAATAGGTGATAATATCATGCGGTATGCCAAGTGTCAAAGTACACTCCGAGTTTCTCGCAGACCTCTGCAAAGAGTTTGCAATTGGATGTCCATGGCATTTTATCTCTGACACCGTCCTCTTGGGCATGGTTGACTTGCTCCCTTCGTAGCTTTTTAGATAACACATATTGTGTATCTATATCTTTGGCACGCTTACTCTTCTCTCTTTCTGCACGCAAAGCCAAATCCCAAGCCTTGAGCTTTATCAACTGAACACCTTTGGGAAGAGCTTCATATAAATCATGGATGCACTTTTCCATGTTACCAATGATACTATAAGTAGACTGACGAGCTTTGTCATTGCTTATAACAAAGGTTTCCTAGGAGACCGCACCTATAATTGCTTTTTCAAGCATTTTGTCTATGGGCGTCTCATTTTGCACGATACTTTTTGTGAGGTCCCCACCCCGTCGTATCAAACAACGGATCTGATGGTAAACCTGATGGCCACTAGATCTATAGCGGAAGCAAACAAAATGGTTCAGGGTTCGACTAGCGGACGATCTCTCATCACAAAGTGAGTCGAGTTCGAGCCTACTAGCAAAGAGATCTAGCTCCACCTCGCAGGGGAAGCGTACTTAACTATCTAGCGATCCTATGACCCACCTTCCAAGAGGAGAGAAGCCTCAAGTGCCTTTTTCCCCATGTTTCAAAGGCACGTACTCTCGAGAATTCCCCGCTCTAGGGGCAATGAGCGTTGCTAATATCGAGTAAGCACTATGGGGATAGAGAGTTCCCGACCAATCGGGACCACCCATCTCGTAGGCATTGGCAACCTGAGCCAAGCCCCCACTTTCCACCCCCACACTCACACTTCTTCGTGTGACCTAATTACTACCACAAAGGTTATTCAACATAAATATTCCTTGTTTAATTCCGAATCACATGGTTCGTTAAAACAGCCCTTCAACCAGTATTGCAAACAACACCAAGACAGAATTCTAGTAAAAATTCTACTCAAACTTATTCATAAAAATTCCAATGTTCTGGAGGTACAACATCCCCCCTCCAGCGAGAGTTCACTCCTCCCGTTGTCGCCTAGCTGCCCATACAACTAGGTATGTCCACCGCATAGAAAGCACGTCATGGACACTCCCACCGCATAGAAAGCAAGACGTGGGTTCCCACCGCATAGAAAGCAAGTCGTGGGTATCCACCGCATAGAAAGCAAGTTGTGGATTCAAGAGTCCTAATGAGGAACTCTGCCCCCTGTGATCAGTAGGGGGGTAAGGACTGATTCAACATTGGAAATAAAATGAACATGTCGAGCTAAATCTTCCCTAGCAAACATTCTTTCCTCTTGCAAACAGCATACCCATCAAACATTACCTTCCTACTTTAGAACTTAATGTATAATGATTTCAATGCCGAGGTTTCCGTCGGATTTCTCCAACATGTTTGGGGATATGAGCATTCCTAACTAGCGTATGCAATGTTAATTTAAACAACTTGAATAAAAATATGATCTACCTCTTCCACTTCTTCATCGATGGCCCGTGAGATGGCCGGTATCTGCTCATCCATGGGGGCCTTCCCCTTTCCGTTGACATTGCTCGTTCCTGCTTCGCGATCATGGGCACCACCGAAGCGCGTCCTCTTAACCGGGGCCATTTCTCACTACTTTAAATGATTAGCTTGGAGAAAAAGCTAAGTTTCACAAGCATCATAACAGTCCAATGGGTAGATTAGTGACATCAATTAATCCCTCCTATATGAGAGTCTAGATTTCTTTCATAAGCAATCATTAAGGATGGCACGTAATCCTATGGGAACCGGCTCTAAGATAATTATTCGGCTTGCATGATCAAGAATAATTAAGATTTCACTATTAGAATTACCAGGGAATTGGATTAAGTATGATTAAACTATTTCCTAGCAATTAGATGATGTAGATTTACCCTATGCATATGTGTGAGGAAAACCCAATTCTTAGAGACATAGTGACGGATTAATTTCTCCTTAATCACGTCTTAATGCATAAGAAAAATGAATTCAATTAAGCTGCAATGTTAATGAGTGATTACAATAGTGATTCTCTTCAATCTGCACAAATACTAGCTTACCGATTAATTACTATGCTATCTAGAGAGAGAAGATTCTGATAATTATGCTCTAATCATTAATCAAGAGTGAAGAATGGCTGATAATTCAGCTATGGAATGATGATTACATAATAAAGTACGAATAAGGAGAATTTAGAGAGTAGTCATAGAGATTTTTGGCTAGGAATAGGCATAATGTACGAGAAATTTTGATGGTAGAGAAAGGAATTTACAGATAGCATTAATTAAACTGTCGTTATCGTGATTAGGGGCTGGTAATCTTCTCAATTCTCTGAACTAATCGAGCCTCTTGAGATGAAAATTCGACAGCACCTCCCTCCTAGCTTCTTCTTCAATAGTTGTGTGATTCGGCAGCACCTTCCCAATGTATGTGGGTGTGTGTGTATGCACTGTGTGTGTGTGTGTGATCATAAGTGTGTGTGTGTGTGTGTGTGTGTATGCAGGTCTTTAAATAGGCTCCTACAGGCTGAAAATCGATCTGGGTTGCTAAATGCATTTGGGAGCTTCTCCAGTTAAGCATGGCAAGTCCAGTTCTCTGCCCACCAAGTGTCAGGTTGGCTTGGTTAACTGGTTCTGAGACTGAGTTGCAGGCTTGGCAGCTTTCCCAAGACTCCCACAAATCAAGAGGGCGCCCCCTAGCTGCTAAAGATGATCTGGAGTGGCCTGGGACCTGTTCCCACACAGTCCTGGGCCCCCGGTACCTCCCCAGACAATTTTTAGGAAATTTGGTTCTAGGCTAAAACGGGTCATACGAATCGGATTTTGATGCCGTAAATTGCCATACGAAGCTCTAACTAAGCCGTACTGGCCCGAGTACCTGCCATATTTAGCAGCCCCCGGGGTCCGAAAATGTATTTTTTTCAAATTTGGGGTACGGGTGCAGTTTTTCGAGACGGTCGAGACTGGATGGGTCGGGTGACCAAAAACTTACTATTTTTGGAAAATTTTCACAAAAATTATTTTAATTCACATTTTGAAGCTTTATAACATTCTAAACATCATGGCACTGACAGAATCTGGAAAACTGCTAAAAATAGTAACTTTTTTCCATTATGATAATTTCATGGTACAAGGGTGCTCTTTTTGGTTGGGGTCAGAGACCTTACAACCTCCCCAACGTGAAAAATTTGAGATGTCCTCATTTCAAGAATGAGTTTGGGTAATCTTTTAAAAGAGTCGATTCGTCTTCCCAAGTTGAATCTTCTTCAGGGTAATCCTTCCACTTTACCAGATGCTCCGTGATAGTTCTGTTGCGTAATTTTCTTTCCCTTGTTTCAAGTACATAGTCAGGTTGGAGCTCGAGAACTCCTTGTGCTGGCATGACTATCTGATCTGAGTCCAGGAATTGATCGGGATTGGGAATATAGGGTTTGAGTAAGCTGGCATGGAATACATCATGAACCTTCAAGTTTGCAGGTAACTTTAGCTTGTAGGCCTGGTCACTTACAACCTTAATGATCTCGAATGGTCCACAGTACCTTGGGCTAAGCTTCTTATATCTGCCTAGCGATAAGTTGCTTTTCTTAGGTCGGACTCGCAGAAAAACTTTATCCCCTTCTTTGAAAGTCCTTTCCGAACGATCCTTATCTGCATAGTGCTTCTGCCTATCCTGAGCTGCCTGAATGTCCTGGCGAATAGCTCTAGTCTGTGCTTCCATATCTTCTAACATCTTTCTAGAGGCTTCTACTCTGATGGTTGGATCTGAAAAGTTCAGTGGTGCTAAGCAGTCCTGTCCATAAAGAGCTTTGAAAGGTGACATTCCAATGCTTATGTGTTCGGAAGAGTTATAAGCATATTCTACCAAAGGTAGATATTGTAACCACTTCTTTGGTTCTTGCAAACAATAGGCTCTGAGAATGTCCTCAATGACTTGATTAACTCTTTCGGTTTGCCCGTCAGTCTGCGGATGATATGCTGTGCTGAAGGCTAATTGTGACCCAATAGATTGGAAAAGAGAGGTCCAAAATTTTGATGTAAACTTGGCATCTCTATCACTGACAATACGCTTGGGTAGACCATGTAACCTAAAAATCTCCTTGATGAATACCCGACTAATATCTGAAGCAGTAAAGGTTGTCTTTACGGGTATTAGATGAGCCACTTTTGTGAGCATGTCCACAACCACGAAAACAGAATCATAACCCCTTGTAGAAGGTAACCCTGTAACAAAATCCATACTGATGCATCCCCACTTCATCTGGGGTATGTCAAGAGGTTGAAGTTGCCCTGGTAATTTGATCCTTTCGGCCTTTATTCGTTGACAAGAAAGACATTGCCTCACATAGCGAAGTATGTCTCCTTTCATTCCAGACCAGAAATAACTCCTTCTGACGGCGTGAAGAGTTTTAGCATAGCCTGGGTGTCCGGATGTAGGGCTATCGTGTGCTTCATATAGAATGGCCTTCTTTAAAGCTGGGTCTCTGGGTACACAGAGTCTATGTCTGTAGTAAAGACATCCTCCCATAAGAGAGTAATCTTTCGCTTCAGGCATCTTATTTTGCTGGACTAATGAAGCCATACGTTGGTACTCTGGATCTTCAAGGGATGCTTCTTTGATTCTATCCCAGATAGGGTTATTTGGAATAGACATAGCTCCGAGAAAGGATTTTCGGCTAAGACCATCTGCAACTGCGTTTTCCTTCCCTGGTCTATACTTTATGTCGAGGTCATATTCCTGTAATAGCTCTATCCATCGCCGTTGTCGCATATTGAGAATGGGTTGAGTAAAAATCCACTTTAAACTCTTGTGGTCTGTAACCAACTGAAACTTGCGTCCAAGAAGATAATGTCTCCATAACTTCAGTGCATGTATAACTGCTAAAAGTTCCAAGTCGTGAGTAGGATAGTTCTTCTCATGATCTCTCAGCTTTCGCGAAGTATATGCCACCGGTCTTCCTTCTTGAGTAAGAACTCCACCTAGAGCGAATTTGCTAGCGTCTGTCGCTACTTCAAATTCTTTACTGAAGTCTGGAAGCTTTAAAATAGGAGCTGAGACCAAGAATTCTTTTAGCTTAGCAAAGCTAGACTCGTGCTCGGTCTTCCAATCGATCCTCATTCCTTTCTTCAGAAGTTCCGTCAAAGGTGCAGCAATACGTGCATAATCCTTGACAAAAATCTTGTACCATCCCGTTATTCCAAGAAATCCCCTTACTTCGCTGACAGTGGATGGTTGAGGCCAGTCAATGATGTCCTTGACTTTGTCTGGGTCTACTGAAATCCCTTCAGCCGAAATGACAAATCCAAGATAGTTGACCTTTGGTGAGCAAAAAGTGCACTTGCTCTCCTTAGCGTAAAGCTGGTGTTCTCGAAGGAGATCAAGTACTTTGCGAACATGTTCCTTGTGATTTGCTTCATTCTTAGAATAGACTAGAATGTCATCAAAGAAAACCAAGACAAAATCATCCAGGTAAGGTCTAAAAATATCCTGCATAAGTCGATTGAAGCTTGCAGGAGCATTTGTTAGACCAAAAGACATTACTGTGAATTCGTAGTGCCCATACCTAGTATTGAAAGCTGTCTTCGGAATATCTGATTCCTTGATCCTGATTTGGTAATATCCTGACCTTAGATCTATCTTTGTAAATATTTTGGCGCCGTGGAGTCTGTCCAAAAGTTTGTCAATCCTTGGAATTGGATACTTGTTCTTGACAGTTACCTGGTTCAGTCCACGATAGTCTATGCATAGCCTTAAGGTCCCATCCTTCTTCTTTTGGAAAAGAACTGGAGCACCCCAAGGAGAAGTACTGGGTCGAATGAATCCTTGCTCAATGAGTTGCCTAAGTTGTTCTTTGAGTTCGATGGCCTCCGGAAGTGACATTTTATAAGGTCTTTTTGAGATAGGTTCACACCCAGGGATAGTCTCAATCTCATGATCTACCTCTCTATGTGGTGGAAGATTCGTAAGGTCCTCGGGGAATACGTCATCATACTCCCTCAGCCAGTCTGGTCAAAGTGAGGTATCTGATTGGTCCACCTTATTGAGTTTAACTGCATATATTTGCTGACCCTTCCTTAGTCCCTTCAAAAGTCTGCTGGCCTTAACTAGAGTAGCCTTAGGTCTCCCATTTTCCCCCTGAATTAAGGCTTCATTACCCAAGTTATCTGTAAAGGTAAAATTCCCTTGTGCACAATGTATGTGGGCCCTATTTTGCTTTAGCCAGTCCATCCCTAATATCCCATCAAAGAATCCTACGGGTAGGGTTCGAAATTGGGCAGAAGTTGGGTGTCCCCCTAAATCAAAGTCAATTTTGCCTGCAGAGTGTTGAGATACTACCTCCTTGCCGTTTGCTAACTCGACAACTAGTTTGCTTGACGGATACTTATCTAGCTTAAGCTTTCTCATGCATCTGGGTGAAAGAAATGAAAGAGTACTGCCACAATCTATAAGGAAGTTAACTTGTTCACCTCTGAGAGATCCTGGCGTATGAATGACTGCGTATTGCTCGCAACCATTGGGATTGTCAATTGCAGCATGCAGGGTTGCTCTCTCCACTGCTTCGTCACCCACAGTTGGTTGAACTACTGCGGCATTCACTCTGGCGGTAGCTCCACGCCCTCGCCCTCTGTTCATTCTTCCGCGTCCTCCTCTTCCATTAGCTTGGCCACGCCCACGGTTATTCAAGGGTATGGCATTGGCGTTGGTCGCATGAATGTTCCTGGGGCAATTGGATCTGTAGTGTCCATGCTCGCCGCAACCATAGCATCGAACATCAGGGAACTCCATGGTTGTGGTGGTAGCCACAATAGGGCGCTGGTTATAGGTTTGGTTGGCTGGTCTGTTGTCCCAAGCAGTGTTCCTTGCCCTCTTTGCCCAATTATTCCTCCTATTCTGATTGGCCTTTTGTACTTCGAGAGCTAGAGGTTTAGCCCTCAACAAGGCATCCTGAAGTGTTGACGGTCTGAGAGCCTCCAGCCGAGTGTTCAAGGGATCGATTAGTCCTTGACAGAACCTTGCCACCTGTTGTTCCAAGGTCATCTTAGGAGCATATCTCCGAAGAGTGACAAACTTTGCATAGTATTCTTCGACCATTGAATTCAGCTGCCGAAGTGAAAAGAATTCGTTCATTCTCAAGGTCCTATAGGCAGGTGGTAAATAACGTCCCATTATCGCAGCTTTGATGTCTTCCCAGGACTGGGAAGATCCCTTAATATCCATGTCCCTGCAATGTTGCTTCCACCATATCTTGGCATTGCCAGTCAGGCAGAACATCGCAAGCATGGTTTGATTTACGGGTTGGGTTCCCGCAGCTTCAAAGTAATCGTCCATGGCTTCCATCCATACTTCCGCATCTCTCTCCACATTTGCCCCCTCACCCTTAAAGATCGGAGGTTGGGCTTGCTTAAGGAGGAGCTTCTTCTCTTGCACTGCCGAGTACAGAGCAACAGGCGGTACCTACATGGGTTATACGAAATTCTTGATACCATTACTTGAATTTCAAGATAGACACGAGACTTTAATAAAATTCAAAATTCCACTTTATCAAGAGACAGAGGTTCAGAGACAAAAAGCACTTTATTGATGGAAATTTATTACAATCGAAACCCCTCAAGGTTTAGAATGACTGATGACCACTTATTACATGGCTTTATGGATTTGCATATAACATACGCCTAGGAAATGGTGTTGACATGATGCACTACTTCATTCGTGTAATAGTTCTTGTACACATTCTTGAGGGGATAATAAACTAAGATGTCAGGCCGGAGTTCCGCTTTCAGTAATCCAAAGGTCTTGACTCGGTTTGCTGGAATCACATTGGTGACCTTCTCCAAGAGCCAGTCGTTGATGGTTTGGTTGGAGTTGCCCGAAACAGTCTGATCCAATCGTGTGGGCACCAAGTAGAATATCTCTATTACTCTCAACTCTTCTCCCCAACGTATCTTCTTCAAGTCGGTAGCCAGGCATCCTAGCTTCCGAGCATTGATGTAGTAAACCCCTCCTGGAAATGACCAATCAAGTTCCCATCCTTTGTCAATGCGAGTGGAGTGTGGCGTATAAGCCTTCAACAGTATCTCCATGACATCTCGCCTGAACTGGTAAACAGGGGATCTTCGAGCTTGCTCATAAATAAGCTCAAACACTTGGAACTTCCAATATTCGAGCACGGGGTCTTCCTGCAACACCAATGCAAGGAATTCGGATCAACTACCTATATATTTTCAGTTCCTTTTAAATGTTCAAACAATACGACTTTATTTTCCCAGCCTAACCTAGGCTCTGATACCAGGTGTGAGGTCCCCACCCCGTCGTATCAAACAACGGATCTGATGGTAAACCTGATGGCCACTAGATCTATAGCGGAAGCAAACAAAATGGTTCAGGGTTTGACTAGCAGACGATCTCTCATCACAAAGTGAGTCGAGTTCGAGCCTACTAGCAAAGAGATCTAGCTCCACCTCGCAGGGGAAGCGTACTTAACTATCTAGCGATCCTATGACCCACCTTCCAAGAGGAGAGAAGCCTCAAGTGCCTTTTTCCCCATGTTTCAAAGGCACGTACTCTCGAGAATTCCCCGCTCTAGGGGCAATGAGCGTTGCTAATATCGAGTAAGCACTATGGGGATAGAGAGTTCCCGACCAATCGGGACCACCCATCTCGTAGGCATTGGCAACCTGAGCCAAGCCCCCACTTTCCACCCCCACACTCACACTTCTTCGTGTGACCTAATTACTACCACAAAGGTTATTCAACATAAATATTCCTTGTTTAATTCCGAATCACATGGTTCGTTAAAACAGCCCTTCAACCAGTATTGCAAACAACACCAAGACAGAATTCTAGTAAAAATTCTACTCAAACTTATTCATAAAAATTCCAATGTTCTGGAGGTACAACATCCCCCCTCCAGCGAGAGTTCACTCCTCCCGTTGTCGCCTAGCTGCCCATACAACTAGGTATGTCCACCGCATAGAAAGCACGTCATGGACACTCCCACCGCATAGAAAGCAAGACGTGGGTTCCCACCGCATAGAAAGCAAGTCGTGGGTATCCACCGCATAGAAAGCAAGTCGTGGATTCAAGAGTCCTAACGAGGAACTCTGCCCCCTGTGATTAGTAGGGGGGTAAGGACTGATTCAACATTCGAAATAAAATGAACATGTCGAGCTAAATCTTCCCTAGCAAACATTCTTTCCTCTTGCAAACAGCATACCCATCAAACATTACCTTCCTACTTTAGAACATAATGTATAATGATTTCAATGCTGAGGTTTCCGTCGGATTTCTCCAACATGTTTGGGGATATGAGCATTCCTAACTAGCGTATGCAATGTTAATTTAAACAACTTGAATAAAAATATGATCTACCTCTTCCACTTCTTCATCGATGGCCCGTGAGATGGCCGGTATCTGCTCGTCCATGGGGGCCTTCCCCTTTCCGTTGACATTGCTCGTTCCTGCTTCGCGATCATGGGCACCACCGAAGCGCGTCCTCTTAACCGGGGCCATTTCTCACTACTTTAAATGATTAGCTTGGAGAAAAAGCTAAGTTTCACAAGCATCATAACAGTCCAATGGGTAGATTAGTGACATCAATTAATCCCTCCTATATGAGAGTCTAGATTTCTTTCATAAGCAATCATTAAGGATGGCACGTAATCCTATGGGAACCGGCTCTAAGATAATTATTCGGCTTGCATGATCAAGAATAATTAAGATTTCACTATTAGAATTACCAGGGAATTGGATTAAGTATGATTAAACTATTTCCTAGCAATTAGATGATGCAGATTTACCCTATGCATATGTGTGAGGAAAACCCAATTCTTAGAGACTTAGTGACGGATTAATTTCTCCTTAATCACGTCTTAATGCATAAGAAAAATGAATTCAATTAAGCTGCAATGTTAATGAGTGATTACAATAGTGATTCTCTTCAATCTGCACAAATACTCGCTTACCGATTAATTACTATGCTATCTAGAGAGAGAAGATTCTGATAATTATGCTCTAATCATTAATCAAGAGTGAAGAATGGCTGATAATTCAGCTATGGAATGATGATTACATAATAAAGTACGAATAAGGAGAATTTAGAGAGTAGTCATAGAGATTTTTGGCTAGGAATAGGCATAATGTACGAGAAATTTTGATGGTAGAGAAAGGAATTTACAGATAGCATTAATTAAACTGTCGTTACCGTGATTAGGGGCTGGTAATCTTCTCAATTCTCTGAACTAATCGAGCCTCTTGAGATGAAAATTCGACAGCACCTCCCTCCTAGCTTCTTCTTCAATAGTTGTGTGATTCGGCAGCACCTTCCCAATGTATGTGGGTGTGTGTGTATGCACTGTGTGTGTGTGTGTGATCATAAGTGTGTGTGTGTGTGTGTGTGTGTGTATGCAGGTCTTTAAATAGGCTCCTACAGGCTGAAAATCGATCTGGGTTGCTAAATGCATCTGGGAGCTTCTCCAGTTAAGCATGGCAAGTCCAGTTCTCTGCCCACCAAGTGTCAGGTTGGCTTGGTTAACTGGTTCTGAGACTGAGTTGCAGGCTTGGCAGCTTTCCCAAGACTCCCACAAATCAAGAGGGCGCCCCCTAGCTGCTAAAGATGATCTGGAGTGGCCTGGGACCTGTTCCCACACAGTCCCGGGCCCCCGGTACCTCCCCAGACAATTTTTAGGAAATTTGGTTCTAGGCTAAAACGGGTCATACGAATCGGATTTTGATGCCGTAAATTGCCATACGAAGCTCTAACTAAGCCGTACTGGCCCGAGTAGCTGCCATATTTAGCAGCCCCCGGGGTCCGAAAATGCATTTTTTTCAAATTTGGGGTACGGGTGCAGTTTTTCGAGACGGTCGAGACTGGATGGGTCGGGTGACCAAAAACTTACTATTTTTGGAAAATTTTCACAAAAATTATTTTAATTCACATTTTGAAGATTTATAACATTCTAAACATCATGGCACTGACAGAATCTGGAAAACTGCTAAAAATAGTAACTTTTTTCCATTATGATCATTTCATGGTACAAGGGTGCTCTTTTTGGTTGGGGTCAGAGACCTTACACTTTTCACCTTCTTCTCTGATAATTCACTAATCACCTTGCAGAGAGTTGACCTCAGAGACTGAAGAAATGTCTTCTTCTTACCCTCTGCCATAATGACTATATAGATATCCTATTAAAAAAACAAAAGCATTCAAGTCAACCTACATATATATAGATATTCTCGATTCTATTTCAAACTATCACCTCAAAGCTCCTACATGAACCTAATGTGACACATTGGTATACCATATTTCACTTTGAAAGCTAGAAGAACTGAAGCTAAAAATCAATAGCTCAAGATGGGACACCCGGTCAAGCCATATGACCATGTGACAAATTGAGACTATATTTGTAATTATATACAAGATAAAGACATTGTGTATGTGTGACACATAGACCCAAGGTATGCTAAACATGTCTTGACAAGAAACTATAGCTCAAGATAACACACCCAATCAAGCCATATGACCATGTTGAAAATTGAGACTATAGAATTTGTAACTACATGGAAAAAAAACTAACAGTTTTAAAAACTTTAACGCTTTTTATCGTAAAAACAGGCACAACTACACATTTAGTAAGAATGGATAGCTCAAGAGACCCGGTCAAGCCATACGACCATGTGAAAAATTGAGACTATATTTGTAATTATATACAAAATAAAGACAAACACTTTGCTACACTCTCTTGGCTCCATGTCGAAGAAGGCATCAAATAGTATAGCCAATCCATCATGGATATCCTGCAAACAACCGAGTCAATCTATGCATTGCATAGGGTTGGCATTGTATGGTCGTATGGTAAAGTACAGTACGATTGGGATTATATTTCAAATTATATCGTACGGTTTGGATAAGTACAGTGTATTTTCTTTAAAAAAATCTTTAAAACCTAAAAAACATATGCAAATTACCTTATGACTTTGGACTATACCTAATTTTAAAGGGCCTGACAACTTATGAAAAATGACCTACAACATTTTCAATAAAAGGATGGACTATAGGACTATTTTTGTATATGTACGTTTGTAACAACATGGACACCATGCTTGTCAGCAAATAAAAAATTGCTCACTTGCTACAATACTGTATACACCATGCAATGGCTGTAAGCATTTGCAGCCATGTTGATCATAGGTCTTGCCTTTGGCACGCTCATTTGCACAGGCTACCTTGACCGCGTAGCCATGAGGAGCTCCGGCAACTTAAATTGTCAAGAGTTGCTCCATCGTTTGTTTGGTGTTTTCACTGTCGATCTTGATTGTATGCTGGCTTACAATATTGGGTGCAACGATATTTTAGAAATCCCTTAAGACACCACATGAAGAGTTTCAAATTAGACAATCGAAAGAACAAATTGGGACAACATATTTTAGCCAGAAAAATTTTGCTTGAATTAATAAAAAGAGCCAAGGGTAGTAGAGGCATTGATATGTCTGTCACACCAATGATTTTCAGGATCTAAGGTTTAACATATAATATCTAGCAATGAAACATTATTGCATGGTGAAGAGGGATTATAAAGGGAGGATGGTGAAGGACAAAACAAGAGTGCGGCGATCCATTAGTTATTTTTATAACACCACTCAAAACCATGGTAGGACCTTCACAACACTGTAGATCTTAAACTAACAACGGGGCACTAATGACACACAACCCATAACTTTGAATTGCTTGTGAAGCATTTGAAGACACTATACTACTATTCTACAGTGCAAGATAGAAGCCTCCAAACAATGGGAACATGTACACAAACAATCACTTACTTTGGAAGGGACAACTTCTTAGTTAGGAGGCTCTTTTGGTACCAATGAATCAATGATCAATGGGACAATTTGGGACACGTATACACACGGAGATAGCACACACGATCAAATAAGTGCATTTCACATGAGCATGTGCATATGTGTGCAAGTGTTTGTAATACAAAAAGTGTGATCATCACTCACCTAAACTCTTATCCCTTTCCTGCAAAGGTAGAGAGTACTATGGCCCTTCCCAACTTTGACGTGGACCCTGTTAAGAACACCTCGGTCACATGCTCTGGTACTGCAGCGGTAAGTGTATTTCCATGGCACACCCTGACTCTCAAATTAGGATGCTTCATCACAAAGAGATTTACTCCTCCATTGAGTGCTTCATTCTACACAAAAACACAAAATACGGCACCTTCAAGACTTATACAACTAAACTGCACACTCATAAAGCTATATAAGGATAGGAGGACAGCAAGGACAGGAAGCCCAAAATGGGCGTCCCATAACACCTAGGCTTCCAACTTAAATTTGTAGAATGAACAACAATAATAAAGGCAATCAAGCTTGCTAAATTGTTTAATGACTTTCATCATGTGGCCATGTCATGAATAGCCTTCAACAGAAATGGTTAAGAAGATCAAGCATCATCTCCTGCTTTTTGAAAGTGGTACAGTTTTTGTGACATTAATTATAATTTATATAGGTGTCAGTTTAATGTGCTCTATAATATACATTCCATATATGAATCCTTCACTTTATATGCATTCACAAATGTATGCCACCATTGTATGTTTATATGCTTATGCATTCACCAGCGCTATGCACACCTCATAGACAGAATAAGTACATTTAAGAAGTTTTAAATCAAGATTTAAAAGCAGTCATGCCTCTACATTGGCCTCATTTCATCTACATTGCAAAGTTTTCTACAAATCAATAAATTGATAACGTACAATACATGCAGCTACTACTAAAAATTATCCTAAAACACCAAATAAAGTTAAAAGAGAAAGTGTTGTCTACAAAAACCACTTCCTCACCATAAAGCCATAGCGAGGGACCACCCAAATTTGATGATGATAGTGTCGTGGACAATAATTCCAACACTTGAAGACTGTCCCTCAAAGCCACATGGCTGAGCCAACGAGTATTGTTACCTTTTTCCTTGTATGGTTGGGACGTGTATGCTCAAAAGACTAAATGTACGTGTAACGCAGAGGTGAAGTCAACTGCATGTAGAAGGAATACAAAGTCTTGGACATGCCCTTGCTCCTCGCTTGTCAATCTCTACCTCTATCTCCTCGTCTTCTTTGGCCCCCCTTCAAACCAGTGCCCTTTACCTCATTTGTAGCCATGTTCTCTGCGATACCCTGCCGCCCTCTCTTCATGGGCTGACGCCCCCTTGCCGACTCTGGTTCTTGAACCCCGAGCCACCCACCCCTTCTATCTGTAGCACTAAGAAACCTTTCACACTAGCCACCCTACCAATAATGTTCTCTCTCGGACCACTTACATCCTAACACTACCCACGTGCGTTGTTGCCATAGCCACTCTGCTACAGCTCTCGACTAGTGACTGTGGCTTTAACATTTGGGGCTCCGTTTTAAAAGGAGTTATGGCGAGCTGGAGTTGACTTCCCAAGTTTTCTGATGAAGATTCTTTGTAAGCTTTCAAAACTTTAGTTTTCTTCTCCTACGGCTGCAATGTGTGCAGCTACCACACACTTCACCATGAGTCCCAAGACTGACACGGTATGTAACTTTGCTGTGCAGCTAATAGTGAGCTAGTGGAAGCTCTTCACATAATCAATGTGCTAATTGCAAGCTTTCATGCCACACTTCTCATGTGTGCATGCCGTAATGTATTTGAGCTAATACGTTCTCAAGTGGATAATTTTGGTGACAGATAGCATAAATGAGCGATGTAGGATTCAAGAGCCTAACCTAGGACATGAATCGCTTTCCAATAGCTTGAGACTGATGATGTGAGAAAATGGAGAAAGAAATCAGTAAATACTGGGCAAGTCTCCAAGGTGGAACTCTGATAGAAAGTATTAACTCTAGATATCTAAATGGCAGAGCTTGCCGAAGTAGATCATGCTGAAGTAGTAGGCCCTAAGGTGGAAAAATGATAGATCAGAAGCATGCACGGAAAAGGAGGTAAAACACAGTACCTTGTTAGATTGGAGGCTCCGAGGGACGGGAGAGATGCCTTGCAGGACTGGCTATGGAGTTTGTAAGCTCGTCTGCGACTCACAAGGGGAGAGAGCGAGGACGAAGAGAAACCTTGGAAAGCTCGGCTATGTCTATCATTGATGCCCACTCATGCATACTAACGTCAATTCTTCAAGTTGCATATATGTATTTCCCAATGTGCGCCCACTCTCTCTCTCTCTCTAACATGTTGTTGCAAGTGCTTGCGAGCATGTCTCTGTGCAACTGCTTGTCCAGGCTATGTGTGAAGTTGCGCTCTCTCTAGTGCCCACTTCGCTAACCGCCCAATAGCATCTTGTGACATTGTGTGTGTGTGTAAATAATGCTTTCTGCTCGTACAAAGCCTGGGAAATGCTCAAAGTTGGGGGGGAAAAATTGTTGCTAAGTCAAATTTGCATGAAGATTTCTAGACATAGCTTGGATTCACACGATGCAACGAAAGAAGAGGGCTACAGGTGACTTCGACCTTCTCTATGTTCACGTCGTGCACTTGAGAGATGCTTGGAATAATCTTACGCCCCCCATATTCAAACGGCGGTGATAAATAAAATCAATCTCCTGCATCCCCTATGTTCAAATAGTGCACATACACGATGCTTAAACACCATCATGTTGCCATGAAAGGTGGTGAAACAAATATAGAGTGAAAATCTATGTTCTCACGATGTGTCATTTCTACATTTGAACTAGCATAATAAATATCAGCTTTAACATTCTCCATCCCTCCCTCTCTCTCTCTCTCTCTCTCTCTCTCTCTCTCTCTCTCATAACAGGTCTAGAGTTCAACTCTCCTCGTCAGCTAGATCTTTAAGGTATCTTGGGATAGTTTCCTACGACGTTAAAACTCTCTTCTTCTTCTTCTTCTTCTTCTTCTTCTCTCTCTCTCTCTCTCTCTCTCTCTCTCTCTCTCTCTCTCTCTCTCTCCCCCCAATGTGTGGCAAGATAGAGAGGAGTTAGGATGTATTCTTGTTCTTCAATGATTGACATTTTGTTGATGACTACACTTATGTGTTATCTTTGTGGATATAATCGCCTGTTTTGTGAGGTAATATGTGACAAACTACATGCTAACCACTCAAAAATGCATCTCAATTGTAAAAAAGAAATAAAATTTAGAAAAGCTTGATCAATCCGACCAGAATAGATACATAGGTACTTTGGGAATTTTAAAATTTTGAAGGATATTTTGGGAATTTTGACAAATTAGAGGCGTTTGAGCTTGGCTTTAAGAAACGAGGAAATTTACATAAGTTTTACTGTAATTACCGAGAAAAGCTTCTAATTTTGACCAAAAAACGAGAGAATTTCAAGTTTGCCCTTGCTTTCACCACGCTATGAAAGTATTCATTGATGAAGAGAGAGAGAGAGAGAGAGAGAGAGAGAGAGAGAGAGGCTTACTAATGTATTTAAGGTGGCTCAGGTAGTTGGATGTAGCCCCTATGTAACCACCCCCCCCCCCCCCCCCCCCCCCCCCCCCCCCCCTTATGTGTACGGTATGAGTATGAAATAATGAGGGGCTACCCCTTTTGTATACGCTTATGTACAAAATCCGAAAACCCCCCTATTGTACACTCACGTGGTACCGTACGGAAAAACACAGTGAATCCCTCGGGGTTTGATGTAGAGTTTTCATTAGAGTGCTTCTTCTCTTCATCCTGAAGTGAATTGACCACATCTTCAAACTTAGGTTGTATAGGCTCCTTTTCTTTAATTACTGTGACTGTAAGATCATACTCGAGAAAAAGTGCTTTGAGCAAGACTACAATTTTGTCCTCATCATCCACTTTAGCGTCTAAAGATGCTAATTGAGTGAAAATGGATTGAAGCCTATTAATAAGGCTAGCTAAATCTTCATTAGCATCCATCATGAGTCCATAGAGCTACATTTTTAGGCTAATTTTGGAGTGCTTAGTCTTTGCACCAAACATTTGTGCCAAGGTTTCCCATGCATGTAATGAAGTATTGCATTCATCTATGTAATGAACATAATTATCATCTAATGCAGTGATAATAATGCCTAGGGCTTGCTCGTCTTTTGACACAAATTGTGCATGTGCGCCTCGTGTCGTAATGCTCTCCCTTTCCCAATTGGATTTACAACAACCCATAGATTCTTTTCCTTCAAATACCCTTTGCTTTAAACTTACCATGTGTACCAAGATCGTCTTCTAGTGATGGGACAAAAGGTTGGGGAGATCCTGAGAAGCTTGTGGTGCATTGCAGTTAAAGGTCTTATCTTGCGATCTCTTCTCAAACCATTTCTTTTGTCATAGGGGTTGTGGTTATTTGCTTGAAGAGGATTGACTCGAGAGCAAAGACATGAATGCTCTCGTACCAAGAGCTCACAAAGATTAAAAAAATAAAAAATAAAACTATGGTTTTAAAACCCGAATGCATGCTGTCTGCAAGACGGTAGTCGCCGAGTGGTGACGAGCAGGGGCCAGGAGATGAAGAGCAACTAGGTGCATCAGAAACTGAAGCTTCAGTTCGGGTTAGCTCCTGCTAAGCTTGCTTCGAATACTTAGAAGCACAATCTGGACAAGCTAGAGCCATGAGGTGACGCCAAGCGATGGCTTGCATAGTTATGTCAGGTGGATGAAAAACCGTCAGGGCAGCGTGATATGGCTGATGAAGGTGAGCCAAGAGTGGTATGGTTGACAACAAAACCTTGGCATAAGGTCGTGAGTGTGCAGGTGATTGAGAAAAAGATGAGGCAACCTAGGCCGTGAGCAATATGCGGGGCTGTGGCTAGCGGCTGAGGTGAGAGCGAGCTGGCAAGGAGGTATGGGCGAATCAGTTGCTTGCTTAAGAGCTGCAGAATGGTGCTGTACTGCTATTTTGAAGAGGCCAAAAGTGAATCATCTATGGGGTGCTCTTAAGAGCTGAATGCAGTGGCACTTGCATAGTTGGACAGGTGTTGCAACGCCTTGGAGACAGTTTAGTCTATTATCAATGGAGCCTTTTGATGTGTCCTCCACCCATAACAAAACTTTGAAAACCTAAATTGTGGAATGCAAAGGGCTTGTAAAAGCCTAAAAGATAAGTGATAACAACAATAATAATAATAATAATAAGATAAGTGTGTGTGTGTGTGTGTGTGTGAGAGTGAGACAATAATAGTGATGATAATAATACGTCTCACTACAATATGGTCTGATACCACTTGTAAGACTTGTAACAAGGGATTAAGTTTGATCCCATGATTTGAAGTATTGATCATTGAAAGTTTCATTAATATTTGAATCTTTGAAGTGTCGTTTCATTTAAAGGCCTCCTAAAGGTCTATTTAGGTGAGTCAAACGTGTGTTCTGTGGGATTCATTAATCGATATCTTGGAAGATACCCTATTGGAGATCAAAATGGAAAGTCTAATGTGGTGACTAATTGAGGTTCACACATGGCAATGCGCAGCAACGCAAGACATCAAGACAGGTGGTGGGTAGTAGACAATGGGTACCCATGGGCACCAACCACAATGCCAATTGTAGAACCAGTGATAGGCAGCTATGGTGGGTGGTAGCTAGCATGATGGACACTACCCAAAAAGAGGGAGAGGGGGACATGGTTTTCTTTTCATTTTATTGGTAAAAAGAGAACACTAACACAACAAATGTGTTTGCTAGAGTGGCTTAGTTGAAACACGCTGGTATATTTACCTCATTTGCTCGGGTTCAATGGTGAATAAATTGTGGAATGCAAAGGGCTTGTAAAAGCCTAAAAGATAAGTGATAACAATAATAATAATAATAACACACACACACACACACACACACACACACACACACACATATATATATATATATGACAATAATAGTGATGATAATAGTAAGTCTCACTACAATATGCTCTGATACCACTTGTAAGACTTGTAATTATGGCGGATAGTTATTTCTTGCATTCATAATAAAACAACCTATCCTAACTGATTCCTAAGCTAAGCCAACACTTGAAAAATAACACTGGATAATACTATAGAAAAGGATGTTGTAGAGAGAGAGAGAGAGTGAGTTTGTATAGTGGAACTCCATTTATAGATGGAGTGATACATGCAAGTAGTAGAGGTGGAAGATGATAGTGCATCAACATAGGTGAGTAGTTGTTGTGTGCATGAGGAGTTTTATATAAGTGTATGCTCTCTGTATGCTCCATGTGGCATGAAAATAAAGTGCTAGGTGTGTTTCCCACAATGATGTGAGGAGGTTAGATTGGGCATGGTTCACATGTAGTGAGGTTAGGGTTATCTTAACACTCTTTAGCCCGTGGAATGGAATTCCCTATCAAACTTACTTTTTCTAAAGCAAGCGTCTATGTCTTATGTTGCATTGAAGATGCAACTGCTTCGACTAGACTTATTATCGGTTCTACTAATGTAGAATGTTATCCTCAAGGCTCACTACTCCAACTTCTTTCTTTTAATGATTGGATCAAGCTCTTAGTAGCTCTTGTAAAAAACAAGAAAGATGGACTCAAACTTCTAGATGAGGAACTGAAGCAACTCCCTCTTCTCCAAAAGATTCACACCCAATAATTAGCCACCTTCCCCTCCTCAGGTGCAGAGCTAACAAATTTTTAAAGAAGTCATGTGGACTTAACACGGCCTTCATTACTACACCAACAACTCCCTCTATCAATGTCTCAAGTAGCATTTTTAGCCGCGATCTTGCAGTATTAGAAGTGGTTAAGAATTTTCAACAAGATTTATGCTCTCTTAGTGAGTCCACACTTTTGGAAATGGTTTTTAAAGTCTCCAAGTGAATTCCCTTTATTCTTCCAAAACAAGTCGAGGTGGAAGAAGCGAGTGTCAACAATCAACTTTGGACCCTCCCCAACAAAGGATTTTTGGCACCTATCTCACTTGAATCTTGGATTCTTTTGGCCAGCTTACCTGCTGCTGCCTGCATGGATGAGTGTCGGGTTCATATTCTTAAAGGAACTCAATTCTTGGACAAAGGAGAGTCAATCAATGCTCCATTTTCCATGAACTTTTTAGATCCATCCAAATGTTCCACTAATACTAAGATTTATGGGCGCACAAAAGGTATTATGGCCTTCTCTAAGTCAAATGCAAATTATTGCTCAGACTCTATATGGAATATTTATAGGCCATATATCGAATGTGCTTGTAAAGTCCTTGATTAAAAATTAGCTTGTGATTTAACTTGCATCTGGTTTGATCCCGTTGTTTGATACATATTAAATCACTTGGAATTATTATTTCTTGACAAAGCTATAGAGTTTTACTTATCATTAATAGGTTCATGGCTTGGACGACAAGCATGTACTTTGGTATTAGCTCATAATGCTTTCATTCACTTCTAAAACATGATGTTAGAGGTCCTCAAGAAGCTTAAGGAAGATGAACTAGGAACATTTTTGACATCCTATGGAGATTACAAAGGAGTCAAAACTCTACTCAGTTTGCTTAAACCCAACACGGAGAAAAAATCTACCCCATCCCTCAAAAGACATATTTCTCTGACTAAGTGACTCCTAACTCTCTTACTTCTTTCTTAACCCCCTCTATTATTTCAAGCTCTAACTTTGGTAGAGAGAAAAGAAAAGTTACACTAGCAGAGGAAGAGCCAAAATTCTACCTATAAAACATCCTTGATATGTGATTGTAAGATTTTCAGGGAATTACCAACCTGGCTAGAAGGAAGATCCTGTGTAGTAAGAAGAAAGATGGGAACAAGATTTTTGTCCATTGCCTTTTTGTGAACAAAATCCTAGAATTTTACCCACCTAAATCTATTTTTCTAGAAAATTTTTATAAAATTTTGGTAATACTTCTCTACTTAATTCAGTCATGATTGGCTAGAGGTACATAGAACCACTAAAAAGTTGGTTTTACAATACCTATTTATAAGACAACACACAATGCCAACTTGTAATTGCCTTGATTTCATAAGTTTACTTCTCAATTTGAAAAGTTTGGATCTCATATTTGTACCTCGAACCTAGAAATTTGCAAAGATCGTGAAATACGAGTATTGCTTAACAAAGGACTGAATCATATTCCCCTTCCTCCACTCAACCCTCACTTGGCATTTGATGGCCTACTTAATAGCCTAACTAAATTGGTTAATAAACTCCAACTGGAGTCGGTGGTGTACCATACCCTCTCTCAACTACTTTTCCATTCCTTCTCTAACAAAGTTTTAAATTTCAAACCACACTAGCTTAACACTGACACTGTATGGTATACTGTAGATATAGAGATCTCTCTACAAAATTCTTTATTGTCGGACTTTACAAGGCTGGAAATACGGTCACAATTATCTATAAACACTTTACACACTCAATTGCAATGGAAAGATTGAATAGAGATGAATTCTCCATTACTCTCCTCAAACCAAATGAAACTAGATCTTTACTTACAACACCACTTTGAGAACTTGGTTATAATCCTAATAACAAAAAACTACCTATGCTTTTTTCTACTTACAAAGCACCCAAACATAAATTTTGTTGGATCTCATATGCTTCAAATGGGATTTATGGAGAAATTATAGAATGTATGATTAAATGTCTTCATCTAATTCTCACAAAATTAGAATATCATTGTGCTACTTTATGGAAAATAACCAATAGATTTATTGGACTCAAATACAACCCAATTTTTATAATTAAGAATAGTACAAAGATATTCTTAAACCTTCCAGAACAAATTACACATAGACAATGCTATAAAAATATTTCTATTTCTGGACCCATGGGGTTAATGTCTATCCTTGAATAGCTAATAGACCAGTCCTTTAAAAATAGAGAAGAAAAACAATACTATGCCAACCAACGTGGGTTAAAAATTACACACATATTACCCCTATGCACTTGTACCAAGTGGAGCTTATACTACATATCCATTGGTTACTTAACATTAGCATTATCCAACTTGATGCTAAGTGTGTTAATCAACAAAAAGGAATTCCCATGGGTTTCTCTTAGACACGTGTACTTTGTAATCTTTATCCGACATATTTTGGATACAAGTGGTACATCAAACAAGTTAATAACCCTAAAACAAAAAAAAAACTAACACTTCATCCATACTACACAACACATGGATGATATTATCATCTTTAACAATAGATATTTCAAAGAATAACTTAAGGACATTTATCCGCTAGACGTCCTCAAAATTGAGAATACTAGTGATATGATTGTGTCACTATAAGGGAAATCCTTCACTACTAGTACAACTTATTTTAACCTTAAAAATTACATTGCTTGGACCCTACACATGTGATTTCACTTCACGATATAGTTGGAAACGTGATAAGTTTAATTTCACTACTATCAAATTTGCCAAAGAAAAAAGTCATCAACCATATAAAAATGACCTCAACACTTTCTTGGGCGTTCTCTACCTTATCATGTATTCTTCTAGTGACTCCTTTATAGCCTCAGAAGAAATCTCTAAACTTATAAACAAGTTTGGTACACAATGGTTTTCTAAAACCTAACATAATAAACACCATTACTCAAGCTCTTATTAAAAAAATTTGGCCCAGAGACAAAGCCAACAAAAATACACTCATCACTATGATGAGGCAATAAGCCCCACTCTATGCGTCTAGTGTCTCATAAGGTTAGTGTGCTTGGGTTTGGGTGGGAACACACACACACACACACACACACACACACACACACACACATGTAGGCTAATGTTTCGACTAACTCCTATATTCTCACCTCTACTAATAAGGGCTATGTGAAACTACGGACCTTCACTCGGACTTGGTACACACACACACACACACACACACACACACACACACACACACACACACACATCCATCAATTCAAATTTAAAACGATCTCTTAGTCCTTACCAATACTGACAGCTCATAGTAGGAATATGAGCTTCCAAAAAATGACATAGGAACCAGTACATGTCATCAGTTGAATTTAAAGATGAGATGTTTGGGACTTATACCAAAATCCAAGGTTGTTTATCAAGGTTCATATTTTTTTTACTCAAGATATTACACTACAAACTAATGAGCACTTAACCCCTCAGTTTACTAGACTACACTATGACATGGACAATGAGTGATATTCTAAGACATTATCAATTTAGTGGGAACTCCGAACAAGCCCTGACTTGTTGCTTGGCACGCTAAAAGTTGCATACAATATAAGCTTTTAATAACCTGTTTTGTTGGCTCTAACATTGCCAAGCAATTGCAACGAAAAAAACAAAGTTGACAAACTACTACAAAAAAAATCAAATTTAACGTGCATGTTGCCTCACTCTCTCTCTCTCTCTCTCTCTCACTCTCTCTCACACACACACACACACAGACAGACACGCATGCACACACACATACACACACGCATGCTTTTTTTTGCCAGTAAGTTTTGTTGCTTTTGCAACTCAGCAGCAAGACCTGCAAACCCACAACATGCTAGTTTGGTCTCTCTCTCTCTCTCTCTCTCTCTCTCTCTCTCTCACACACACACACACACACACACACACACACACACACACACACACACACCTACTAGCCTTCTTATAACAAGCTGAGCACTGCATTCATACACTAGTATGTTTCTACTCTAAGCACTCACAAGTAGCGTTGCTCCTTCATTTACACACACACACACACACACACACACACACACACACTTCCACATGCATACACACATGATGAAAAAATATCCATGAATGGTCAATCTGAGCGTAAAATAGTAATGATCTAGTGTCATTCTATGAATTGTTTCCACTTATTAGAGGCTTGGAACTACTTCAACAATATTTAAGGCACTATTAAAAAGAGCCCCAAATCTTCAACCCGACTCTAGCACGGGAAATAGTCAGCTAATATGGCGGAAAAAATGATGGCCAGTGAGGTCGATACCCCCTCCTCCGCTTCCTAGGTGGATAATTTCAACTATGTTTTTAAATACTAATTTGTGTCAGTTTAAATGTTACCTGGAAGCCACTCACTCATGATAAGTTGTTTTCTAACATCTTACTACATTCGTAATTTGAGGATTTCTTAAAGAATTGATCATCCTAGATGCAACCTATTTATAGTCCATCTCAAGGGACACTATAAAATTTTCTAGACGAAGTTTTAACTCTTACTCGAACTTTTAACATTCCTAGAAATTTCATAAAGCTATGCTAGAAATTAACGATACAATGTTTGCTACTCTTAATGAGGGTTTAAACAATCCTTAAGGGCTAACTCACATCTGTCCTTGATAATTTTAATTATGCATTTTCTATTATCAAAACAATGAATCCCTTTTACACTCTGACAAAGTCTTGATGAAAACTCGTTGAATTTAGTTTTAAACATTTTTTTTTTTTTGCTAGTCTACCGTCACTTTGAAATAGTAAACCTTTTGTAATTGACCCAAATAGACTAGCTTTAAAGACAATTTTATTTGTACTCAAGGATCAATCCTTCTGCTTTGTCTACCACTCTAACTACTAACATATCATGAAACTAACTACACTCTGGAAAAGTGGATGTCCTAGGTTTTTTTAGAAACCAATCAACACCTAAGCCATTAAATGGTTTATGGTAATATAATAACTTGTTATGAATATTAGTTTCTAACCTTCTAAAAGTATTTTCTAACTTAAATTGACCACTTAAGTCTAGGGAGAATAAAAAGAGAACAAGTGAAATTGATTGTGCTAATGGAACAAGAGGTCAAGGCTTAGGACCAAAAGGGAGAAAGTCCATAAAAGAGGAAGGGTAATTGCTAACTAATTATCTCAATCAAAGGTACACGTCAAGAAAGGAAAAATGTATCCTGATTAGCTTTGATAAAAGGTACAGGATAAAAGAAATGACCGAGAGCAATTATAGGAGTCTAAAAATAAAAAGTGATTGTGCTAAGCTCAAATCATTAGAATAACTCTTTAGACTCTAAGTATGAAATTTGGGAAGTCTTAGGGTGAAAATTTAACCTGCCACAAAATATCTCAATTTAGCAGGTCTATATTTAGCAAGTTTTGGGAGCTAAGGTTTTTCACAGGAGGTGAAAGTTTCAAAGCCCAAAGGGTGAATTTAAATTTTTTCAAATATTTTTCTAACTTAGTAGGTCCCAAATTAGCAGGTAGACTGTAGCCCCAGGTCAGCTTCATAAGCATCTAAGGTTTGTGCAAAAATCTTGCACCCAAGATAATTAATGAAAGGGTAAGTTTAGTTTTGTCTAGTTGAAAGAGAAAAGGTAAAGATTAAGGTTAGATTATCTCTTCCTCATTTAGGAAGTTGACTCTAGTCTTGGTTTACTAAGCTTAAGTAAGCCACATGTCCAAAGTAGCATACACTTCCTTTGAGTGAACTTATGTGAGAGTGTATATGGTGTTTCCACTTGCCAAGATGAGTCCCAAGAAAAAGGGGGGGGGGGTTTCTAGAATTCAAGGAAAAAGGAGACAATTGTTGGCCATGCTTGAGTTGTATTAGGAGCTCTTCCCACCTCATTGGTCAATTGTGAAGCATTCTAATTCAAGTCTAGTTGCACACTGGCATAGATATATAAGGCATGTCTCATTGCATTTTTGAAGATCTTCTTGATCCTCTCACACACTTACTCAAGTTCCCAAGATTGGAAAATAAAGCTCTCTCTCTCTCTCTCTCATGGGAGCGCTACAGACAGACTCTATGATCAAGCTCTTGGCTATGGATGCAAATCCAAGCCAATGAAAATTTCTTCATGGAATTAGGAGAAAGCTGGACTCACTTTTGGGCCTTTCAGTTCTAGAGAGAGAGTGGCGCTCGACCAATGAGGAAGAGGCTAACGTTATGTTGAAAATCAACATTTTGGAGTCAAGCTCTTTTTAAAAAAAGGGAGGAAATATTATTTTGGTTCATCAAATTGCACAATTTCACGCTTTCAAGGCATAAATGCCGTAAGTCGTACTAACTATGTACCGAGGAATTTCAGAACTTTCCTTGAAGACTCTATGTAGTATCTTTGTTCCCGTCCAAATATGACTTTGAGTAGCTTTACTTCCCTCTCAAAACTTCTCCCCTTTTTTATATTTGCGCTAACCTTTCTGTGTATTCATTCTATTGCACACCATGTCTACTTCTCGAAGGCCTAGCACTACCATTGACTCTGTTAGCATTTTTAACAGTTATACTACCTCTGATCAAGCATAGATTCCATCTTGAATAACTATCGGAAGTTGGGTTCTACTGCAAACTAGGAGGAGGAAGAGGAGGCAACGCAATGATTTCGTGGAGGCTTTCAAGGGTCAAGTTAAAGAGTTTAAAGTGTGTGTACAAAGCAAGCGGGTGAAAGAGGTCCTCATACAACATGCTTTCCAGCATGCAGACTTAAGGTTGCAAACATCTCCTCCAAGTTTTCCAAGGCATCGACCTAACTGTAAGTTATTAGGGCATCTCGCTTAGTGCATGATTATATTCGAATATTAAGTGGTGGATATCATCTTTGGTATGTTTCAGATATTTATCCATCGAATAGGACAGATTGGCAACCAGTTGAAAGTATAGTTGGGATTTTTTATGCTTTCCACGCATTTATTGGTGAGCAAATGTACCGAGGAAGACAACACAAGGAACTTGCAGATAATATTCTTTTATGATATGTCATATGTGGAACCGAGAACTTCCATTGGTTGGGGTCGTGTAGCTCCTTTGTCACTTCCATCCTTTGACAGCAAGGATTGGTCCCTGCCTGCTTCGCAAACTAGTGAAAGCTTCAAGAATAAGTTGTTTTAAGATATACAAAAGTCCCTCAAGTATTCAATTGCCACAAAAATAGTTCGGCTCGCACTATTTATGCCTCTTGAAGTGTTTGTAGATTTTTTCTTCGATGAGCAAATAAGAACTACCGCAACAATGTTCATTTGCAAGTCTGAGAGCTGTTTGGAATTTTTACACGATAACTGGGATAGGAAACAATCACAGAACAAAATCTGTATTTTGAAAAAGAAGTCCATAATTTGCAAGTTCATTATAAGCTCTCAGAATTTCTTAGTATCGTTTTACTATATTAGATATCATCTTCTTAGTGGGCAACTTATTCCACTCGACCAAGATACAGAGAATAGCCTCGAGAACAAACCTTTATCAATGGAGCTCTACTTTTGAGACAGGCTACTTACTGTGATGGAGACAATGTCAAGCACAACTCTGGCACAGCTCACGATAGATCTTACATGTGAAGAACTTTCACTTTTGCCGGAATTGTATGCATTCAGTCTCAACAATAGAAAGGTGCTTACTAAATCGATAAATTTTGATTGTCTTTAATACACTATGACTGAATCTAACTTTTTCTTCTTTTCAGATTCCAAGGCACAAGGAGAAAACAACATTGTGCAAGGAGTCACTAACAAATACACTTCAGTTAATTGCTTCCACCGGAAGCTAGGTCACATACCTTGTGCACGCAAAGAGCTTTGATGCCATGCAAACCATGATGTACTCTTCAAAAGGACTAATGCAGAGATATTTTGTGGCAGTCAAACAATGTTTCAAAAATGTACATTTTCAATGTTTCAAAACTTTACATATTGTGTTGTTTTTGTCAAGATTTATACAAGTAATTTGCTCCCTTTCCCTGCTACTGTCCTCTCCCCCGGTTTGTGCCACTTGTCCCTTGTCCTCTCCCCCGGTTTGTGCCACTAGTCCCCTGTCCTCTCTCGCGGTTTGTGCCACTCGTCCCTTGCCCTCTGCTCCGGTTGCTCCCCTGTCCTCTGCTCCGGTTTCTGCTACCTCTGCCTCTGGGGACAATGGTCTCGGGAATCCTTGCGCGTCGCTCGAAATCATGGGCCTCTTCCATGGCTTCCCATGCTTCCTACACCTGTGAAGCTTCCCGCTGTTCTTGCTCTTTCCATCGACGTGTAGCACATTCCTCTACTTCTGCGGCATCCGCATAATATTGGTTTATTGCTTCTTGCATATTTCTAACTTCTTCTTGAGTCTGATTGTGGCGTTGCGTCATTTTGTTAATGCGAGCCTCTTCGAACTCATCAGCTCTCGCCGCTTCCTCTCTTGTGCGTCTGTTTACTGAGATTATAATATGCTGGATGGCCATTACAAAAAAATGTCACACATCGTTGTTGGTGTAGTTATGTAATCGAAGTTCCTATAGAAGCGTGATACAGACATCTGTTGCTTCATACATACATTGCAGTAAACAATAAAACAGCAGATTACTTACGTTCGGTATATCCATAATTTGACTGATGAGCAACACGGCATTCAAACAGGTTCGCCAGCCACAACTATAGTCATCAGTCTGCGTGGGCACAGTTACCCGTTCGTGCCGGACTACATTTCCTAGATCATGTTCTAACAAAAGATGCTCTACACAACATACAAGTTTTTTCGCGGCACTACATACATAACCACTTGAGTCAGAAACACATTACAAAGACACACTGCTTTCCATATGTACCCAAATGGATCTTACGTTTTTACATGACCATGAAACGCCCTGCTTTGCCCGGAGTTTGCGTAGTAAACAATCTTAGCTTCCATGTCAAATAACATCAGACTCCAATGATCACTACAAAGACACCATCAAAGATGAGGAGAGATTCTCAATAAAAGATGTTTTTTACAAGGCAAGAAAATACTCATGATTGATTGTACACAGTGATTAGAAAGCGTGCTAGATCAAAGTTGACTCTGCTAAACCAGTTCATCACACTCAAAAAGGAAACTGAGTTGTTCTACAGATAAGGCGATATCAGCAGATCTATTACGTATACTTTCTCTTGAACCTCAGGGGGCAGAAGCGAGACAGCGTGGCTAACATGAAAAAATGGCAGAGATTAGACTTGAACACCAAGTGGGTCAATACCGAGCGAGTGGGGCAGCTATCGAATTCCATCGGCCGCTGATTCTCTTGGTATTGACCCATGTCTTGGCTGAAATGAGCCATTATAAAGAACTTGACGCGACTGTCGCAAAGACATTGGTCAATACTGAGCGAGTCAGCTGCGGATTCCAATTCCATAAGCAACAGACTACTTGGTATTGACCCATGTCTTTAAGGTAGTGAACCATTATAAAGAAAAACTTGGCAACTGCCGCAAAGACATGGGTCAATATCGAGCGAGTAGTACCAAAATCCAATTTCATTAGCCACTGTTTCGCTTGGTATTGACCCATGTCTTGGTAGAGACCCATTTAATGAGCATGAGAATTACCACAAACCAACATTGACGACCTCATTCGTTGCGAGCGAGTCGGTGAAACTATGCATGCACATGAAGTCTACATTATCGAGGTTGGTAATGCATGCCTCCTCTGACTTTGCAGGCAGCTGTATGTGCGCATGGAGAGGCGCTGAGCTAAAAAAAATTCTCAAATCATCTTCATTCTCTTCGTTGATTTGCTCTAAAATAATTGACTCATCCAATACGTTGGATGGCCCTTCTGATGCAGAGCCTTCCCCTTGCCTTTCTTGAGCTGGCTCCCGAGATGCCTCAGGCTCCTCCCTAACAGCCTTAGGCTCTGGATCATTTTCCTTCAATATTGGTTGCTCTATAGATGCCTTAGGCTCCACCCTGACCTGCTCTTGTCCCTCATCGTCCACGATGGGCTCCTCCATGACTTGCTCATTTTGGTGTCTAGCTAGCTCCTCGATAACTGTCTCTATTTCTTCCATGACTGCCTCCGGGTGCACTCTGGCTTGCTCTTGGCCCTCTACGGCTATCTCAGCTTGCCCATCTGTGTCGCTTCTCTCGACCCGTGATCGGGTCCTTCTGCTGTTTGTTTCAGTCCTAGACATATCTGTCTGTCATGCACGAGGATGGAGAGGGGGGATGTTGAGAATATCCATGGTTCTACTATCCCGGATAGGCACTGGCTGAAGCAGCCCATCGTAGCAGAAACGAAGCCTACGAAGAGTATCAAAATCCCGTAGCATTATAGTGACGCAGTGTGCATGGGCATCCAGGATATATCCATCGCTGAAGAATTCCATGAGGTAGTCTTCAGCAATTTCTTGAAGGCAGAGGAGTGCAATACTAGCCCATCGCATACCGACTCTCCACTGCTCGCAAATCTCCCGCACTACTCGCTGGAAAGGGAGACGTGGAATAGCAGGTTGAACGTGTCATTCTATCCTCCGCAGATCTTGCAGTACACCTCTGTGCGCCTCATATCGGCATCTTCTTGCTTGATCATTCAAAGATTCACCTGTTGCCCTCCTAGCGCAGGCCTTTACACGAGGCATCTCTACAAATACAATAACACCAAAAGACAATTCATTTGTCAGCACAAGGGACATCAAATTTCAAAAATGGTCGGTACCAAGAGAATAGGTGAATAGGAAAGAGTTGCCACCTCTTATTCGCTCGGAAGTGACCTAAGAAAATTGTAATAGCAGGCATGACTTATATTTTCTGAGGTCACTACCGAGCGAATAGGTGCATAGAAAATAGTTTACCTTGCCATATTCGCTCGGTAGTGACCTCAGAAAATAGTAATGGCAGACATGACTTATATTTTCTGAGGTCACTAACGAGCGAATAGGTGCATAGGATAGAGTTGCCTTGCCTTATTCGCTCTGTAGTGACATCAGAAAATAGTAGTGGCAGACATGACTTATATTTTTTGAGATCTCTATAGAGCTAATAGGCGCAAAGGAAAGAGTTTGTTTTTCCTTATTTGCTCGGTAGTGTACTCAAAAAATAGTAATAGCAGACATCACTTACATTTTTTGAGGTCACTACAGAGCGACCAGGTTTGCATCCCTAACAACAAAATACCTTATTCGCTGGGTAGTGACCTCAGAAAAGTGTACAAGCAAGTGAACATGTTTGTATCCTCTGCAACAAAATACCAATGACATGTCCTAAATTTCATGTCGTTCCCTCCCATCACCTCCCCTAATATCGGGGGGATGATACCATTGATTCTGTCTCCCACGTCCACCTCTCATGAAACCGCATGGCGGTACCACCCCTCACAGACCACTCACTCATAAGCCAGAACCGTGGCTCTGCTTTTTAGGCATGTCTGAAAGTCTATTTAAGAAGAAGTTGTTTTAGAACCTCCCTCAAGTTTTCGCAGAACAACTAAAGGAAGCTTAGGATAGTGGTGATGCCTTTCCAAGGTATACTCTCGCAGCGCCAGCAACACCGCATCCGGGCCCTCCTCATGAGGTCCCCCCTTGGCCCTCCCCCGATGTTAACTTTAATGTTCTCTACCGACACAGCTCGGGAGTGGCTGCTGTCAACACGGGAGTTAATTCTCGAGGTAAGCCGCTGGAAATTCTTTGCTTTCTGCTCCCAATTTCCAAGCTCCTAGTTTGAAGAGCTTACTTGCTAAATGCTCTGTGCAGGATGCTAGCCTGAAGCTGCAGCAAATGCTGATCGTCAAGCAGAGGGTCTCAATCCTTAAAGACTCTCTGGAAGCAGTAAGGCTTGAAGACATGCAGTGATTGCTCGCCGAGAATGGCTCTATGGAGGCTATCATTAATTGGCTTCAGGAAATGAAGGATGAAGTGCTTGAGCTAGCCAGTAAATATGAGGAATCCATTAACTTTGCCAACAGGCTTTGCGAAGAGATAGCCTGGCTGTGAAGGAAAAGGACTACATGGTTATTGCAAGCCCTAAACCCTCGAAAATTAATAGTTCACTCTTTGTAAAGTCTCCATAATTTTCTAACACAAAACCCGGTGTTCAGTTGTAATTTTGTTTCTTTCTTATAAAATCGAAATGCGTAAAGAAAACCCTACATCCGCAACAAGCAGGGGTTACCTTCCCCTTGTTTTCTTAGTATTGACCTCTGTACTAGCAGACATCACTTAACTTTTCTTTTGGTCAGTACCAAGCGAATAGGGCCCTTCGGACTAAGTGACCTTACCTTATTCGCTTGGTACTGACCAAGGACGATGACCTGTACCAAGCAAACATGTGCAGGAAACAGGGTTTACCTTCCCTGATTCGCCTGGTACTAACTACACAAAATACAAGTGCATAGAAGGATAGTAAGTAGCATACCTCTTCACTGTGTGTAGAGTTCCGCGTCGCTGAAGCACAGCAGAACAAGAGTAAGAGAAAGAGGATGCGCGAGAGTAAGAGGTGATGGAGTTTGCTTACCGCGTAGCGTCAATGGGGGTAGAGTTAATTAGAATGATGCGCAATATAGGACGCGAAAATAGGCAGAATAGTTGAAACTTGAGATGTTTGGCAGGGGTAATGCCTCAACTTAGAATGCTTACCTCGGGGAGGGTGACAACTTCACTTATGCACGAGATTGCGGTTGGTAAATCGTACTGCATGGGACTCTGAGACCATTTAATATTGGTTGTCCTTGAGAGCACAACCCACGTGCCTTTTTGAGTGACCGTTTAGGGTAAGACAGACACCAATCGCCCTTGCAGTTGCCATCTCCATCTCCATCTCCGAGTGGAACAAATAGATCACTTTTGCCTTTGCCTTTTCTATGCCCTTCCCCTTGGCCAGCTCTCGTGATCCTGCGTTTAGAGTCAGACGCCGATCGCCCTTGCATTCACCATCTCCATCTCCATCGCCCTTGCATTCACCATCTCCATCTCCATCGCCCTTGCATTTGCCATCTCCATCTCCATCTCCATCACCATCGCCATCTCCTTTGCATTTTCTACGCTCTTCCCCTTGGCCAGCTCTCGTGATCCTGAGTTGAGTGACCTCCACTGGGTCGAGTCCTTTGCTGCCGCGTCGCCGTCGCCATTTCCCCCCTCTGGTTCTTGCTATCGGTGGCCTGCGACATCACCATCCAACTCGGCGCCATTGGATATTGCAGAGATAGGTTCATTCTCCCTGCCTCTCCCCTTCCTGTGTGTTGTTAACTGTGTACGCACCGAAGCCACTGCGTTAGGGTGAAAACGCATGCATGGTTGGAATAATTACTCCTTATGTGACCGTACCGCCCACATTCATGGTTGGAATAATTACTCCTTATGTGACCGTGCCTGAGTTTGGGCATAGTGAGTGAGTAGGCCTATAAATCTATCACTGATATTATAATATGCTCTGTTCTTATCCACCTGTTCCGAATGCTTAGCTCACAGACAGAACCAAGCGAATAGGGCCCTTCGGAGATTCTTGGGGCCCCTACTCGCTTGGTTTTGACTCAACTAACGTCAACTCCTATGACATTAGCACACGAGACAGAACCAAGCGAATAGGGTCCTTCAGAAATTCTTGGGGGTCCTACTCGCTTAGTCCTGACTCAACTAACGTCACCTCTCATGACATTAGTGCACGGGACAAAACCAAGCAAAAAAGAACATTGAGGGGTACTCGAGGCTCAACATTCGCTTGGTTATGACACCAAATAGTTTTGGCTTGCTTTTTCTTTCATTCATGGGGATCATAGTCCTGGAGACAGACGTGAGCGAGGATACATGTGAAGAAAAACTATTCACATTCTTATATAACGCCCGTGCTCATCACCGTGCACCAGAATTATCAGGAATGTTCAATGCAGAGTTTTCTATACAAAGGATTATAGATTGCTCCTTTGAGTACCTACAAAACCATTTGCAACAGTATGAGACAGTCACTTCTGACAATTCCATGACAGTTGATGGCATGAGATATGTGCACCCTGCCGACCTTGACCCTGACAAGAGTGCTTCAAGGAGACTGAATTGCTGTCTAGAAAAGTGTCCCTCCAATGCACTGCTTGTACAAGACAGGTGTATAAAGCACTTCAAAAAGTGTCGCTTATTGGAATTCTACCATGGGTTTGTCTGTTACTTATACTTGCAGACGGATGGTGAGTCAGAGACATCGCAGTCAACAACTTTCGGTAGTTGTTCATTGGCGCCGGAGGAAGAGGTAGAGGATGTGGAGGTGCAATTCAACCCAGAAGAAGAGCGGGTAGAGGTACTAAAGGAACCATTTGATGCGGGCTTAACTCTTGTTTCTCTTGCGGATGCAGCAATAGGGTGCAAGCAAGAAATCCCAAGTAAGGAAGTGACTTTGCCTTTGAATTGTGCTCCCAGCTTCGCTATGGCGGGAGACACCCACTATGTTCTGCTCACAGATATCATGCATGAGCTCAATATACAGGAGGACTACTGCCTAGCGGCAATTGCGAATTTTTGTGAGGCAGACATGGGGTTTGTGGACGATGATGGAGTGGACCAGCATCTTATTGCTGACACAGCTGTCCGTGACTCACAGTTCACTTCAGGGTCTCAACTGATCAAAGATACGTTCAATGAAGCGAAGTCCGGAGAGGCCAATTTGCCAACAGATGAGCAGTTTGAATCGACAACAAAACAACTCGGCTTGGAAAACATGGGTAGGCACGTGGCACCCAAAGATCAAGTAATGAATAGTCAGTCTATTCACTTGTGGGGGAGGTCGATACTGGAAATGGACGAGAATCAGATGGTAACTTTTTTCGTGCATTCAGATGGTATTAGAGATGGCCCAGTGATAAAATATCATGATCATTTTTTTTTGCTGCTGCCAGGTGCTAGTGTATGACGATAGTTTCCTTAGAAGAGCGGGAGGCTCACGGCAAGGGCTTGTCACTGGAGTCGAAGGCAAGGATGTGGCGTTGTCTCACTACATCGGGCGTTTCAACCACAAAAAGTTTTGTAGAAACAATTCAAGTACTTGGCAATTGCACTCATCTCACTTACGGCATATAAATTCTTTGCAATTTTTATGTAGATCATAATATACCACAAGGAATACTCCGATGACAATGCAAAGTTCCCAATGTTTGCAATGAAAGTTATTACAAGATTGTGTGGTGGGCACCCCCTCCCACTAAACGCAAAAAGACTAATTCTGATTGAGAAACGGTTTGCTCTACGCGTATTTGGCATTGGGTATGGGTGCCAAGCACTCAGAGCCCCCTATTTCATGTCCTACACAGCTCAGGCTCTGGCTGCAGGGGTTGAAGACCTGAAAAGCTTAGATCCATACAACAAGCGACTGTTTCTAAGGGAAAGAAGATGCCTGATGCCCGTGGGGATGCTACCATCAACAGAGGAACGAGCTCATCTACAGAGCTTGCACATCGAAGAGGTACAAAGTTAGGAAGAAGGAGGTGCATCGAAGAGGATAAAAACGACGGGCTCAGGTCAAGGGCTCAGGTCAATCTTCTCCCACTCCTGAGTCGTGACCGGTGCCACCTCACATGGCGCTCCTCCGCATTTGAAGCTCCCCAAGCCATCTGTTTCTTCTCTTTGCGGATGTGTTGTAAAGACCGTGTAATTTCTGAACTCTTAAGAAGTTTCTTCTGCCTTGCTCTATGAATTAGTCATCTATAAGTCCATTGGTGTAACTCTAATAGGCTATTGTCCTTTTCTTTTCCTCCCCCATGTCGAGTGTGCTTAAAATAGCCTATTCTTGCCATGTAGTGGGTTTTTTCTCTGCCTTGTATGGACCATATTGATAGTGAGCCATATGTCTTGGCAAAATATGGACCATGGTTGAACTTTATATGCTGCATTGAAATAAAACAAAATGGTCAGTAGAGTACAATTTAAAATTTTGTTTTGTATACGAAGAATGCCAACCCACCATGTAATGTGTGATATGTTGCCCACCCCACCCAGTAAGGTAAGCCTTTTTCCAATCTAGCAAGGCTGCTTGAAATGATGTGAGCTTACTTTGGTCCCAAGAATGCTGCTCAACGTAATGGAAAATTTTGTCTAGTGATTTCCACACATTCGCCTTTTGATTCTGGATTGCCCCACCACCAGCATTATCTTTAACCACTTTATGTAACTGTTTCCATTTGTTGAACAGATTTCTCCTTTCTTCTCTATCTGAATATTTGAGGCTAAACCCAAGAAACCTTCTTGCCTTCACTCCGCCTATCCATGATTTCCTCGGTACCTTGTATCGACTTTGAGACATCTTAGGGTCCTCTTTGATTTTGACATTGCCTCCATGCAAACCAATGTCTGAGAGCACTCCCTCTAATGCTTTGATCACTCTTTTCGACTCACTCTCTGGCTTTAATGTCCATGCAAAACATATGTACAAATGAACCACCTTTTCAATTATTCGACAGAGTGCATGAAGTGTACAGACGTGAACTCTACTCAGAGGAATATCAAGCATTGGTTTAAAAGTTTTATCTTGAAGATGCCTGTTGGGAGCTCTAATCCATTGCACACTCTCAAGTGATTGTGCATCAGCCATGCAATATAAGCATGGATTTGCCATAGCTGCTCCGTGTGTTATGTTGTACATACACTTAAGAGTCTTTAAGTCACCTACCATGTGCCATTACACTGTGTAGTCACCAAATCCTTCCACTGAAAGAACGGCTCCGTTTCTTTGTTCCTAATGATAGAAGGAATTTGTGTTTGACTAAAAACCCAATCGAGGATTTCAAAATTTTCCTTATCAACCTGCAATGAAAAATGAAAACACAAAGTCAACAACCAAATAATCAATATATTTGTTATCAGAGATTGAACGAAGCATACATGAAATGATCCTAGAGTTAGAATGTTGTTTTCCGATTGCACGCTGAAGTATCATGGATCCTCTTTCGTTATTGATGGATCCAGAGCTCTGTTCATGAGGGTAATGGTGACTCTCTCCAACTTCTTGTTCTTTAGGACCTCGCACTCGTCGAGCTTCAAAACAAACTTGAGAACCCCAGCGCATTCGTCTCGACTGATGTCAAAGAAGTGAACTGCATACCTTTGCAATGCTTCAAGATCAACGAAGAGGTTGTTGTGCTCGTTAAACTGTACCTCTCTACCACCCTTGCCTAAGAACGTTGCTTCAATATGGAATGGTGACCCAAGTTTCTCAAACACCTCATCGTTTATGGGCCGGTGAGCAGCCTTTACATGTGATGGCTTTGGCAGCAATGATCCTCTCTGTAGTTTATTTTGAGACTTTTTAGCTAATGCTTTGAAGAGTGCCCTGTATCCCATTTGTGAGATGCCACTCTCATTAAGTATTGCTTGCACTTCCATTGGTTCCAGTTGATTCTCGTTCATGAAGGAGGTAAGTAGCCTCCCTTTCAACTTACGAAATTTTTTCTGAGTTATCATCTCTTCAACTACTTTTTTTGGAACTAGACGGCTGTAATGCACTCCGGCATTGAAGCCTGCACCGTTCGAGTTTGGATGCAGTAAGACCTGCCAAAAAAGCACAATGCGTTATGATCATGTATAGGAAAGTAAGTGTATCCATTTCTTAATGAAGCACATTGAAGAAACAAACTTCGGGTTACCTTAAAGCTCGTATTCGTTTTTTCAGACCACCACTATCAACCTTCATGTTCTCAATGTTGCACAGATCTCGTTTTCTTTTCCGACTATACCAAGCACGGTGTCTTTCTCTCGCAAAATTGTGATCTTCTTCTCAAGGCCTTGGATTGTCTCTTTGTTTGATGAAATCTTTTGAGAGCATGCTTCATTAAGTTTCTTCAGCTGCATGTTCTCCATTGCCAGGAAGTTTCTTTGCCTTTCCGCATTCAATCCTCTCATTTCCAAATGTTCGATGTATCCCAATAGCCCATCCTTGCCATCGCCTGTGAAATGTAAAAGGTTAGTGATATTAGCAAAGGGAGGTGGCGCATTTGTCGTAGGATCCTTTGGATAAATAGACCCATCGGTCCACAAATCCAAATGATGTTCCTTGTTTGTCCTTCTAAGTTCTTTCTCCCGTTGAGATAAGAAAGACTCCCTCCTACGTTTCTGCAATGGTGCGTACTCTTGCAATACATCAACATGAAGATGATGTGTGTTCTTTCTTTGGGTAAGTGTTAAAGATGAAGGGGCTGAGAATTGTAAGTTCAAATTAGTGTTTTCATCAGGAAAAGATGCGTTCTCCATTCCTAGAGTTGATAGAGAAGAAGACAGAGAAATGTCTCAGGTTTTGGGGGGGAAATCCATATTCTCAAGTTTAGAGTTGATAGAGTTCATGTGGCTTATGTTTCTGGAGGGAACGCTTGTAAGTTGGCATTTCAAATCATTAGTCATACGGTTAGTTGGATACCTGACAAGAGAACGAAGGATAAGAATGATAAAGACAGCGGCTACCTACCAAAGAATGTCATTTTGGCCTTTTGTTGCGAAGAAAAGTATCACATAAAATGCACAATTGAACATTTTCATTTTATCTCTCTAAGCCGACGTGGCACTTCTTACAGGGCCCAAAAGTGAGTACAACTTTCTCCTAATGTATCTATTCTTCTATTACTAAGCTATGCTAAGAGCTTGCCCATGAGCAAGTGTATCTAGAATGTCAATCCTCTTGCTTGAAAAATACATCTCTCCACCTTCACCTTCCTCTTTCCCTGCAGTTCCTTTCTCCCTGCTGGGGTGTTTAGGGTTTGGGAGGGACGGTTATACCATGGAATCTTGAAGACACCATCTTCTTGATTCAAGCGAGGCTCCACAAGAGCACAAACATGTAATGTAACAAAGCTCTCTTTTGAAAGGATTATAATACAAGTCCTTTTGGGTGGGGGGGGGGGGCTCCAAGAAAATCCACTCCTCATTGAGCTCTTAATCTTACTTGGTTATTCTCATTGAGTTATGTGAATGGTTAAAGTTTTTTTAATGTGTGTTTTTGTAAATAATTCATCCCGGCACAACCTATGTTCTCCTTGCTATCTCTCTTCTAAAGGAAAACTCCCTCCTTTCATAATTAAGTTTCATTGAATCTAAAAGTAAGTGTCAATTCTCTGACATTGGAGGTTTCTCTTTTCTTGCCTAAGAAGATAGGTCCTTGAGTAATCTATGAAAAGTTGGAGTTGTTCATTGCAATAGGATAAGTGGGACTAGGATTTATTGACTTGGTTGGTATGCCTATTTATAGGGTATGAGGGACACCATTGTGAACTATGGTTTTAACGTAACCATTATTGAACTATTAGCAAGCTTGATAAGAATCAATGACAACCTCGCACTATTAAACCCACTCCAGTACTCTTTGTAATCAACAATATTCTAAACTACGGTTGTAGTTACTTGAATGCTAATTTTCAAGGGATAGGAGGAGTGATAACCAAAGTTTGGAAGTGCCAAGGAAAGAGTTAGCATACACATAAAATAAAATTTAATCATGGCCCACGATAATCAAGAGAATGTAATTAATATTGAAAACTTAGATTTGGCTTGTTGTGTAATATTTGATGATGGTTGTAGAGTTGTCAACTACCTTGTTGACAAGTTACAAGAAGCAATGGGAAACCCTATTTTGCAAGCGGATGTTCAAAGACCTTCAAGCTCAAGTTCCCCCAAGTGTCCAAGAAGAGAGAATTCCAGCAAGGCCTCTAAAGGTGAGAACTCCAAAAGAGGAATATCTTTGGGTGACGAAGAGGAAATATAGGAAGATCCTCCAAGGCAAACTTAAATTTCAATGGAGAGGTATGAAAGTGACACTCCACCTACCTCTAAAAAGTGATGCTGCCCTAAGAAGGCAGCGGGCACAATGATCATCTACTCCTCCCAAAAAGAAGAGGAAGTCATCAACCTCTCCCTCCCATGCTAATTTGAAGAAGGGAGAAAGAAATCCAAGCAAGAGGAAGCGAAGAAAGCAGTCACCATCTTTGCCTTCTTCCTCCTCTTCCTCTTCATCATCACCATCTTTTGACGTGAAGGATAGTGATTTACCACCCAAGAGAGAGAAGAGAAGGGGTAAATGCAGGAGCTATGCGGCATGGAAGAGGTTGTATAAGTTGAAGAAATTCAAAGAAGGAGGAAAGAACATCTTCTTTCTTACCTATGATGGAATCTTCAGAGCAGCTAAAAAATTAATGGCCTAAATATCAAACAATTTGATGTGGCTTTTGGAGATGAATATTTCTTGAAATCTTCAAATCTCTGAAATGTTTCTATTCATTTCCAAAAGTTGGCCTTATCAATGGTGAAGCTTCAAAGACTTGGAAAGCTTTGAGGATTGCTATTACAAATCAATTCCTTCCACGTGATGCCAAATGCAAAGTTCTCACGGAATGGAAAATCTTAAAGATGGCTCCATATGTCTACCCAAAATTATGTGGATAAGTTTTGGGAGTTATATCTCAAAGCCACAATCTACAAAAAGAAAGACTTTACGAAACCGTAAGCAGCAATTATGTGCTGGCATATATGAGGAGATGAGTGAGTATTGTCAACTCACAAAGACCTAAAACTATTAGGGAGGTCATACAACATACTATGGTTTCTTTGAGAATTCATTTCCAACAAGGAACCAAGAAAGGCTCAAAGCCAATGAAAGCCAAGGAATTCACCGAGCCAAAGAGGGGAAGAACAATGCAATGCATAATTCTTTTAAGGATAACATCAACAACAAAAAAGAAAAGGCAAAGGAAATGGGCTACAAAGGTAAAAATAAAATTTCTTATGAAGAGGTTGAACGTTATTGTAAAGATACCAAGTGTTTCAAGTGTAGAGAGGAAGGTCACGTTTCTCAAGCATGTCCGAAGAGAAGTGAGTGTAATGACCCTCCTAGAGCCACCATGGTGGAAGCTCTAAAAGAGTAAGGCAATTGCAAAGGAGAGCCACTCTCGTATGCTTGGGGAAAGTAAGAGAGCATGATGCTTTCATATTGTTTGATCCTGGCTCTACCCACAAATTTATTTCTATTGCGTTAGCTACCAAGCTAGGAACTCATGACTTAAAGATGGGAGATGTGGTACAAAAACATGGAGCTTTCAAAGGGCAAAAGGTCTCACTCACTGCATTGATTGGGAAGCTAAGGCTCCATGTGTAAAGCTATGTTGATAAGGAATATTTATTCAATCTCCACTCAAGCATGAAGATCTTATTCTAGGGGCACCATGGTTTGATCGCATGGTTACCACTATGAAAATTCTAGATAGAAAAGTCCTCTTTTCCTATTGAGGCAAGGATGTTTCCCTTAATGTGAATAGTGCATGGGCAATACTATACCTCTTATACAGACTCAAACTTTAGACAAAATAATGGAAATCTCTCTTTCTTGTTACATGGTTTTTGTCAAGGAGTCCAATAAAGATGCATGTGCTCCTAAAGAGGAATTAGAACTTTCTAGTTTCCTAAATGAGTTTCATGATGTGTTTACAAATGACATTTCCAGGGAGCTAACTCCCAAAAGGGGACAAGATGATCATTCCATAGAACTTCTACCTGGTAGCTCACCTCCTCTAATTATCCTCATTATCGAGTCTCATTGGCTTAGCAAGAGGAGATTATGAGGCAAGTAAATGAGATTGTGGAGAAAGGGATGGTCAAGCCTAGTTCAACTTCATTTTGTTCACTCATTCTACTAGTACAAAAGAAAGGCGGTACTTATAGAATGCATGTGGACTATTGGATAACCATAAAGAATAGATTCCTTGTTCACAAAATAGAAGAGCTATTCAATAAGCTACAAGGGTCTACCTACTTTAGTAGAATAGATCTCAAAATTGTCTATAACAAGATAAGAATAATGCCTGAAGATATTCATAAGACGACCTTTCAAACAACTTTTGGTCTATATGAATTCTTGGTACTCCCTTTTGGACTTACCAAAGCACTGGCTACCTTGAATCAAATGATGGAAAGTCTCTTCAGACCTCTTGAAGCTTCACAAGAGTGTTGTTTGACAACATTATCATCTACTCAAAGAGTATTGAGGAACATGAGTAGCATCAGGTAATATTTGAAGTTTTGAGAGATAATAAGATTATAAAAATTAAGAAAAAAGTGAGTTTTCCTTAAAAGAGATTCAATATCAAGTCACATTATCTCTCAAGCAGGGATCCAAATGGACCTTGCAAAGTTGGAGGTAATAAAAGAATGGACTATACCAACAAATCTAGACAAATGAAGAAGCTCAAGAGGAATGTGTGCATAATACAGACACTTCATAGAAAAATTCTCATTCATAGCAGGTACATTGTATGATTTGACTAAGAAGAATGTTGAATTTCTATGGACTGAAAAAGAGGATGAAGCTTTGAAAATTTAAAGGCAAAGCTTATCTCTCAACCCTTTCTGATATTACGAGACCTTTCAAATCCTTTTGAGGTCCAATGTGATACTTGTGGTGGACAATTCCTTGGAGCTATTTCACTTCAAGAAGGGCATACCATAGCATACAAAAGTAGGAGATTGGATGAACAAGAAAACAATATAGGCATATATGAGAAAGACCTTTTAGAAATATTACACGCCTTGGATGTTTGGAAGCATTATCTCATAGGCACTCCATTTGTTTTGCATGTAGACCATCAAAGTCTTAAATACTTTTTGACACAAACTAAATTGAGTGATAAGCCAATGAGTTGGGAACATATTCTCTCACAATTTAATTTTCATATTGCTCACATAGTTGGTAAGCCCAACCAAGTGGCTGATGCACTTTCACAAAGGCCAAGGCTGAATGTTTGTATCAATAGCTACACACAATGATCTATCCTCTATGATAGATGATTATGCTACAGATCCAGAATTCAAAGATGTATGCTAGCTATTGTAATGCCAAGGGAAAATCAACGAACCCATGCCAAGGGCCAGCTGCTAGGAGTGGACAGGGGATTCTAAATCTGGATGGCCAAGGGCCTAAATAAAGGGTGGTAGGGTGGACAATCCTCAAGACAGTTCCTTGGTTTCTCACACTGGTATCGGAGCTCATAGTCTTTTTGGGAAAACTAGAGGCATGATCTCTCTCTAGGCTTGCATGGTCTTGCATGCATGGAAAGACCATGATCTCTCTCTAGGCTTGCATGGTCTTGCATGCATGCAAAGCTATGGAAGCAAGGAGGCTCTCAACCATGTGCAGGATCACTAAGGGCGAGGGGGAGCCAAAGATCATGCTAAAATAGTGCAAGGTTGGGCTCGTCAGATTCAACGTTGGGGTGTGGGCCCTTTTTGTTTCTATGGTGGTGCCCGAATCGGCCTACCCTGCAAGTTCTCTCTCTCTCTATCTCTCTCTCTCTCTCTCTCTCTCTCTCTCTTCATTGCCTGCATCATTTGCACACTACCATAGCTTTTAGGGTGCTCTTTTTCAAACCAAGGCACCCAATTTAGGGTACCTTGGCCACCCTAAGCCAGATCTAAATGGTTTTCAAGGGTAATTGGAAATGGTATGCTTTGTCTCTGCAAGTACTAAAGATATTGTATGCTTCCAGTACGGTATCCAACTCGACAAGGTCAGTAAATTGGCAGGATACTTCGGTCATGTTTTAACTAGGGAGAAAGGCTTCGTACAAGGATGCTCACAAACCCAGCTCGTGTATTAAGTTGTCCAATATCTCTTTGATATATCCTATATCTACTATCATGTGGAGGGGAAATTAAAGCTTGCAGGAGCATGGCTAGATATCTATGTATATGCAATGGGTGCATGGTCACTCCAAATCAATTACAGTTTTCTAGAGTGCATGCAAAATAAGTACATGAATTACATTGAAATCACACTATTTTTGTAGGATACTATGACTTCTAGTGCCAAGGGTGGAGATTCTAGAAGGTTGGTAAGTACATTAATCATTTAGTTTCCAATTTTGAATTTATTATTTTGTAAAATTTTCTACAATACCAACTTGACAAGCAAATGTTGCTGTGGTCAAGCACAGTGTGACAGTTAAGATAAAATTTAATAGCTAAGCTTCCTGATCTATCTAATTCAAGATTGGACAATCTAAGGATTCTCAATAAAATACACAATTCAGCAAGGCCGATTCTCTATGCAAGCTCGACAATGTCAATTTTGTTTTACTTTGACATCCCTATGTCAACAAGAGCACCTGTTCGCTAAGAGCATTTAAGCTCTGTTCTATCTCAGCTCCTTAATGAACTTATGCAAAGCAAGGCTTCACTTTAGGGAATATTGCCTAGAAGTTTCAAAAGTTTGGAATATTCTATAAGCATACAAACTTGGACGAACTTTGGCAACATGTCTAAACTATTTATTATTATTGGAGGTCGGGTCGGTATGAGCCCAGCCATGAGGGAATATAGGGTACAAACTATGGCTCCAAATTTTTTCAGTATACATAGCTATGAGCTAAATTCATTAGTATAGATGGATATGAGCCCCTTTCAAGTACAAGGACAAAATTCACTCTCAAGCAAGCAACTCCCATTATATTTCAGGATCATGGGCCATGGAGTGGCGACAAGGTTAGTCAATTTTGAGTTCTTTTTTTTAATATGTCTGATCTTTAAATTGGACATGATATTTTTCCCGTGCAAAGCAAGTGCTTTGACAATTATTATGAGAAGCAAGGCTTCCATTTTGTGGCAAGTACTATCCATTGGCTTAGAACTAAGGATAATGGCACACACGTTCAACAATAAGAGGATATAAGCTCCCAAGTATGGTTTGCAATGACCAATTGTGATGTATCCATGCCAGTACACATCGTGCAAGGCACGTATGGCATCTGCTCACATTGTGGAGACCTTCATTAAAGCTAAGGGCTTATCACACTATTTTTTTGATATGCATGTATGACATGCCAATATTGTGGATTTATTCCACTAAAGCATAGTTTACTGTTTCGCTATAACATCAACTATTTTTTTCAGAAATAATTGAGGCTGATATATTTGCTTGTGATCATTGTATACAAGTACAATGATAGACAATTTCTATGTGCAAGGTGTTGGAAATACATATGATAATTTATGTGGATAGCAAGCATGGCCTTGCTATCAAGCAAATAATTCATGGGACGACATGAATAGACTAAGAGAATCTTAAAGGAGGTGATCTAGGAGCAACATGGTCTGGGAACTCATGGAGTTCTGTGTACCTAATGTGGAGAAAATTTTATGAGGGCCCCTATTACTTATGTCACTGAGTGTTTACAATCACCTCCACACACAAGTACCTCTTGTACTTGATGGATGTCATTTTTTGGACCTTCTTATATGAGACATATTCCACATGTGGAGAATATGAGTTTCTGGAACTGACACTGGTGCCCGTTATTTTAATTATGTGTCATGATAAAGTCCCCAGGTGATGGTCAAATCCATTTATTAGACTATTTTGAGCACATTGTATCAGGAACAATTTTTGTGGCAAAAAATTGTTGAATACTTAGTAAGACTTGTTAAGGGTCTCTTAAGGATACAAGTATTGTTAAACAACTTTAACGGATGGTGGTTTATACACATAGAAAATTTATGTTCTGTTAATGAACTAGTTCATTTGGGACCTATGATTTTCACATTCTATTATGGTCCAAATATGTTGGCATGGTTTTCATGTGGAAAGTATTTACTTCTTTCCAAGTGAGCTGTGAGAATAACATTTGCCATAAGCATTGGAAAGTACGGTTATGGATATGCAAGCTCATATTTTTTTTTTGCTAAATGCATGAACACTACGTGTTATGGGCCCTAGTGTTCAACAAAGACTGATTTGGAGAGGCATGCACATTCATGACATTAGTAGTCTCTAAAGCATTTCACACTGTATGTGAAATATCACTATGCGATTAATTGTAGATCTACCAATCACCAATAGAAGTCATGGATTGTTTTGGGTGATTATATATCAACTCACTACAATTAAGCAAGATGGTTGTTCCTAAAATTATTGATTAATCAACAATAATGCAAGGAATTGTGATTCCTGATTATCAGTCATTTTGGAGGACTATCTGTAAACGGTGGGGAAAGATATTTTAGTTTTTTCAGTTATCTAGAGAGGATAGGCAGATTACAAGTGTTAATATTGTGCTAAGGATATGCTAAGTGCATACATTAACACCAAGCCATCCAATTGGAAAGGATATCTCTCTAGTTGGAGTTTGCTTATCATAAGGCAAAGCATGTTTGTAACTAAGTTTAATCTCCCTAGTTTAAGTCAACTTCTCAACCTTGAACACCAGTTATGATGGATTTGTTTATTGATGAAGATTGATAACAAGTCAAGGACTTATACTTGCCTGATGAGTTATGTCAGTCAGTTACTTTCATGGAAAGTGAAAAGAGGTACTCTTCAGGGTACATCTTAGTTGTGATAACTTGTTTAACATGCTTAAGTGAGTTCTAAATGGAGTCTATATGCTATGTTGGATATGGGCGAGTTACACAAGATGGTTGCAAAGGGAAACAATGTGGAAAATTAAGATGCTCTTCTTGATTTCATTGAATCGTGCTCCGATCAAAAGCACAGTTGGATCCAGGAAGGATTCCACTACCAAAAACATTAGTGTTCCTTATGACACTATAACCAATTTTGTTTTTGAAGACAAAAACACTTCTTCAAGGGGGGAGTAATGTAATGCCAAGGACAAACCTAGGGGGGTCACGGCCAAGGGCTGGCTGCTAGAAGCAGGGGATTCTAAATTTGAATGGCCAAGGGCCTATATAAAGAGTGGTAGAGCTAAGAATCCTCAAGGAAATTCCCTGGGTTCTCATAGCTATTGCACTAGGGAAGAAAAAAGAACCATACAAAGTACAAGATGGTTATCTTCTCTATGGCAATAGGCTATGTGCTACACATAATCTATGAGAAAAATTTATGTACAAATATCATGTTCCACCTAATGCGGGACATAGAGGGATTCAAGCTACTCTCAAGGGAGTAGAGATGTACAGCCAACAATGAAGACATACATGCCATACTATGTCGCCAAATGCATTGTATGTCAAAAGAAAAAGTATGATAAAGGGAAGCAGCTTGGCTTGCTTTAACCATTACCTATACTTGATTTCCCTTGGGAAAGTATATCCATAGATTTTATCGTTGGATTACCCAAGTCCATATATGGGAATGCGGAAATGTGGACAATAGTAGACCGGTTTAGTAAGCAAGCACAATTATAAAAAAAATTATGGAAAATAGTAGACTGTTTTAGTAAGCAAGCACATTTTATACCGGTCAAACAAACTATTAAAGCACACCATATATCAATCCTCTTTATCTCACAGGTCTTTAAGTACCAAGGCTTATCAACATTTATAGTGTCCAATAGAGATCCAAAAATGACTAGCAATTTTTGGAAAGGTCTCTTTGAATATTTGGGTACTAAGTTGAATTTCTCTTCAGCCTATCACCCACATATGGATGGCCAAAGTGAGATAGTAAATTGAACCATCATAGATCTACTTAAAGCCTATGTTATGGAAGTAGATCAAAGAGGTCAATGGGAAAAGTATTTACCCTTAGTAGACTATGCGTACATTTGAGGTGATAAAAAAAGACCCAAGCTCCCATTGATAGTCAAGACACTTGGAACATATTTGCTGTGCTGATGAGTATAACAGAGATCTTAAAGAATCTTTTTGAAAGCTCAAATAAGCTATATCCATCATGCAACAAAAGAAAAATGTTGCTAACTGATAACCACAGATGAGCCTTGAACTTCAAGGAAAATGATTGGGTATTTCTCAATTTTCACACCTAAGTCATACTACTTCAAGGGAACACATGGACGCCCAATGGGTCACCATAGATATTATGCGAAGTTAGCAAAAAGATATTATGGACTGTTTCAAATTCTTAAGCCTATCAATGAAATAGCTTATAAGTTATGGTTACCAAGTACCTTCTCATTCATAATGTCTTCATGTGAGCCTCTTGAAACCTTATAAGTCCGAGCCATCCAAAGAACAAGCGATTGAGAAACCACCTGAGTTTGAAGGTCAAGAAGAGATTTTGCAGCCAGAGAGCATCCAACAACATGAAGACAAGATTTTAAGAAGTGGTAAGACTATCCAACAATATCTTGTCAAATTTAAAAATTATCCTTTTGAAAATGCAAGATGGATGCAAAACATCCGCCAGCTAAAGGATAATGTAAACCTTGTAAATACTTACAAATGACTCTTGTCAAAGGTAAGAATCAGGTATGAAAAAAGTATATTTTATAAAGAATTTTTTCTTGTTTTTACTTTAAGATTTGTTTTGAATGCTCAAAAGTTTTAAGTGTACTACCCAAAGCCACATGACTAACTATGACTTTATTTTTCTACCCCATAGTCGGATGACTATGGGGTAGAAAATCATAGTCGAATGACTGTGATTTCAAGAGAGAGGTAATGTCATGAATATTAATTTCTAACCTTCTAAAGTATTTTGCAACTTAAATTGGCCACTTAAGTCAGGGGAAAATAAAAAGAGAAAAAATGAAATTGATTAAGTGGTGCTAATGGACCAACCGGTCAAGGCTTGGGACTAAAAGGGAAAAAGTCCATAAAAGAATAGGGGTAGTTTCTAACTAATTATCTCAATCAAAGGTACACGTCAAGGAAGGATAAATGTATCTCGGGTAGCCTTGATCAAAGGTACATGACAAAGGAGATGAACGAGATCAATTACAGGCATATAAAAATAGAAAGTGATTGAGGTAAGCTCAAGTCATTAGAATAGCTCTTTAGACTCTAAGTATGAAATCTAGGAAGCCTTAAAATGAAATTCTAATCAACCACAAAATATTTGATGTAGATGGTCTAAATTTTGCAAGTTTTGGGAGCAGCTTAGCGACACCTCCAAAGCATTGTGCTAAGATTTTGCACAGGAGGTGAAAGTTTCAAAGCCCAAAAGGTGAGTTTTATTTTTTCCAAAGATTATCCTAATTTAGCAGATCCTAAATTCATAGGTAGACTGTAGCCCCAGTTCAGCGTCATAAGCCTCCAAGGTTTGTGCAAAGATCTTGCACCCAAGCTAATTAATAAAAGAGTAAATTTTTGGTTTTGTTTAGATGAAAAGTAAAAGCTAAAGATTAAGGTTGGATTAGTCCTTCATCATTTAGTAAGTTGACTCTAGTATTGCTTTGAGTAAACTTAACAAGTGTGTGTGAAAACCAAGAAGGGGGGGGGGGGGGGGGGGGGGGGAGTTCTAGCATGTAAGGAAAGCGGGGACAAGTGTTGGGCAGGCTTGAGTTGCAATAGGAGGTGTCCTCACCTCATTGGTCAAGTGTGAAGCATTCTAGTTCAAGTTTAGTTGCGCACTAGCATAGCTATATAAGAGAGGGCTCATTTCATTTTTGAAGCTCTTATTGCTCCTATCACACACTCCCTCAAGTGCCCAAGGTTGGTAAAGCAAGCTCCCTCTCTCTCTCTCTCTCTCTCTCTCTCTCTCTCTCTCTCTCTCTCTCTCTCTCTCTCTCTCTGGAGCTCCAGAGATGGACTCTATGCTCAAATGCTTGGCGATGGATGAAAATACAAGCCAACAAAAGTTTCTTCTTCTCCATCTCTATGTTTCTATCACTAGGATATGCTAAGAGATTTCTCATGAGCAAGTGTACATGGAATATCAATTCCCTTGCTTGAAAAATACTTCTCTCCACCTTCATCTTCCTCTTTTCCCGCACTTCCTTTCTCCCCCAGTGGGTTGTTTAGGGTGGTTTTGGAATCTTGAAGACACCATCTTCTTGATTCAAGAAAGGCTCTGCAAGATCACACACATGTATTGTAACAAAGCTCTCTTTTGAGAGGATTATAGTACAAGTCCTTTTGGAGGGGGGACCGGCTCCAAGAATATATGGTCCTCAATGAGTTGTCAATCTTAATTGGTTATTCTCTTTGAATTATGTGCATGGTGGAAGTGTTTTTAATATGTGTTTGTGTAAAGAATTTATCCCAACACAACCTATGTTCTCCTTGCTATGTCTGACTTTAAGAAAAACTCCCTCCTTTTATAGTTAAATTCCATTGCATCTATAAGTAAGTGTTAGATTCTTTGACAATAACTACTCAATCTTGGTTTCCATTTAAAATTGGTGCTAACTATCAATTACTACAGTTACAAAATTATGTCTAAAAACTATACATAGACATACCATCATTCAAACCAAAAGCTTACCATGAAGCATAAAGAATAGTGAAATAAAACATGAATGTGGAGATAACAAAGGCATGGATGACAACTATCGGGTATGCTCTATACCTGCATTCCATGCTTAAACAAGAATGCTTAATGATTTTTTTGTTTGCATGATGGTTGCATGTAAGGATTTCGACTTCTATTATCTTTGGATTCAAACTCTGTTCAACTCATCTAAGCAGAGGAGGTCTACTATAGCTACTTATTTTTTTATTTTTTAAATGTAATTAGAACATCAAAATTCATGTCCATATGTATATATATTTATTTCAGAATATATGTACTCATTTTCACTTACCTTTGTTTGTTCTCTTTATGATTTTTTTGGTTCAAGTTGTGAATATCATACAAAGATCAATACTTCAACACACACACACACACACACACACACACACACACATTGGTGATAATACTAACTTATTGATTATCTGACCCATACCCTCACATAGAAAATACACCACATGCCCCAATATAATCCCCCTAAGCCGGATCTACCCATCCTTTGGCTCGACAATCTAACCATAGATTCTGGGTCTTCTTCCCCTTATGGGAACCTTCTCCAAGTGCTATATGCAATAAATAGGGCATTCATACCCCTTAATAGTGACTCAGTTGTTCACGCCCTCTCTCTCTCTTCCTCCCTCCTTCCCTTTCTCCCCCTTGTCTCCAGGACAATATATACTGCATTCAGGGCTACCTCGTGCCATATCTTGCCTCTTCTCTCCCTCTTTAAACATGGGCAGCCGTATTATCTTTCTAGAGGATTGTGTCTATTGAGTACAAAGATCGTGGGTTCCTTCTCCTCGAGCAAGACAGATGGACATGGCCAATCAACACTACTACAAAAGGTGAGGGTAATTTAGCCCCTCACTTAGCCTTGGGTGTATATTTTGTGTAAGTGTGTTTTATGAAAGGGAGGAATGAGTGTAAATGATGCTTGCTATGCAGCTATGAATTTGTCAGAGCAAAAAAATCAGGTCAGTGTTCACCATTTGGGAAACTCATAACTCTGGTTGACTTGCTATTGTTCTAGGTCTTTTTTGGGAATGGTTCTTAATGCGATTTTTGATAGTGTTACCTACTCTTAATGTCAGCTTGGTAACTCTGCATAAACTTGACACTAAATAAAAACGGGGGTATGTTAAGGTTTGTCAATGATTGGCATTACAATATTTTGTATATGGAATAATTTACCACTTGACTGCGTGTAACAAGGGCTCCAGTAACGGGTGGGATTCCTACTTCAAGCTTTTTCTGACCATAACCATTGACATCACATCCTATACATTGGTGGCATCTAATAAAGGAGATACGGATAACTCTATATAACCATATGTTGTTCAAACAATAGCAAGGTTTTTTAACTGTTCGGGCTTGTGACAGGCTCGTTGATTTTTAAGGTAAGTTTTTTTTTGTGTTATAAAAAAGAAAAAAATAGTGCTCACATGTTCTGATAGAATTTGGTTGGGATGGTATGCCGCAACTCTAGTAACCTTACTGTCGCTATCACGTATGGTATGGTATAAGGGTCTGTGTAGCAAACTTAATTGGTTGGAGGATTGTTGGTTTTTCTGCCTATCTGGACAATCCCTTCCTCTTAAAGCATGTGGGTTTTTGAGCAATTTTTAAACCAAACATACCTGGATCTATGCATACAATAGCTAATTGAGGCCTAACTTGGGCCATCCTTGCTCCTGGGCAGTCTACACTCCGTCGCAATGTGTTATCGGGTTTGAGTGAGGAAAATGGTCTGGAAGGACTGAGTTGCACGTGGTTTTTTGGTTTTGAGAAATAACGAGGTTGTTTGACTTAGACAGTGGGCGGTTACAAGAACATAAAAACACAAAAAATTCTTTACGGGCTAAAATGGGTATTTATGGCACTTGGATCGCAAGGGTTGATGATCTTTTGATCAAAATTTTAGGTATCTAAATAAAACTTATTTTTTTACAAAAAATGGGGGAAGTAATAACCTTAAGTATAACCTATATTCCTTAAAAAATAGTGAACGTTTTTTAAAAATTCACACCTTGAGACAATTTTAAAAACGCAAAAAGGTTAGGCAATGGTTAAGTTTTTAAAAAAATTTTGTAAGAATGACATGGATAACAATTGGTAAAATCCATTGACACCTGTAAAACTCATTCAAGGCTAACATATCTGATGTCTTGTTTGAATGGATGCAAGTGAGGTCTCTATCCTTTCTTGGAATTGTTTTTGGCTTAGTTGTTGTCTACCCTAGATATATCAGGTATTCATCACTCTATGGAACTGATAGCATATTTCACATTGTATACGTGTACTATAGAATGAGGCCTCATTCCTACAGCAATGTACAAAAAAAATTCTAAACTGAATTTTTTTTGTGCTATCCTTGGTCATTTGTCTAACGCCAGCTGTCTTTTGAACTATTATGCTCTTTTGTGTTTATTTATTAGAATAATACAGCTACACACACGTCCTGCACACTAGGATTTCCTAGTCTTCTAGGAAATCCAAGGCGCTGCGACACTGGCTTTAGAGATTAGTTTGAATTATTAGGCTAAGTTGGATCCACTGTCTATAATTCCTGTTAAGGTTGGCTGGTTCCAGGTGGTCCTTCCTATACAATAATTCTAGATACCTTCTCACGGCTATCATAGTCTTTTTTGAACTTGCCAGTTTAAGGGTTGCAGGTTTATCCAACTAAACTAACCATGTTGTTATTATGATCTTTCAAGATCATACTCATGATAAAATGACTGCACGCATGAGAGTCATTCATGATCTAGAGAAGCATGCAAGAATTTTAGAGTAGATTAGGCTTTACTTAAAAGACCATCCCCCAAAAAAAGCCCTTACCCCCAAAACTAGAGCCTTTTTGGCCCAAAAAGCCAAAAAGCTTTGTAACTTTCTACCCAAATAGTTTCTTTCTAACACATTATTTTTGTTGGATATAGGCCCTTGCTCTATCTCAAGGCGTGGAATTAACCTATGAACCTCTTTCAGTGACCACTTTCCTCGTCTTGAAATGTATTAGTAGCTTGGAGGCTTCATAAGTTATTTATGGATAGGCTCTTGCTTTAGATAGAAAATCATCTATCTTACACATGCTTTCCTTTTATTATTGGGTCAAGATTTTGGCATCTCTAGATAAGTACATCAAGGATAGTATACCTATGATTTCCCAATACATACCCTTGCTACAATACAACCAAGAGGTGGCTCAATTTTCTTCCTCTGGGGCTGAACTATCTAACTTTCTCAAGAAATTATGCGGTCTCAACCCAACTTTTATTAGCACCCCGACTACTCCCACTATCCCTCAATTTGGTGGCATCTTCTGCAAAGATAGTGCCATAATATCCTATACTCCCTCAGTCACTCTAACGTACTAGAGATGGTACCCAAAGTGTCTAAAGTTTTCCCATTTTTACCTATTAGATAAAGAGAAGTTGAGTCTTTTGGGGTGGACCACCAACTTTGGGTGCTCTCAAAAAAATCCTTCTTGACACCTATCCTTAGCGAAACTTGGGTATATCTGGCCAACCTACCAGCCTCCACTATAGAGGAATGCATACTAAATTTTTGAAAGGAGGACAGTTCCTAGACAAAGGGGAGCTAATCAAGGCTCCCTTCAGCCTTAACTTTGTTGAGACTATTCTAAGTGCTCATCAGTTTTGCAGGATTATATATCCGTACAAAAGGCAACATGGAGTTTGCAAAAAGAAATCTTGACTTTTACACTAAGTCTATTTGAAATGTGTTCAAACCTTATCTTAAATGTGCCTACAAAGTTTTGGACCCTAAAGCTTCTTGTGAGTCCATCATCATGTGGTTTGACCATGCTACTTGGTATATTCTTAATCACTTGGATCAACTCTTCCCTGAGAAACCTGTAGCTGGGACATGTAGACTTTCATTTGTCCCTTATTTGCTTCTGTTTGGGAGGACATGCCAAACAGCTAGTGATTGCTCAAATTTCTTTTAACATCTTTCGGGGGCTTATGTTGGATATCCTTAAAGAGCTCAAGTTTGATGAGCCTTGCACATAACTCACTACTTATGCTAATTACAAGGGTGTCAAAATCATTACTGGGTAACTTAAGCTATGTATGAAGGATATTGACTCCCCATCACTGAAAAGACCTAACTCGTTAACGAGCCCCAATAACTCTTTGACATCTTTTTTAACACCAAATAGTTCCTCTAGCTTTATGTTGACCCGTGGGTCAACAACACGATATAACTCAACAAAGTCTTATTTTCCAAGAGTCATGAAATGCTGCAAATGATGGTTAAAACATCATTTGTAATGAGTAGTTAGCCTAGTTGCAGAAGCCAGGGTGCAATGGCACTTCCAGATTGTACATACAAAGACATTTTACCCCTTGAAATCTATTTTAGGTTTTGGCATATGGTAACCTTAGTATATAAGGTACCTAGGTCATTTTGTAAAAAAGGAATTTTATCATAATCAAGTTTGAAGCTGTCGTCGACTGTGTGTGAGAGAGGAAGAGAGAGAGCATGGGCTTCATCCTGGCACTACTCCTCACTCCTTCATCACATTGGAGATCCAACTGCACCATCATGCTAGGCTCGACAAGAGCTACGTGACAACACTAAGCATTCCTCGTGGAACGGAGCGAACACGCTCACGCATCTACAAGCTATTTGTGGTTGTAAGTATATCAAATGATGTATGTTTTTTTTCTTGCAAGTAGTCATTAAAATCATAGCGACATAAGCTAGGCATAGGTACTCATAGATTTTAGTTTTGAGCACTTTTGAAATCCGGATCTGTCTTCATACGAGTTTTTTGTATATGGGTTTAGAGTGAGGGTTTTGAATGTAGAGGCTTAGGACAGGTGTATCCTACTAAGTGGATGGTGTTCTTTAAGTTTTGTATGATTTTGGTATAGTTTAGTGAGTTTCCTTACGTTTGTGTGTATGTGGGTTGAGTGGTGTAGTTGAGAGCAGTGAGATTCTAGATTGTGGTTTAGTTAGCCTTCTAGAGTGTTGTATGCATGGGATGGTCTTAGCCTGACAAGCTTAAGAGATTTCCTCCGTGTGCCTATCATGTCATTTGTGTCCTCGATTGACATTATATTGATCTAGCTTGTGTTGCATGCACTTCATAGGTGCTGTGATTCGCTCCCGCAACATTGGCACCACTGTCGGGGACACAAGGGCTTGAGTAGGTAATCCTACTAACACTCGTGTGATGGTTGCTTGCTTTAATTTCGTCTAAATAAAGAATTTTTCTCAAGTGAATCTAGAAGAGGTTATTTAGAGATCAAGTGGATAGCTAGGAAGCATGTGTCTTGCCGAGGGTCTACGACTAGGTAGATTTAGTTAGGATTTGTAGTATTAGTAGTATATTAGAGTAGTTGTTGGTGGTCGAGTGAGATTTGTGAGGTGATAAAAGCATTTGCTAGTCCATGTGTGGCAGTGAAACATTTTTCTACTCATAGATGAAAAACCCCATATTAGTATAGGAGTAGCTTTAGGTAGAACATGCTGATTTTGATTTAGAACTATTCATCTCACTGATTTATTTGCTGATGTGCTTGTTTGCATTCACAATCTCTGAAAAGTTGATTTTGAGGGTAAAAATGCAATAAACAATTTTTGTGGACATTTTTGCATGATTGATTGATGCTGAGCATATAAGAGGGCATGTGCAAGAGTTATGTGTACAAAGATTGAAGTTTTGTAAACTTGGACATCATGCGCATATGATGTCTCAAGGGGCATCTATAGACCAAATTTGAAAAATTTGATTGTACCAGAGTGTTTTGAAGGGGGATTTTACCCTAAGTACACATTGAGAATAGAGGTCCAACCAACTATTGACACCCAAAAAACAAAAGACGGAGAGTCGAAAATTGGAAGAAAGAAAAACTAGTGATTTTGAACACATTTTTGCATGAAAATTGGTAGAAGTTCTTGAAAACCAGTGCTAGAGACTCGGGGATTCTTGTGAATGAATTTTCACAAAAATTCATCAGCAGACATCATACGCGTATGATGTCTAAAGGGTGATTCTGGTAGCAAATTTGAACTTTTGACATTATACCCATCTTCTGCATGTTGTGTTGAGCACATACACCAAATTTCATTTCATTTGGGCTTACAGATTTAGAATTGTGAGGAATTTACTCTTTCAGGGGTTTTCCTTGTCAAAAAGTGATGATTTTGCAATTTTGACATCCAAAATTTGTTGTGAGCTCATATTCTTGTTCTACACATCAAGGGGCACTTGTGGTGGTAGAAACAAAACTAAATTCTGGCCACTTGGACATCATACGTGTATGATGTCTTAGAGGTGATATTTGAGGTCAAAAGTTACAATTGAGTGCACCCTTTTGATCTATAGCATTTAGGAAGCATAAATGCCAAATTTCATTGAGTTTGAAGTATTTTTGGGCTTGCAAAGGCCATAAGATGCATCTAGGAAAAGTGATTGCTTGAAGTGATCATAACTTGCACCAAAAGTGTTGGAATTCAATTTTGAAACTTGTTGGGAGTTGCTAGTGTTGTAAGGAACCTGTGGAGTGAGTTTCACCTAATTCTGGCCAGATAGACATCATACGCATATGATGTCCAAAGGGCACTTTTGGAGACCGACATTTGAGCATACCAGGGTGTTTAGTATCACAAGACAATCTTATAGACCAAATTTCATCCAATTCTAAGCACATAGATGTCATACGTGTATGATGTCTCAAGGCAAGATTTGACAGTCCAATTGCACTTTTGACCGCACATGGGGTTGGGAAATGATATGTTAAGCTTACTTGTAATATTTCAACTCAATTGGTCACCTACTTTTGCATTTAAAGATATTTTTGCAGATACAAGGCGATTTTGAGCAATTTTGACATCCAAAATTTGTTGTGATCACATATTCTTGTTGTATGCATCAAGGGGTACCTTGGCTAGAAACATAAGTGAAATCTGAGCAAAAAGACATCATATGTGTATGATGTCTCAAGTGCCAAATTAGAAGTCAAAACTTGCATCTGAGCTCATAAAAGTGTTTGCCTGCACAAAATAAGCCTAGAGACCAAGTTTCATTCAATTTGGATCACTTTTGGCTTAGCTAACCTCTCAGGGAAGTTGTAGGCAATCAAATAGAAAAAGGACTGATAGACTTGTCTAAAAATGTTAGAATCACAAATTGAGACTTGGAGTGATTAGAGTACATCAAAGAGAGTCTACAATTGGAGTTTGGAGCAGTTCTGGATCAAGAGACATAAGGCGTATGAAGTCTCCAAGCACAGATTGACTGTTTTGGCCATAACTTGAGCTATCGATATGGGATTCAAAAACGAGAATGGATTTCAACATATAATGACGAGAATACAGAGCTGTAGAAAGCACAAATCCATGGACTACATTAGACATAAGTGAATATTTGGTCAATGAAGGACCACATATACCTCCACCAAGCACGTGAATTCCAAAAAAGGAGCCATCTGCATTTCCTTCTAGAGCAATAACGAGAGATGAAGTGATCACAAAGATGGCAGGCATGCCTTCTCAAGGACCAATTTTCAACACAACGACTAATCCCTTCGAAGAAGAACCTAGGCATAGTAGAAGGCATGAAGGGAGAGAAGGATTGGGAGAGTCTATGTTTGGACTTGTAGACAATCGACGAGTTAGACCATCCCAGATCCAGAAATGGGTAAACAAGAAACACATTGAAGATAAAGATCCAAAAGATCATGTAGCGACTTTTAGAAGATTGACTAAAACACAGGAAGTTTTGAATTTTGCAACACAATTTGCGGGATTTGGACTGACTCTAGAAGATGATGCAGCTACATGGTTTGACTCAGTTGAAAGATGTGATTTTGAGACTCTAGACGAGCGGTTTGAGGAATTGATCGAATAATTCTTGCAAAAAGGCATAGCTCACAATATGGTCTTGAAAATTCACAGATTCAAACAAAAAGAGGGTGAATCAGTATACAAAGAAGCATTACAACTCAAGAGATATGTCAAGTTCTGTCCAAGAGCGTAGTTTCCTATGCAAGCATGATTAATGCTAATCTTTATCCATGGAATGATACATGCAGGTCTTCAAAAGGATTTGCATATGATAAGGAGCCTGACATTAAATGAATTGATCAAAGAAGCTCTTTATCTGGTGGATAACTGTGAGGAATATAAAGAAAAGGATTGTAATAGTCAAGAGGATGACACATCCTCTCAGCAAAGTGATTTACAGATGAGTGAGTCCATTGCAAAACCAGCAACACCTATTGATCAAGAAAAGTTTATCGACAAAATGGTCAAGAGGTTAGTTCCTCTTGTAAGTTCTGATATGAGGGAGCTTAATTGGTGAAAAATTGAGAGAAAATGGACAAACCATACGAGTGAAGAGTGTTACTATAGCATGGATTATGCTAGGGAGAGGTATGTTCAACCTAATCCAATAGCATATCCTCCACCTAGAAACATTACGGGGAATGTGCCAGGTTCAGTAGGAGTTTCAAGGCCACAACCTGTCTTAGGATGGCAACCTTCACTACCAGGTGCTAGAATGCCTATAGACATGAGATACATGTAGATGATGGAAGCATCTAATAAATAAGCACTAGTACCAACTGCAATGTACTATAATAACCAAAGGTGTTATTGTCCTTTACGACCCTTGCAACTTGATGAGGTCCCCGAGGTAATAGAGAACTATTGGCAAAATCCTCACCTATTACCAATTGGAATAATTGGTTCCAAAAGGTGATGATATCCTTTTAAAGTATGATCTACCCAAGGAAGGGGGTCTTCATTCATGTCATCCTATTGAATTATTTCCCTCTTACCCTTCTTTCCCTGACCCTTGAGCTTTCCCATTTTAGGGATTGTATATATATAGATATAAAGTAACTAACCACCCTAGTTTTTTTTTAAAAAAAACGTAAAGACCAAGAGAAATTAGCAAACGATTGTATACAATACTAGTCAAAATCATTGACCCAAACCTACACATGTCACATCGGGTACACTAAAACAGAAGCCTATGTCATCAAACACCTAACCGTCCTCTATTTATGTCCACAAATATGGATGATTCTTAAGAATATTCTTTTTACCTGTCCCAAGAAATGCATTTATGTTATCCTCATATTTCCTTTAAATGGGATTCGGTTAAAGCACTCGCTTGTGAGAGAAATGTTGAGGAGTTAGAGTGGCTGGTTGACTACGATGCATCCCTATTCTATCGAGGAAGTTCACCCAACTGCCCAAGTTTACCCTTTTGCCCAGGCTGAGTATGCACGCCTCGTGACATTCCTAATACTATTCTGCACAAAGGAGGACAAGGACGATAATGGTGATTGGACAGAAGAGACACACGGCCTTACCAAAGAGGATTACACCTACCTTGATGATGAGGATGGCGGTTTAGCCTTAGAGCTACCAACCGAGCTCTCCAACCTCCACTTACTTTGATCCTCATCACCTCAAGTGATGGAGGGTAGGAAGGATTAGAATGATAGGAGTGTTTGTGTTTTAGTGTTTAGTGATTAGCAAAGTTTTTTTTTCCCACTGATGTCCCTTTGGAAGGTGGATGTTTGCTGGTGACTTTTGTGAAGTTTGTGACTACATAAGGATGCCTTCAAAGGACAACGACAATGGATGTTCTCCATTATATTAGGTGTACTACTTTCTTTTATCTATGCTTTCCACAGTTACATGTTTGCATCTTGTCATTTGAATTTCTAACAATACATAAAATTTATGAAGTTGTGACATTGCCAATCTAGATGCTATAATTTTTTCAAACTTCTAGTACCTTATTCTTCTCTTTGAGTTTGGTCTATTAGTTGTCTTTAAGTAGGTATCATGACCTTAGGCTAAACTAAGCCACTTAATTGCTGACTTTAATTCCTAAATAGTCTATTAATTGTAGTAACTTTAGTAATGTTTTAGGCTATGAGGATATAGTTCTCTGTAGCTTATTCCCCCTAAGCGTGACTTGTGTTGTGGAAGTCCATGTGTTAAGCTGATATTTGAGACCTCGAATCTCCTGGCTAGTTTATGCTCAAGCTGGTATTTGAGACCTTGAGTCTCCTAGCTGCTGGTATTTGAGACCTCAAGTCCCCCAACTACTTGTAGCAACTATGACCTAAAAAAAAAAAAAAAAAAGAGAAAAGAGAAAGCAAATAGCACAAACTTCCTGTTAATTGAATCAACGTAAGTTAACAGAAGCTGCTAAAGATCGAAGATGTACAAATGCACATCAAAGATCAATATGAAGAAGCAGTAAAGATTGGAGTTACACATTTTTCACATTTTTCCAAAATGGTCATGTATTGTAAATTCCTGATTTATTTCAAGCCATTGTAATATTTATATGTGTTACGGGATGAATGGGAGTTTCAAGATGTAAAAAATAGGTTAGTTATTGTGCCTAGGTAGCAGATTTAGTAAGTGGTGGAGCCCTAAAGGCCTTGGACGCCCGGACATTGCATATTTTTACCCTAGGTATATAAGGCAGTGTGTAAAAGAAATTAGGGTTCTCAAGTTCATTTGTTGAGAGCACTCTTTGGTGAGAGCTCTTGAGGTATGTAGCTATGGAGTCCTTGAGCTTCTCCTTGCTCATAAGACTTGATTAACACTAATCAATGATTCATTCTCTTTCACTATGCCTCTCTCATACTTCTTATGATTGCCTATGATGCTTAGATTAACTAGATCTTAACTAATTAGTGGTTAATCCCTCTCTAATCTTGTGTGATTGCCCTCTCTTGCTTGTGTGTGCATGTAGGTTTGATTGGAGTGTGGTGCTTGATAGATCTATGTGTGTGTGTTTGCGATTAATGTGTTGCATGATAGGATTAGTGTTGTGTGTGTATTGCAATCGTAGTGTGTGTGATTGGGTTGATTGGAGGTGAAGAGAAGTGGATGTAGAGATTGCCCTTCATTGTGGCTTAGCTCCTCCATAGGCCAAGAAGCTCACCTCATAGAGTTAATCATTTGTGTTGCCACGATTAGCTCACTAATCATGTGAGTGTTTCCATGCCTTGTACAAACCCATACAGATGGCTCGACTGAAGTCAAAGACTATCTGAAAATGATGCAAAGCCTCAAGCCACCAGAGCAGGTGACAAAAAAGTCAAAATCAATGGGAGCTAAAGTTCAAAAAGCTACACAACGGTCACCACCAAAATCTCCTCCAAAGAGATCAGATTCTGCCAGAAAGTACAATGGATCTTCTAAGATCAAGGGAACTCAGATGCAGTTGGACAATGCTCATCAGTGCAGACAAAAAGTGCAGTATCACACTTATAGGAGTCGACATCAACAGAAGTAGGTGATCAAAGCAAAGAAAATACAGATAAAGTTCAACAAAGAACACTACCACAACAAAAGCAGTCAACGAATTTTGAGACGATCAAGTGCAACATTGTTGGGGTGAAAACGAAGAAAAACTGTCAAGCGAATTAAAGCTAGATTTTCAACTAGACAAGAATCTCATGTCTTTTTGCACTTGGAAAAGATGTGGCCAACCACAACTAGAAGATGCTCCTAACTTGTGAGCATATTAGGAGACAAACGAGCAGAATGCTGGGGAATCATCTCCATCACCATTGAAGTAAGTTCATAGATCACCATAGCTCAATTTCACGTGATCACAGCAAACGATATGCCAGGCGATATCATAATGGGAAGTCCAATGGCCCAAAAGATGTTAGAGATACAGGATGTAAACAGGATGCAGTCTTCAGAGACAACAAAGAATGAAGATCAAGACTGATCACCTGCGGATGACAACACAAAGTCCACAAGAACAGTTCAAATGGAGATTGATATCAAAGCAAATCTTATTGAAGATGATTCATCTCCATCAATCAGAACTTCAGAAGAGCTTAAAACAAATCAGGCAGTAGCAAGTACAAATCAAATAGAGCAAAGAGCAACCACGATAGCTATTGAGCAAAGAGGTCCACAAAAGCTAGAAGTTAATAAGAACAAGGTTGCAGACAACCAAGAAGGTATAGGAAGTCCAAAGATCAAGACATTGCCAGCTAAATGAGCTGATGAAAGTCAGATTGGAAAACAGAGTCTCAAGCTACCCTCCATAGAGACACAGTTAGATCAAGATGAGACCATGGCAAAAGCAGGACAGAAATATTCAATAGAACCAACAATGATAATAGCTATAGTTCTCAACAGTATAAAAGGAGCAAGTGTCAGATGCAATGCTCTACTGGATAAAGAAGCAAAGTGCAATATGGTTGCAGACCACATTCAGAGAATTCTAGAGATTACTCCATGCAAACATGATAGAAAAACAATGCTAGGTTTGCCCATAGGTCAAGAAGAAATGGTTGCTACCCTTAGCATCCAAAATCATGAAGAGCAGGTAAAGTTTCAGGTGAAGCCTTCAAAAGAAATGCTTGTAGATGTCATCCTTGGACATCAATCGTTAGACCAACACAAGGCCTACAAAGAAGATACAGTGCTAATACTCTCTTCTCCAAGAGGTAGCAAGCAGCAGATACAAGTACCATTAATGTTAGATTTAGAGTTGCAGAAGTCACAAGAATTGAAGACAAATCTTGCAGATAAGGGCAAAGCTAAAGTGGAACTTTCAGTGATTAGCAAAGAAGGTGTGATAGAATATGCCTCTACATCAAAGAGCCCTCATGGATCAGCTTCTTCAAGCAAGTCAAGCTTTTAAAACTTCAAGTTAATTGTTGACCCAACTCAAACCTCTAAGGAGACACCCAAAAAAGCAAAGATATTTCAGTCAAAGTACTCAAGAAAGCAAAGGAAATTCAAGCAAGTGTTTGTTTCGAGCAGTTTAGTCAAAGTCAATGATCCAGTTTGGATTAAGGACAGGAAATCAACATAGAAAAACAAACACATGGGATGGATAACATCACAATGGATCTTAAAGGAACAGGAGTACTAGCAGACAGATATGGGTACCAATACCACATGTTAGAGCATATGAAGTAACATCACGTCCCTCGCAAGAAAGAAGGCCCACAAGGTATCAACCTCAACAATCTCCTAGGATACCTAAGAAGCAGATGTACAACAGAACCACATCAAAAGATGCTAAAGTCTACCACAACTCTCAAGAGGATACAAAACAAAGACGGATCTCAAATAATGTTCCTCTTGGATAAGGATTTTATACAGGGCATACAAAGATTTGGCAACCAGTCAATCATAAGCCAAGTGCAGCTACACCAGACTTGCATCAAGATCTCAAGAACTCAACAAGACCTAGAGCAAGGCAAAGTCAACAATGGAGATACAAAGGTCATCAACAAATTTGGATTCCTAAGTCTTCCAATGCTCCTAGTCAAAAGCCAAATATTGACAGTCAACAAAGGCCTACAATAACATCAAATACTTCTTACAACAGGTCTAATTGGAGAATCAAACAAATAATGGAGTCTTCACAGTCAAAGAAGGACCACCCAACCAACGTGAATGCAGATTCAAAGATGAAAAAATAGGTATGGCAAAAGAAACCTTCAATGCCAACTTGGTCCTTCACTAATCCTCTTTTTGAGGATTCAAGCTTACTTTTACCTAAAGAAATGTTTGTAGTAAGCACAAGAATGTGAAAAGTTAAGTTGTCAGGGTGCAAAAAACACTCTTTGGCATAGTCAGAGTTGGGTTGTTGAGCCATAAAATGAGCAAAGCATTAGTCCCAAAGATTCAAGTCATATTAAACTCTGTGCTAAGAGTCGTAACCATTAGGATTACGCTCAAATTGGAAGAGTTGAGCATATCTAAATCATGTTGCTCATGCTAGATGAGATGAACATAAGATTCAAAGTCTATTAATTGACATATGGTGGAGTGCCATAGAGTCCAACACTCACGCACAGTGAACAGTAGGATAAGAGCACATATCCTCGTCCAGTAAAAACCATTCTTAAAGGGGTGCCAACTTGCAAAGCCATGTCATATGCTTTTATAACTACATCTTTTTGAAGAACCCCTCAAAATACTTTGTGCACAGTATATTGTTTCCCATGCATTTTTGTGAATGCATAAATAGGTTGTCCCATTATTGGACATATGCATTAGAAACTCTTTTTTGCTTCCACCTATGCACCTTGAGTGGACTACAACAAGCAAACCAATGTTCCATCATGCTACCCTTTCATATTTGCTGCCTTTTTAATTCCATATCTATCAGCAAATAATCCCTTGAGCACTTTATTAATATTTTCCATGATAATAAGTACTCCAATAATGCGCACATCCCAAAGGAATTTTTTTCCCACTAGGTTTTTTCCCTTTGGTCATCCAGGTATTAGACCCTAGTTTAGAACCTCATCATTCTACTTCCCTTGTATATACTTTTCATAAATAAACATCAGTCTCATCATTATGCTATTACAACAGACAAATGCAACATCATCTCTCACATCAGACATATTTGGACCAATGAGGATTCTGCAGCAAATTAAACCTCATCAACAAATTCAACGACAAATGAAGAAAATCAGCCCATCAACAACCAATCAAAACCTTCCCTTGCCTCCACGGACACTTTTCAACAGTGCCCGAGGACGGGCACTAAAATCGGAAGGGGGGAATGTTAACTGAGTCAACGTCAGTTAACAGAAGCTGTTAAAGATCAAAGACGTATGAATGCACATCGAAGATCAATATGAAGAAGCAATAAAGATTGGAGTTACACATTTTTCACATTTTCTCAAAATGGTCATGTATGGTAAATTCTCGATTTATTTCAAGCCATTGTAATATTTATATGTGTTACGGGCTCAGCGGGAGTTCCAAGCTATAAAAAATAGGTCAATTACTGTGCCTAGGTAGTAGATTCAGTAAGTGGTGGAGGCCTAAAGGCCTTGGGCGCCCAGACATTGCATATTTAAACCCTAGGTATATAAGGCAGTGTGTAAAAGAAATTAGGGTTCTCAAGTTCATTTGTTGAGAGCACTCTTTGGTGAGAGCTCTTGAGGTGTGTGGCTATGGATTCCTTGAGCTTCTCCTTGCTCATGAAACTTGATTACCACTAATCAATGATTCATTCTCTTTTACTATGCCTCTCTCATACTTCTTATGATTGTCTATGATGCTTAGATTAACTAGATCTTAACTAATTAGTGGTTGATCCATCTCTAATCTTGTGTGATTGCCCTCTCTTGCTTGCATTAGGCAAAATTTGGACTCACAAAGGGGCCTTATAAAGAGTTTGACTTCCTCTCTCATGTCCAAAACGGGCGTGCGGTAAAATTTTTACAAATCAACTCTAAACTTGGCGGAGATTTGACAGTTAAAATCTACTCTTCAAGCTCTTTCTATTGATATATAGCACGCCATGAGATTTCTCATATTTTGAAAGATTCTATTTTTTATTCTCTTGTGATGTGACAACTCCATCTAGAATCTAGAGAATCAAAAATAGAATCTTTCAAAATATGAAGAATCTCATGGCGTGCTATATATCAATAGAAAGAGCTTGAAGAGTAGATTTTAACTGCCAAATCTTCGCCAAGTTTAGAGTTGATTTGCAAAAATTTTACCGCACACCCGTTTTGAACATGAGAGAGGAAATCAAACTCCTTATAAGGCCCCTTTGTGAGTCCAAATTTTGCCTAATGTGTGTGCATGTAGGTTTGATTGGAGTGTGGTGCTCGATAGATCTATGTGTGTGTTCTTGCGATTAGTGCGTTGCATGATAGGATTAGTGTTGTGTGCGTCTTGCAATCGTAGTGTGTGTGATTGGGTTGATTGGAGGTGAAGAGAAGTGGATGTGGAGATTGCCTTTCATTGTGGCTTAGCTCCTCCATAGGCTGAGAAGCTCACCTCATAGAGTTAATCATTTGTGTTGCCACGATTAGCTCACTAACCGTGTGAGTGTTTGCATGCCCTAGCCGGGTAGCTCATTACTCTGGCTTGATAATTTTGTTGGTCATTGGAGCTATTGCAATGATGGGACCCCCAAAACTTCCTTGTATTTTATGTTGATCACATTTAAGTGGTATAAGTAACAAGATCACTAGTCTTTAGACGCCGACGAGCATTCCTAGGGTTAACTACTCTTTAGTCGATATTTTTTAATTAACGTTGGTCAATCTAGTACTTATTTTATCCCTAGCTCTTGTGTACTTCTCTTAGAGTCAATTTAATAGACCTTAACTCAATTACCTTTTATTCAGATACTACGCTTGTTCCAGTTGGCAATGTTACAATTCATGATTTTTTTTTTGCATTTCCTAGAATCTCATATATGCATCTCACTTATTGCACACCTGCACATGATGCCTTTGAGCTTTCACAACGTTTTTTTTCTTCTGCTATAGGTACTCCTATCATGGATCTCGATGTCGCATTGTTATATTCCGAGGGCGGAATCTACATCAGGAAGTGTGGGACGAGTGTCTAACCTCACTCCTATCTTATTGCAGACATAGCGAGAACCACGAATATAATTGTCAATCCATGGGACGAAGCTGACTCGACTAGTGCATAGAGGCTACAAGAGGTTTTCAATATTTTGAAAAAAAACAAACAACTCGCATCTAACTCAAGCTACACTCAAATGACAGAAATCACCAAAAGCTAGTCGCTCATCGGCAACAAATCACAACCGTTACAATATCAAACGACATCCAAACATTACAAAACTTGTAGGACATGTTTATAAGACCTGAGCACACATGCTTATGGTCTCAAATCTCACTTTAGGTCAAGTGCAAAAATCGTGATTATTAACAACAGGTGAGTTTTTGGCCTAGTCGTTTTTGACCCAGAATGCATCTAAATGCTTAGCAATGGTGCCCCAATACGCTGCCTATACTTAGTTTATGATTTTGAAGCTTAAATTCCTACTTATGATGAAATTAGGCCGCAAGTCGGCCACGCCAAAAGCTACGGAATACCATGAAATGCTTACGTCAATGCGTAGAGCTCTTATGTGCGGTTGCAACACAATAGACGGCACTGCAATGTGACAAGCGGGAAGGGAGAAGGAAGTGTGAGAAGGAGAGAAGTGAGCGTCGTTCGCTCACTCCAAAAACCTCTAAAATACTTGCAAAAATTGGCTTTTATACCTTAGCCAAGGTTTTTGTGGTCAAAACTAATAATTTGGGAGCTCTAACTATAGACAAGTTGATACAATCTGGAAGCTTGTAGCTGCAGTTCATCAATTACAATGTTTATCTAGAAAAAAGTAGGAGTTATAATATTCTCGATTCATCAAAGTAATAAGTCTTTTTACAAGAAAAGCTCCTATCGGAGTTATCGAAGTTAGCTTGCTGCTAACATTCCTCCCTCCTCGACTATGTCGTCCCTTGACACAGCTCCATGGACTAATGTAGTCTCAGGGTTGTGTAAGGTTTCCAGTTTCTGAAACCTTAAAGATTGTATAAAGCTTAATCAAACTAATATGATTATTGAAAAAGCAATAAAGAATTGTCCGATCGTGGCAAATATTGGTATTTTTGGAATCTAAAGCACAGCAAACCCCCGGCTAGAAATTTTCAGAACAGAATTCCGATAAAATCTAGAAAAGTTACGGGCTCTGAAAGGTTACACTAGGAATTCTATTAGTTAAGTAAAATTGGATGGTTTCAGAAATTATTATTAACAAAGACTTTCTTATCCTAATGTTCTAGAAATTACAGATATTTCCAACTTTCATCATTAAAAATCAGTGAAATTAGTAAAAATCGATTCTGGAAGCTGAGGGGGGCTGTGTGGGGTAATGATAAACTTTCTCGGACTAGATTTAGCAGCAGGGGACATTTCTTGACCTGTAGGGCTGCTTAGGACGCAAGTTATTGCCATTTTCCAGCCTGTGAGTGCCCAAAAATCTATAAATATGACCCTTGCTTCACAATTTCGGACAGACTCACAGCCTTGACACACTCTCTCTCATCTAGAGAGACCGCTATGCAGAAATCACTAGGCATTAAGCTCTAGTTGATTAAATTAAACGGTAATTAGCCTAATCCTTCTTAATTAGCAAGGCTAGATTAATCTATTTTTTTAATAAATTAAAGATTAGACCTATGTATATTCATAAATTCTCTCTGAATTAAATATTCTCTGTTGATTGTTGAAATTAAGCTTGGGAATATTAAGCAAATTCATTATCCTATCATATTAGGACTGAAATTATCCAAATTAATCATAAATTAATGGGAAATTTATTAATTAAGATTATATTAAGTTGACGTAATTATCAAAGCTGCATTAGATAGTCATTAAGCTAAGAAAATTATCTTATAATTTTTTGAGTAATTTTTTCTAATTAATTAGGAAAACTACATTGTTTTTAGAGAAAATTAAAGGGGAAAATAATCAAATTGGTCCAAATACTTTGAGTTATTTATCAGTGGTTAATTATATGTTAAGAAACCCGTGACAATTATGTCAAGCTCAGATAATTAATTTATCTAATTACTTTAGCAAAAATACTCTATTTTTAGGACAAATTAAATAGAGGAAATTAGCAAATGGATTCAAATTGATGTGAGTTATTTATCAGAGGTTAATTATATGTTAGAGAACTTATGATAATTATGTGAAGCTCAGATAATTAATTTATCTAGTTACTTTAGCAAAAATGCTCTGTTTTTAGGACAAATTAAATAGGAGAAATTATCAAATGGATTCAAATTGATTGGAGTTATTTATCAAAGGTTAATTACATGTTAGGAAACCTATGATAATTAGTTCAAGCTCAGATTATTAATTTATCTAATTACTTTAGCAAAAATACTCTATTTTTAGGATAAATTAAATAGGAGAAATTAGCAAATTGATTCAAAATTCTTTGAGTTATTTATCAGAGATTAATTTAGGAACCTGTGATGATTATGTTTAGCTCAGATAAATAATTTACTTAATTACTTTAGCAGAATTACTATGTTTTTAGGACAAATTAAAAGGAGAAAATTAAAAAATTGATTCAAAATGCTTTTAGTTATTTTTCAGAGGTTAATTACATGTTAGGAAACCCGTGATAATTATTTTAATCTCATATAATTTAGCAGAATTACTCTGTTTTTAGGATAAATAAAAAGGGGAAAAATAGCAAATTGATTCAAAATGATTTGAGTTATTTTTTAGAGGTTAATTACATGTTAGAAAACCCGTGATAATTAAGTTAACTTCAGATAATTAATTTACCTAATTATTTTAGCAGAATTAAACTATTTTCAAGACAAATAAAAAGGGAGAAATTAGTAAATTGATTCAAAATACTTTGAGTGATTTATTGGAGGTTAATTACATGTTAGGAAACCCATGATAAACATGTTAACCTCAGATAATTATTTTACCTAATTATCTCAATAAAATTACATTATTTTTAGGGAAAAATAAAAGTGGGAATATAGTAAATTAATTCAAAAACCTTTGATATAAACATCAGAGGTAAAACACACCTTGAGGAATCCATGATAAATACCCCAGTCTCATATAAATAGTTTAGGTGTTTATCTTCAATAAAAGTAACTGATTTTCGTATAAAATAGACAAGGGAAATTAGTAAATGAATTTATCTAGTTACCAAATAAATATCTGAGGTCCAAAATCACTATTGAATGGTGGGAAAATTACCTAAGTATAAATGGATGGTATAATAAATTACTATCAGTAAAATTTTGCCTAATTTAGACCATAAGTATAGAAGGGAAAGGTTATAAATCCAATTTATGAAAATTACTAAAGATAGAATATATTCAATTACAATTTAGGGAGTGTAATCCTTTAGCCGATAGAAATTTATAATTTACTAAGGTTAAAATGGAAGATAGACTAAGGAGAAACCTAGTTAAAGGACCTCCCAAATTAAATGGTAATTACGAGAAATTACTTATAGCATAAATAAGTTATAGGAGGAATATCTCATCAAATTGACTATTAAAGATACCTACTTACTCCAAAAATCCTTATTTTTGGGTAAACAAGAAAAAGGAGATGATTCAATTAAACTTCTAATGGATTAAGTCTTTTTATAAGGCTACCGACATGGCTCCAAAGAGAACCAGGGAAAATCCTTCTACTGAGGAAGAGGATGTTAGCAACAAGCGAAACAAAGCCACTAATGACCATGAGGCTGGGCCTAGCCATAGGCAAACATAGGAGAGTCTACGGGCACCCACCCCACAGCACATGGACGAGCAGTCCCAAGTGGGTTTCTATTTTTTTCACTTAAAATCTTTTAAAGTTCATTTTTAAGTTAGCATTGCATATACGTAAGGTTAGGAAAGATAAACTGGCTGAAAACGGAAGGTAACTTCCAACGTGCATTTGTTTATAATGTAGGAAAGAATTTTTTGGGTTAAATCTGGTTGAAATAGGAAAGATATGATTGATCATCCTTAAGACAGCTTGTCTCAAGACACCTCCGACTCCTTAGTTTTTTGATGATAATGATTGGCTTTCTAGCCACGAATAAGTCGGTTACCCCCATTAACGTTGAGTTTCTACTCCGTGTCATGTCTTGATGTTTCTACATAAGTTAGGATACCATTTTTTATCCTAGGGGAGCCGCCCGCTTGTATGGGCAACTGGTTTGGTATATGGGCACCCGGAACCTTGGGTGGGGGTTTATCCACTCCGGATTTGAATAAGGAATGGGTGCCGTTTTTCACCCTTAGGTGGTCTTGAGACAAGAAGAGGATTGGTCATGGTTATTATGGACAATGTTTGATTGACAGTACTCTGTCTTAAGTTTAAAGATGTCTGTTTCTAAAAGAATGCTTTCAATGCTGTCTTCAAGGAATTACTGTGATGGAACGTTAAAAGAAACCATTATTTTAAATTTTAAAACAATGTGATAATAAGATAAATGAATCTTGCGTGAGTGCGGGGTGGTAAGTGGGGATTGACTAAGGTTGTCAATCATGGATGGGTGGACCTGATTAGTCAGGTAACTATCCATCCCTGCGCACTAAAACGTTTAGAAAACTTCTTCACTTGGAAGAGGAGTCCACCAACGGCTGTGCCCTCACATCTGTTAGGGGGAAAAAAGCGTTGGTTGAGGATACCTTAGCCCAATTGTGGTAGTTATTGGGCCAAAATAGTTTTTTGGACTTTTAATATGTTGTCCCGTTTTCGCAGCGAGACAGAACTAAGTCTTCTTCTAAAGCTATAGACCCAAACCATTGTCAATGGTAAAGGTCTATTCCTTGGATTTTTCTTGTTTAGAGACTCTGATTTTTATCAGACCTAGAGACCTTTCAAGGATCCCATCCTGATCTTGGTATTAGCGGGTTGGGGTCCTCACAGGTTGACGGTGGCTGGTAAGGTGGTGTTTAAGCGTATGTAGTGCTTTCTCATACATGAATATTCTCTCTTTGTCAGGAGCTTACAACAACTGCATTGTGACTCTGTTTTTGAGCTCAATGGCTGAATAGCCACAACAAATTTGGATGTAAGGTTACTAATCACTGGCCCAAATATCTTTGTTCACCAAGTGAAGAAACCTATATAGAATGCTTCCTCAAATGCCAACATATTGCTAGAGGGCAAAAACATGCATCGGGTGTAGAAGTCGTAAAGGACTTCTTCAGAAGGCTGGCCACTCAAGTCATAATAGAGACCCGTATTGCCCTTGAGAAAATACATCCATGGGGCTCCTACTTGCTCTGGCTTGTGAAAATCTTGAATACATGTGAGCAGCATTCTGCAAATCTTATATAACATGGCACATGATAGGTCAGGGAGGCTCTTGAAGAAAATCATGGCGTCCGTTAGGGTTTTCACCATGTATTTCTCTGTTGGTATTCCTTGCTCTAGAGCTGGCAATCGTGGGTAGTTCAGCCATGTCGGCCTCTTCTTTCTTAGTGCTTCATATGCCTATCACGTACTTACTCTTGGTACAGGACAGAATGTTGGGTCTTTCTGAAGGGTTGTAGGTTCTCTTGTGAACAGAATTAGATATCTTGGATTCTTGTTCAACCAGCTCTTTCTCCACTTAGGGTGGATATCCTGTGAGCCTTCTGCTTGCATATCTTTGTATAATCTTTCTTTTAGCTGGAGTAGCTCTACTTTGATCAAAGGGTATGGCAATGATTGATGATGCCACTGTGCATTGATTTGGTTGAGAGTAAGTTGAGTTACATTGACCCAGTGAAGAACTCTCAACTCCAAATCCATCATTGCTTTCCATTCTGCATCTATTTCTTGGGCAACCTGCTCTTTGAGTGCATCTTCCACTTGCTCAGCATCAGTCAGTGGTGAAAATCCACTTCTCCTTCTAGCCCTTCTGTCGGCTGTGTTTCCATCTCAGCAAAAGAGATTGATGGTATGTCAACAGTTGGTTGCTCAGAGGTACCGGCTTCTTTCTGATGTTCAGGTTGTCCCTCTCTCAGCAGCAGTTGATTAACTCTTTTTAATTCAGCCATTTCTTTGAGCAGTTGCTCTTCTCTTTGGACCCGCATCAGTACAAGGTCTCATCTTTGTGATTGCTCTAGCTTCAGCTCTAACTTGAGATCCTTGTTTTTCTTTTCCAAAGTCTTATAAAATTCATCTGTACCTTTGATCGAGTTGATAGCAGGATTTTCTCTTATCTGTCTCAAAAAGGTTGCCTGATCATTGATCCTTTGCTCAGAGTATTGTAGAGAAGCATTTGCTACATCAAGCTGCACTTGGATCTTTTGTACTGACAGAGTAGTGGTTAGGAGTTCAGCTATTGATCTTTGGTCTTGCAAGCATCGGATAACTTGGTTAGAAGCTCTCCCAGCTCCTCCATTTCTTTATGTTGCTTCTCTTTGGCCAGCTGGTGTTGCTTTGCTTCATCTTTCAACTCTTTAATCTATCTCTGTAGATCTGAAATTATGTTCATCCTGTCATTAAGCTCTCCTAGTAGAGTTTCGATGACTAGCTCAAGATCTCTAGCCTTAGCACTGCGGCTAAGTGCTGCTGTTCGCATTTTTTCAATCATCACCTGCATCTGCGTGGCATATTCATTGACTTTGCATGATGACTTTGTCGTTTGTTTTCCATTCTTCAGACTCTTTAGGTTGTCTAGAGGTTTTGGCCATCTCAGTGTGTGGCTCTTTGGGTTGTGTTGTGGTGGCTGCTTGTGGTTGCGGTGGGGGTTCTACTTCTCCTTGAGGCGTTGCGGTTGCCTCAGCTACTTCTGTTGCTTGAGGCTTTGTGGATGCCTCTGTTGTTTCTGGTTGGTGGTTGTAGAAGGTTCTACCTCAGTTTGTTTTGTTGCTTTTGGTTGTTCAAAACTTGTTGTTGCCTGTTCTTGATGTTCAGGCTCCTTTTTTTTTGGCTTCCTCGCCCTCATTGTATTTGGCTGATGGTGAAGGGTGCGGACTTGGCATTGGGTGCTCTTCTTGCTCCATAGCGGGTGAGGCAGGCTTCGGAGACATCTCCCCCTAGTCGTGATGTGTCTGACTTTGTTCAGTAGCCTCATTTTGTCTCTATTGCTTTGTTGTATCTTCCCTTGATTTCCTCTCAGCTTCTTGAGCGTCTTTCAACTTTAGAGCTTTTGCTTTTGCATACATGCGTTCAAGAAAGTTTGTGGGGTCTTATGCTTCTTTTCTTGCAGGGTTTTTGGTTCTGGGTCCCCTTATCTCTCTTGGAACCCATCATTAGGAGAAAAATGGACCTTGCATGGGCCTTGTAAGGAATCCTAACTTTTAGGGATTAAGGCTAATGTTGTGTGGGGTTAAGTGGACAAGGGCATTGAAGAAGGTAGTTTTGAGTAGGCTTTTCTAGCATTTTTTTTAGACAAATGTAAGATGTGGACCTAAGGGGTTACTTTCTCTCTCTAGCTTTTTTTAAAGTGAAGGAAGTATAGGGGTGTGACCACATCAGCAAAAATGTGGGTCACTAAAGTCAAAATTTGACTTTTTTTAAAAAAAACTCATTTTGACCTTTTACTTAAAACTCCCTCCCAACATATATACATATCCAAAAATCATTTTTTGACCCTTTTTTTTACCCACAAGCCTAGAAAGTCCATTTTTTCAAAAAACTTTTCCCCCAAAAAGTAAAAAACACTTCGTTCTTTCCTCCTCTTCCCTCCTCTCTCCCTCTCCTCTCCCTCCCTGCCCCTACCTTCCTTCTCCTTCCCAATCTCTCCCTCCCCCCCCCCCCCGCTTCTCTCCTCCCATCTTCCTACCTCTCCCTCCCCCTCCCCCTCTATCTTTTCATCCTTTGCTTCCTCATGCAACAGCTTCCATAGTGCTCATGGACATCACAAATAGTTTACTTCCACCACCACGTACTCCGCACACCAAAAGCATACATATTCGCTTACCCACGGAGTTTGCACCGAAGGCCGCATGTGAGGGTGATCAAAGGTCATCATGACAGGAACGTCACACTGCTGGTGAGACCAATGTTCACATTTGGGTGGACGACCATTTGTACCCTTATGATCCTATAAGATGCTTCCATCCATCCTTTGATAGCCTTTAGATATTTCTTAAATATCTTGGGAGGGGAGAAGCAAGCTTGTTAGGCTATTGCAAGCGGTTGTGTATGGGTGCAGGTGCTTCTTTGCATATGTGGATGCACGAATGTCAAGCTCTTTACCTCAAGACAATGACATTACAAGAGAGTATTGTCTCTTTGGAGAGGGTGGTTGAAACTCTTCAACAATAAATGCAAGAAAAGTAATCCCACATTATGAAGCTTTCCAACACCATCACGTACTTGAAAGAAACACCCCTTGGTGCAAGGGAGCACAAGTGCACGTATTCATCTATTGAAACTCTTGCACATTCGGGTGGAGCACGCAAACAATGAGTGGCAGCCACAAGGTGATTTGTTCTTTACTTGCATGATGCATTCTTACTTCACACTATTTTCTAACATTTACTTTTATTGGTTGCTAGAAACTTCATCCAGGAGGCATGCGATGGAACAAGCCTATATGATCGAGTCAACCTTCTCACTAGTTGTCTCAATGTCTAGGATGTGATTTCTATCTTACAATCACCTGGAGGTAAGCACATTAAGGATGTAGTCACCAAGGACTTTATGCGTATATTGAGAAATGTGGTTAGTGATGATGACGTGCAACAAGCTTGTGAGATGAGACTGGAATCAGCACCAAAGCCTATCAGGCTATTTTCAACTCCTAAAGGATGCCCTCAAAGAGCATGTCATTGTGGAAAATCTATTTTCTGTTCCACACAAGGTCAACCTCACAAAGAACGCCACAAACAAAGATGTGTTCTCCTGCATTGGGACATATCTACACATTGAGGACACAATGCCAACTTCCCTTTACGCTTCATGCACAACAAAGGCAAGGGGAAAAGGTAAGAAAAAATCTATAAGACCTTTGGAGAAGGGCTTCCCTTACACAATGTGAAACAATATTTTTGTGGACCTTAGTAGAAGACTTCAACAAACCACGCTTAGTCTTTACTAGTTACATGAAGAAGAAGGTGACACACTATACTTTTTTCTTTTGGTTGTGTTCTTATCATAGACTTTAAAGTATAAGGTCTTGGCACTATTTATTTTGCATTGCTTGGCACAAAGGTCGCTTTTGTGCTAAAACTCGATGAGTGTCAAATAGTGAAAGGTCGAAGCCTTGGCAGTACCAAGGTCTTCACCCTTTCTTGGGGTGAAAATAACATCACACATTACATGGTGATGATAAGCCATGTTATGAGGTGAACTTATTACAAGGAATTGTTTTCATTAAATAATGTGGATCGTTTACTCATGTGAACAACATATCTTGTTCGCGCATGGTGCATTTTTTATGCGCAAATATGGATCGCTTGAAATTCTTAGCACTCAAGGCATGGAGAAGTCCCATTATCAAGCAAGGGGGGTGTACTTCAAAAATACTCGACATGGTGGTGGAATGGTGCAATCCAATTATTTGGAGGAGATATTCAACTGGTTTTTTTGCACAACATTTTCTTGTAAGATCACAATGGAGCGTGCACGACAATCCAAGATTGCTATTGAAGTGCGGACTTGGAGTCGTCAAGAGCATAGCAATAAGTGGCAAATGTTGCAAGGCCCCGCCAAGCATGATGCATGGCACCAATGCAGAGTGCAACAAGGATCAAAGTGGATTCTGCATGAGTGACTACACGTGAACGCAGGATCCAACTCTTAATGACATGTTCAATTAAAAATTTATTGTATTTTCCTAAAATATTGTGAACAGAGCCCTTTTTAAATGGGCCCTTATAAATACTGCATGCTCTCATAAACTACTCCTTTCTTAAGCACAAGTGAGCTCTTACCATACCAAATGGCACTCACCAAACAAATCGCAAAAGAGCATCCGCCTGCCAATGATGTGAGAAGTTGGCATGGCTTAAAGGCACAAGAAAACTTCCACGAACACCTGGCTGTGACAGGCACTCTTCTAGCAGTGGGCATGGTAGTAGGGCACAAGAGTCATCAAGGGTTGAAACTTCTTTATGCCCACAAGAAGAAACACCTAGACGAAGAATGAAGCAACTCGCCCAGTGCTGGAGAGAAGAACAGGCCCAGCAAACACCAAATTCCGATAGGGAGGAGCCACCGTGCCACAAACTTCCAACAAAGCCTCTACATCAAGAACTACACCATTAACAATGCAATGGAAACCAAAGCAAAATGTCTATCAACCAAAGTTTCCATCACAAAAAAGCATACAGAAGAAACCGAAGAATGTCAACCAAGTGCTAGTATCCAAAGAGCACATCTAAGTCAAAGACCTAGTTTGGATACATGAAGCACAAGTTCAACCTCAACAACAAAAAGTGACACGGTGGGTAGCATTAAATGAGTCAATCACTACTCAGGGCTACTTCCAAGGAAACACTAATGTTTGGGCCAAAAATCCTAAAGTAATAGCTTGGACCTACCCACCTCAACCAATGAGTTCTACAAAGGAAAATTCATGCTATAAATAGCACAGAAACTACTCTAGGAGGAGAAAGAACAACCACAATAGGCAAAATACAAGATCAAAGAAACAAGCAATGCAACGAGTATGGGTGTTGAAGTTAGACTTCGACATAGCTACCCAACACAAACAGATGCAAAAACGGTAACACTCAAATATGGTTACCAAATATTGTGGCTCAATCTGGAACAACCAAGAGAAATCATGCAGCAAAAGCTTTTACCCCAAAGCAAGCAAAGACAACCAAAATCCAACAGAAGCCAATTGCAACCAAGGCTACTGTAATCTCTAGATGGATACCTTGTCATCAACTCCAAAATCAAGGCTTCTACAAAGGAAGTCATTAGATATGGATACCGAAGCCTAGTATCCATCAAGTCAACAAAAGCAAAAGGAGAAATTACAAAATATGCTCACACAAGGACCAAAGACAAGGTGGGTTCCAAAATTGCTCGTGGAAACTCAATCACAGAGAACCCACACATCTTGACAATTGCTTCTCATGCAAGATAAAGAAAACGCTACATCAAACCCTACCAAAGTTGAAGGACTTGTTTCACAAAGCAGTGTGAACATACAACAAGCAAGTCAAGAGGAGCCAAAATATGCCAACTTACTCGACAAAATGGTGGCATCCAATGACCAACACAATGGAAGAGGCCTAAATTTCCAGAACTTATGGAATTGAGTTTCTGGCCTTGAACAAGTAAGTCCAAGTTGCCATTAAACGTACATGACATAAAAGTCAAAGTTGAGCAGCTAAGCCACTAAATGAGCTAGGCGTTAGTCCCAAACCTTCATGTAATATTCTCTATGGTCTAAGCATCTTAGTTATTCTAGGTACTGCTCAAGCTGGAAGAGTTGAGAATAATTATGTTGTGTTGCTCATGCTGGTATTGGTGAGCATAAGAGTCAAAGTCATTGTATATAGTGGTAAGTGAAGGAGGAAGTCCAAAAGACACTCACGCACTCAGCACAGTGAGGTATCTGAGTGGACAAGCTTCTTCACCAAAAACCCTTCTTGGAAAAGTGGAAGCTATTGAGACGTCCTTTGATGTCACATGTGCTACATTTGTTCCTTGAAGCACCCATCATCTTCATCTCTTACACTACATGCATTTGTTTGACAAATTTCTTGTATGCATATAGAGTGTCCCATAATTGGCACGTGCATTAGGCACTCTTCCTTTGTTTCTCCCAAACACTCACCTTGCATGACAGGTACTTCAAGTCCAAATGCTCAACTTCAATAAGAGTGTATACCAAAGGCACTTTTATCCCATCGGGTTTTTTCCCTTTGGTCATCCAGGTTTTAAACCCTAATCTAGAAACCATCATCATCATTTTCTTGTATATATTACTTCTACATCAGCAATAAGGAAGTGGCTACCCAAATCAATCGATGACTTGGAGCAAAAATTGCAGGTCTCCATATACTTATAAAGAGAATTTTTATCTCCAAGGTCAACAACAAAGCTCCATCAAACAATGGCAAGTCAAAGAATGCAAGAGAGTCATCAACAACAATCAAAAGTAACTCATAGTGCTTCAACATTGGTGACCTATTGCAAACAACTCAAATTATAGTGGACATGGAAAGCATACCCATCATAAAGTCCATGCCAAAAAGAGGATTGGTTCTATAATCTCAAAAACATTTAAATCCTTCTTCATGGTGGCTAAGACTGGCAACAAAGAGAAGACTGTGCAATGAGAGGAAAAGTTATCTCGATAATCAAAGATCAAGTCATGTATCAACAACATGGAAGATATGAATCACTCAAGGAAGAGGGGAGTGTCATCAATGCCAAAGCTCTTCCGAAGCTAAAGACCAACCTTGAAGACAAAGAATCAACGATCAATGGAAAGATTAAGTATGTCATGCAAAGACAACGGACAAACAATGATAACTTCAGCAAAAAAGCTCCCAACAACAAAACATAAGGAGTTCCATAGTGCTGAAGCTAGTGAAGTATTGCAAGTCAATAACAAAGATAAAAACATCAAAAGAAGTCTTCACGGTAGATATGAATCACTCAAGGAAGGGGGAGTGTCATCAATGACAAAGCACTTCCCAAGCTGAAGTCCAACTTTGAAGACAAAGCTGAAGACAACCCTATGACAAGACTGCATAAGGTCGTGTAAAGGGACGACACAAATTAGGAATGGGAAAATGTTAAGAGACAGATCAAACGGGGTTGGACACGTAGCCGGACACCACATTTGTAGTCAATTACTTTGTCGAGCTACTGTAGTGATACTCTGGGTAAATCTTGATTCCATAGTAGCAGGTCAATTCCATGAGTTGTAATGATATCATGATAATTGTAAAGGTCTCTGTGAGCCATCCACTGGCCATTTAAAAATCCCTAGGTATAAAGGTCAATAACTTTAATGTGAAAAGAGGCTTATCTTTAGAGAAGAAAGAGCTTTGTTATACATATGCTCAAGCTACTAAGCTGCTCCAACTTGTAATCATCGCAACTAATGATTGGGTAATCCATTTTCAATTCTGAAACTTGCATTGTGTTCCCCTCTCTTTGCTCTTTCAATTAAGTGTAAGCATTGTCAGTTTTTATGTGGTTCATGACTACGTGTCTATGAGTCTTAAATGCAAATTTGAGTGCTTAAATCATTGTTTTTAGTCATTTTGACCATAGGCGAGTGTTCCTAGACCATAGGGCGACATTTTTGGATAGTTCTATTGCAATTTTCATGAACTTTTTCATGATTGATCGTGATTTTGGTACCTTGTTGGATTGCGAGCAGACTTGGTAGGATAGTGTCCCTAGGTGTGTTAGACCTCCTCCTAAAGTTTCATTACATTTTAAGTCCGTTCGAGTGTCAAAATGGCGTGATGACCTAGACCTGTGAGAAAGGACATATGCAAATTTCCTTGATCATTGAGTGTTGGTTTGCTTGTAGAGTTGTTGTGTTTGCTTGTTGTTAAGTTTCACTTCTTGAAATTGACGATCTCAAAGAGTCCTCATGCCCCATCCGAGTCACTTCCCTGAGTATTGACATTATGTTAGTACCAAAAAGCTATGCTGCAGACGTCCGTCGTGGCGTAACCGCTAACATTCTCCCTCTTCCCTCCTTCACTCAGACTTTAGGACAAAACCCACACTTTGCAATCCTCCCCTTGGGATTTGGACTAGAACAAAATACTGAAGATGCAATATCCACTAAGGATGATAAGTTGGTATCCACATAGGATGACAAAATCCACTTAGGATGGTAAATCCATACAGGAAAATAAAATTCCTCCCCTACAAGTAGAGAGGCTTCATCTTCAAAGTATGTCATCATAGAAGACAAGGTTATTCTCGTCTTCTTCTTTGTCCTCTACCATGTGAGCTGATCCTTTGATATGTCTCTTCCCTTCGTAGCTTCTGTTGCTGCTTCTACTATTGCTGCTTTCTCCATTGCCACTACCTCCATTTGAGTAGCATCAAGAAGGAGGATGTCCCTTCTTACCACATTTGTTGCAAGGTTTGTTTGTGTAGCAGTCTTTCTCTACGTGTCCAATTCTTCCACATTCATAACACTTTCTTCCAGCTGATGATGTCGATGGTGAATATCTTCCCCTTGAGGATGACATGACAAAATCCCCTCCTGACAATGTTAATGAGTTTTTTTTCTTTCTTTCTTTTGCTTGAATTGAGTTGATGACATCTTTGAAGGTTTTTCTTCAAGAATGGTGACTAAGTGGTCATAAGAGCGTGGAAGTGCACTTAAAAGTATGGGCACTTTGTCATCTTCTGGTACTTCAACCTGGATGTATGTGAGCTGCATGAAAATTCTCTTAAGCCTATTTACTAGGCTAGCAATATCCTCCCCTTCAATCATAGTGAGCTTGTAAAGTTGTCTTTTGAGACTAACCTTACTTCGTTTAGCCCTCTCTCCAAAAGTACTTTCTAAGACATGACAAGCTTCATGTGCATGCTTACATTCGTCTATGAAATGCACATAGTTGTCATGCAAAGAGGTGATGATAATTCCTAATGCTTGTTCATCCTTGGAAAAATTTTGTGCATTTGATATGAGTGTAGATGCCCTAGTGTGCACTCCATTGATTTTGGCTTGTTGTTCTAAAGCATTGCTGATAACAGACCATAATCATTTTTTCATGAGATATCGCCTTAACTTTGTTTTCCAGGTGTGAATCCCTTCCCCATTGTACCCTTCTCCCCCATTTGTGCTAATAGAGGGGTCTTAGCTTAGGATACTCTCCTACCCAGTGTCTACCTCTTTACATGGGCACAAGTATTCCAGAATTGAAGTTTATTTATTGTGCTTGGATGGATTTATTTTATTGCAAGTTGAGAGAGAGAGAGAGAGAGAGAGAGAGAGAGAGAGAGATTTTCTTCGTCAAAGTGAAGCACCTCTTCACCAAAGTGAAGCCCCTCCCCTCTTCACATCTTTTGAGCTTTTCTTAAAGAAATCATGTTTTGAAGATTTTCGTGAAAGGGCCTCTGTTAAAGATTTGAAAGTCACTCTGAAGGCATTTGAAATAACCTTCTTAGTCTTGGAAAGCCTCTTTGAATGTTTGTAATAGCCTTACCTTGAATACTCTTTGTAAGTACTTTCCTATAGGGTTCTCCCTTTGCTGCAAGGAATGCCTCCCTTGAGGAAGTTCTTAAGGCCTTGATCCAGGCATGTGGGAAGCTACTTTTTCTTGATTCCTTGGAAGTTTGATGGTGAATCTTTGAATCTTGATGTAGCTCCCCTTTGTAAGCTCAAGAGAAGTTTCTTGAATAGCTTTGTTGCTGCTCCTCTTGAATAGCTTTGTTGCAGCTTTGTATGATCCACCCCTTGAAAAGGAAATGGATGCTTGGCTTTAGGCCAGGCCATGGGAAAGGGGAGTTGGTTAGCTCGGGTAGCCAAGCCGGGCAAGGGGGGTCAGGGCGGGCAACCGGGCAAGGCCTCATGCAGGAGCGGGCAGGCGGGCAATTTTTTGGGCAGCAAGAGTAGGGCGTCGGGAAGCCTTCGGGAAAGCACGGGCAAACAACCGGTCAACAAGACGTGTGTGAGCTTCGTTTCAACAGGGCTCCCACCACCTGGTTGCTCAATAAGTTTGGTGTGACTTAAAAGGAATGAATATCAAGCATTTAATGTGCAAGAAGGTACACAAACACACACACACACAAGATCCTCAACTATGCAGAAAAAGCAAAGAGTGGAGCTTTGATAAGCTTGAATTTTGTTCAAGGAATTACTTGAGGAAGTCTAGCTCAATAATTGTGTGTATGGGCTTGATTGGAAGCTCTCAAGACAAGGTACACACACACATAAATCAAACGTTCCAATTGTGTCGATGCAAGCAGATGTGGGCACTTGATGGAAAGGTGTAAGCATACAAAAAAAAATAAAAATGCAAAGTATATCTCAAACTAATTACCTCTAATCATTAGCTAGGGTAGTGGACATGTAGACGTGCCCAAATCCAAATGCTAGAGACAATTAAGAATGAGTTTAATTATGCAAAATTGTAATACTTGTGGTGCTCTGATACCACTTGATGGGAATTGGATCGTGCTAATTAGGGTGGATGAAAGATAAAAATCATGCACTCAAGTGAGTGTGTTGGCTAGATTATCACTCAAGCAAATTAGGTTCCAAGATCAATTAACTTGGACTCATAAACACGGTCTTGAGTATTTGCTAAGCCATCACAAGCTCACCATAAACAAGGGAGATGTAATGCAAAATAGAGTTGTGTTTATTCATTCATGAAATGAGCTTTAAGTAGCTCTACAACTTGACTCCATTACATGTGGGGTAATTCCCCCTCTTCCCTCCTTCACTCAGACTTTAGGACAAAACCAACACTTTACAAACACCACGGACACAATATGAGAGCAGGAGAAAGAGAAGGAAGAAAGGGAAGAACCAGCACCAAAAAAAGGTAGTTTAGGTTTCTCTTCATCAAAAAAACATTTACATAGTTATGAGCACCAAAACCATGGTTGGCTCGGAAAACAATGCACACCCAGGCCTTCACTTTGCAAAAAACTTCATGGGGGCGAACCCTCGGTGGCTCCTCCCTGCACCATTGGCTTCACAATGTATATGGCTCCACAAGCACTCACTTCCACGGGAATGGCCTCCAAAAAGACTCCCTTTAGGTCCCCTCCAAAAGACCCATGGCCTGCAAAAACACCCCCTCAAATCATTAAAAAAAGGTTTTTTATAGAGGCCCTCTACCATTTTTAGTAGGTCATGGGCCTTTTGTTGAGATGTCGAGCTCTACACCTTGAGCTGGCATCCACTACGGGTCTTGGCCGCTTACGGCATTTACTCACTGGCGCGTTAGGTGACCAACACGGAGGATCTCTGCCAGTGATTCTATAGCTGGACTACACTTATAGTGCCAGCCTAGTACGCTTCTAGTGAGTTCACACTTAGTGACCGCATGTACATATGTGCTACTTTTCAGCTTTAGCACTTAGTCATTTTGTACTCTCTTTTCTGTGAAGAAGAAGAAGAAGCTTTCCATCTCTGTGTGCTTTGTGCTTGTCTTGTGTAGCTCTCTTGCATCCTCATTCTTTACATGGTATTAGAGCCTGGTGCAGGCAAGAGAGGCTAAGAGAGCAAGAGCATCACAATCCCTTCGTTCGCAATCCACGACCAGATGCCAAGGTTTTTCGCACAAGTTTCTGAACAGGTCTCCAAAGTGCAGTATACAGAGATTTACTGTACAAGTACAGTGGTTGTATGTACGCTTGATTGTGGACACTCGTTGAGTGTAGAAAGCGTTACAGGTACCACGATAGCAGGTTCAGCAGATTTGCAGGTTTTTGCAAATTGCAGCTATTTTGTCTTAGTGCTTCAAGATATCTGACGGTTTCAGTCAGATTGTTACTGAGAAGCTTGAGAAAAATAACTACCCTGCATGGAAGTTCAGAATAACAAATTTCCTAAAAGGAAAAGGTTATTGGGACTATGTAGAAGGAGACAATGAAAAGGAACCAGAGATTCCCGAGGCAAATGCTACAGCAGAACAAAGGAAAGCTTTGAGGGACTGGCAACAAGGCCAGAGCAAAGTGATGTATTGGCTTTCTATGAGCATCACAAATGGCATGATGGGCTATCTACAGGATGCTGAAACCCCCGCCATTGCATGGAGAAACCTAGGCAGAGTGTTCGAGGTGAACACCAAGGCCAGGAAGCTTCAACTAAAGTCGGAGCTAAATCAGGTTAAGAGGAACAACCTCTCAATCAATGATTATGCCTTGAAGAGCAAGAGTATCATTGAGGCTCTTGGATCTATTAAAGTCTCAGTGGAAGACGATGACATTGTCCGTGCATGCTTGGATGGTCTAGGAGATGAGTATCTACATTTTAGGTCTTCCATGAATACAAGAGACGACATCCCCGTGTTCCAAGATTTGATTTCTATGCTTATTCTTGAGGAGAATAACCTTGACACATATTCTTCTCATGGCAGAAATAATTCTGAATAGGCCTTCTATTCTAACTCCAACAGAGGTAGAGGTAGAGGTCGTGGTCGAGGCCCAAGGGGTTGCAGGGGCCAATTTCTGGAAGGTCAATCAAATCAAAACAATACAGGTGGCAGGGGAAACCAGTCTCAAGGCAGGGGGAGTCAAAGAGGTCGTGGTGCAGGATCAAGCAGGCAGCAACATACTCCAGATAGCAGAGAATGTTGGACTTGTGGTGAAAGAGGTCACATGTCACGTGACTGTCCAAAGGGAAAAGCAAGTGGAAAGAGAGAACAAGGCAACTATGCATCTACTAGCAGAGATGCAGATGACAGCAAAAACGAGCGCATGTTTGTTATGTAGCATGTAATGAATACAATGACTGCAAAGAATTCCACCCAAGATGATGTTTGGTATGTGGATTCAGGTGCCTCTAATCACATGACGTCTCCTGGAGAGTGGTTTAGAGATATGCGCAAACTAGATGTGTCAGGCTATGTGCAGACAGGAGATGACACAGCTCACCCCATTGCTCATGTAGGGGACATACCTCTAAATACGAAGAGTGGGAAATCAAAGTACTTAGCAGATGTACTTCATGTCCCAAACATTACAAAGAATCTTGTTTCTGTTGGACAAATGGTTGAGCAGGGTTTGCAGGTTCGCTTCAATCCAAATGGTTGTTATGTAGAAGATTTCCAGAATGGTTGTAAGCTGATCACACAGGGCAAATGTGTGGGCAGAATGTTTACGCTGAATGTAGACATGCCTGAGGTAAAAGCTGCATTATTTGCACAGGGCACAGGTGTTGTGGCTGATGTTGACATTTGGCACAAACGCATTGGCCATGTCAATGAGCAGAGATTGCGCAGCATGCAATCAAAATAGATTGTAAAAGGTTTGCCCAGATTCAAGGTGGATGGTATGCATAAAGTGTGTGCAGCATGCCAGTTTGGAAAATAGTCAAAGGGCTCATTTCCACATGAGCGCAATGTATGTAAAAGGCCACTTGAGGTGGTGCACACAGATGTTTGGGGTCCAACCGATAGTGCAAGTATACATGGTTGCAGGTATTATGTCTCTTTTATTGATGACCATACAAGAAAAGTATGGGTCTACTTCATGCGTAACAAAAGTGAAGTGTTTGGTCACTTTCAAGACTTCAAAGTCATGATTGAGAAGGAGACGATATTCAAATCAAGACATTGAGGTTAGATGGAGGGGGAGAGTACTTCTCCAATGATTTTTCAGATTTTTTGCGAATGCATGGTATACGCAGGTAGTTTACATGCACATATACTCCACAAATGAATGGGGTCGCAGAAAGGAAAAACAGGCACATTGCAGAGGTTACACGTGCATTGATGAATGAGAAGAACATGCCTCATCATTTCTGGGCTGAAGCCGTAAATACAGTTGTGTACATTATGAACAGGACACCTACAGCTGCGGTGCATGATGTAACACCTGAGGAAAAGTTTACAGGTACAAAGCCTGATTTGGCACACTTGAAAGTGTTTGGCTGCATAGCTTACGTGCATGTACCAGATGAGTTGCATAGGAAATTGGATCCTAAAGCAGAGAAATGTATTCTTGTGGGATATTCCCTTGAACAAAAGGGGTACAGGTGCTACAATCCTACTACACGAGAATTACGAGTGAGCACAGATGTAGTCTTTGATGAGATGAGCAGCTGGTATAGTAATGTACATGGCACTATTGGGGCTGATGTAAAAGATGATGTGGTTGTACAAAATGTGAGGCCACAGTCACAGGTTTTGAGTGGACCACAAGAGTCCTCTTCTCGTGGCTCTGTTGAGAAGCCATGGAATGGTAGACTACGTACACAGGTTACTCCACCAGCAGGTACAGGGAATGTATCACGAAAAGGAAAGGAAAAGGTTGATGAACCTCCCCTTATGGTTGATGCATCATCAGGTTTTTCACATGTAAACATGGATTCAGATGGTTCTGAACAAAGTTTTGATGAGGAATTTGGAATTTCGGCTATCAGGACACCTGGTGTAAGGAAAGTACAAGAAGATGCTAGAGGGCAAAGGAGTGACTCAGGACCGCGCAGATCTAGCAGAGTCAAAAATCAAGTTCAAAAATTGACTTATGATGGGTATCTAGCGCATCACCAAGCCTACATGGCTAAGGTGATACAGGATGTGGAGCCCACATGTTTTGAGGATGCAGTTGGAAATGTGCATTGGGATGATGCAATGAATGAAGAGATGGCTGCATTGGAAGCAAACGACACATGGGAGTTGGTGCCATTGCCAAGTGGCAAGAAAGCTATTGGCTGTAAATGGGTGTATAAAACCAAGCATAAGGCTGATGGTAACATTGAGCGTCACAAGGCAAGGCTGGTCGCAAAGGGTTATGCACAGACGTATGGCATAGACTATGAGGAGACCTTTGCTCCAGTGGCAAAGATGACGACTGTGAGAGCTGTCATAGTAGTGGTTGCATCTAGAGGATGGATTATGCATCAAATGGATGTAAAGAATGCCTTCTTGAATGGTGAGTTGCAAGAGGAAGTATATATGGATCAGCCACCTGGTTATGTCGATCCAGGTTACCCAGATTATGTATGCAGACTTCTCAAAGCTTTGTATGGTTTGAAGCAGGGCTCTAGAGCATGGTATGACAGGATTGCCAAGTATCTTGTCAGTATTGGTTTTAGGAGAGCTCATGCTGATCATTCACTCTATGTACGTGAGAGTGATGTGGGGATTGTGGTCATTACCATATATGTAGCTGACCTTATTATTGTTGGTGACAATGCTATGGAGATTGACCATGTGAAGGGTCTTCTCAAACAGGAGTTTGAAATGAAAGATTTAGGCGAGTTGCACTACTTTCTTGGCATTGAGGTGATCAGGACTCCAGAGGGTGTATGGCTATCACAGAGACAGTATGCTTTGGACATGTTGTCAAAGTATGGTATGGCTGATTGTAAGCCAATTTCTATTCCCTTGGATGTGAATGCAAAGCTGAGTGCAGAGAAGGGTGATGTTGTTGAGGATGTCAACATGTACAGGAAGATTGTGGGTAGTCTAATCTACTTGACTATCACGAGGCCAGACTTGAGCTACACAGTAGGCTTGGAGAGTCAGTTCATGCAGCTTTCGAGGAAGCCACATTTGGATGGAGTACGACGCACACTTAGGTATGTGCAAGGTACTCTTGACTACGCATTGTTCTATGCAGCAGATGCACCACTAGCATTGTATGGGTATACAGATGCAGATTGGGCAGGTAGCATTGTTGATAGGAGATCTACGAGTGGCTTCATGTTCTCTTTTGGGAGTGCTGCTGTTACTTGGAGCAGCAAAAAGCAGCCTACGGTTGCTTTATCGAGCACAGAGGCCGAGTATAGAGGTGCAACAGTTGCGGCATGCGAGGTAGCTTGGCTACGCACATTACTTGACGACTTGGGAGTGCAGGTGGACCAACAGATTTTCATCCATTGTGACAACCTCAGTAGCATGCAGTTGGCTAGGAACCTAGTGTTCCATGCCAGGACCAAACACATAGAGGTCCATTACCACTACGTTCGAGAGCGAGTGTTGGCGGGCGACATCGACTTGGTCTACGTCAGCACAGAGGAGCAGATAGAGGATATATTTACCAAGGCCCTCGGAGCTGAGAAGCTTCGACGTTTCCAGACTATGCTTGGACTCTACGACATGCAGAGCTCGAGGGGGAGTGTTGAGATGTCGAGCTCTACACCTTGAGCTGGCATCCACTACGGGTCTTGGCCGCTTACGGCATTTACTCACTGGCGCGTTAGGTGACCGACACGGATGATCTCTGCCAGTGATTCTACAGATGGACTACACTTATAGTGCCAGCCTAGTACGCTTCTAGCGAGTTCACACTTAGTGACCGCATGTACATATGTGCTACTTTTCAGCTTTAGCACTTAGTCATTTTGTACTCTCTTTTCTGTGAAGAAGAAGAAGAAGAAGCTTTCCATCTCTGTGTGCTTTGTGCTTGTCTTGTGTAGCTCTCTTGCATCCTCATTCTTTACACCTTTGTCCACCCAATTTGGGATTTTTGCATGAGAAGACGCCTTGGTAATCTTGTCAACTCCATTTCCTCTCTCTCTCTCTCTCTCTCTCTCTCTCTCTCTCTCTCTCTCTCTCTCTCTCTCTCTCTCTCTCTCTCTCTCTCTCTCTCTCTCTCTATCTCTGCTCATAGATTTAGTGGGCAAGATTTGAAGCTCTATCGAACCTCCTCCTTTCTGACTTTGACTTCCCTATTCCCTCTATGCTTTAAATCCTTTGAGGCTACAAACCAAGGCCCCCAAAATTGTGAAAACTCAGTTTTCTACTCTCCACTACCAAATCTTCTAGTCTTCCACTTGGCATATCTTGCCACTCGTGACTCCGATTGATGCACCGTTAGTTCTTGCTGACTTCACGTGATGCATACCATCCCCTAGTGTCATAAAAACTAATATCTAATACTTCCAAATGATTTTCTCATGCTAAACTGGTCATTTAATATAAGAAAGTACCAGGGGAGTAAAAGCTAGAATATTGGTAAGGCTGCCACCGGTCTTTGTCAGGGATCCAAAGGGCAACAGTCTACAAAAGAGCAATGTTCTTCAATAAGGCTTAAAAGATCTAAGGTTTAGCTCCATTAAGACTTCCATAGGCTAAGGTTCCTAATTTTTTTATTCAATTGTCCAAAGGCCAATGTAGGGGAAAATTGGATGGTCATGGGAAGACTAAAAAGTCTTCCCACCTCCTAGGAAGGGGGGGGGAAGCCCGTATTGTAGGGGATGAGAGAGAAACACACACACACTCCAAGGTTTCCCCTTTACACAAAGGGAATATTGGACACATGTCAAGCTCCTAGGCTAGTTGCCCCCAACCTCCCCTCAAATCCTATTGGATGGCCATAGAGGTGGACCAATGAGAATTAGGCTGGAGTAAATTTAGTCTAATCAAAGAACCAATAGAAAGTAAGATCCCTAGAGGACAGTCTACCAGGGGGCCCAATGAGCCTTCAGCAGCCCAATGGCTTTCCCAATTCCTATTGGTGAGAAGACTAAGAAGTCCAATGAGAATACCTAAAGCTCTCACAAAAGGGGAAAGGGGGACATATGTCACAAGGCTAGCAATTATGCTTCTAATTTGTGATTGGCTACACTTTACAGGGGCCAATGGGGTGCTAGCATGAGCAATTAGCAAGAGGGATCAACCAAGATGAGATAGAAGGTTGCGTTTTACTCTAACTCATTGCTACACACACACACACACACACACACACATACACAACCCATGTGTGCAAGAAGAACTCCGTCTCCTTCTCCAAGCATTGAGAAGTAGAGTCCTACACCAAAAACTCTTGGCTATGGAATGCAAATCCAACCAAGAGCCAAGCTTCATTGGCATGCTCATCTCCTCTACCAAATAATTACTAAGCTAAGTTATGCTATTAGAATGATTATGTGAGGAGAATACTTCTTTCTCGTAAGATACCTCTTCTTCCTCTTAATCTACCCTCATTCCCTGCTAGCTCTCACCATTTTTGAAGGTGTGTGAGGTCTTGGGACTGAGGCTAGGGACATTAGGTTTATTTCTCAAGCATAATTTGGGGTATGAAGCTTCCATCTTCATTACACCAACTAGTTTTATCAAGGAGCACAAAGATTGTATTGTAAAAAAGTCTCCTTTGATGGGAGAAGCTATAAAACAAAGCCTTTATGGAGGGGGGACCGGCTCCATGTAAATTTGGTCCTCAACTATTGTCAATTGCTCTATTTCTCTCTCTTTTCAAGTATTATCAAAGGCAAATTAGCTAGGTGTAAATTTCTATGTTGATCTCTCAAATTAAGTACTATATCTATGCTCATTAGGAACTTGTTCTTAATGAAATGCTCACTATGTTATCAATTTCTGCTACACACAAGTTACTAGTGCATTAAATGCTACATTGGTGTCAAAGCTATTGGTTTCTCTTTTCTTGCTCAAGAAGAGAGGTCCTCAAGCTTGCTACAAATGGTTGGTGTTATTAATTGCAAAAGAGTAAGTAGAATAGGGATTTTTCATCCTTGAAGCATGCCTGCTTTATGCAGTTAACGGGGACATTGTCAAGAGCTACGGTCTTAATAATGGAGTCCTACGGGGCTTGCCTATGGCTTAACCATTATTGAGCTATTAGAATCTTGACAGGAACCGGTGCTCTCTTGGCTCTGTTGAACCCCCTCTTGTATTCCTTGCAATTAATAATACTTCAGCCACGGGTATAGATGCTTGAGTGCTTATCTTTGAAGGTAAAGAGGAGTAGCAACTAGGGCTGACAAAGGAAAAGATATTTAAATTAATGTTGATAGCATTGATTTTGCTAATGAAAGAGCAACTAATGATGCCCCTATGCTTGTAAACTATCTTGGTCCTAGGCTTCAACAAGCCTTGGACAACCCATCCCTCAAAGGTGAATTGCTACAGCAATTGCACACACATGGTATTCTCCAAACTCCCCACCAAGAAGAGAGAGTACCTAGGAAGCTTCCTAGTGATACTTCCAAAAGAGGACTCTCTCTAATAAGGGAAGAAGAAGAGGATCTATACGAAGGGATCAAAAATCTACTACTCGATGATGCATCTCCTTCCCAAAGGAGAACCCAAGTTTCAATGATAGAGCCCCCACCGAAAGAACAAGAAAGAAGTGAGTCTCCCGCCACCTCGGTAGAGATGGATCCACGAAGACGGCCGGAAAAACGCTCTCCAACACCCCCTAAATGGAGAAGACCATCACATACTTCTCTACACCATAATTCAAAGAGGGACGAGAGGAAACAAGAGAAGAAAAAGGCAAGAAAGAGGTCACCCTCTTCTCCAACTTCTTCATCCTCTTCCTCTTTCGAAGAAAGTGAAGGGGCAGACAAGGAGGAACAAGGTAAGAAAAAGGCAAGAAAGAGGTCACCCTCTTCTCCATCCTCTTCATATTCTTCCTCTTCTGAAGAAAGTGATGGTGCAACTCTTGAACCACCTAAAAGAAGAGGCCATAGGAAATCCTATGCGGCCTGGAAGAGTTCGTCCAAACTCAAAAAGTTCAAACAGGGAGGAAAGAACATGTCTTTCCTTACCTACGATGGCACTTTTGGTGCTACAGACAAAGTCTTGGCCTTTATCCAACAATTTGATGCGGCGTTTGGAGATGAGGGCTTCACGGAGTCCTCTAAGCTAGGCCATGTAGCTATGCATTTTCAAAAGTCCGCCAGGCAATGGTGGTCTAGCCTACGAGCAAACGGTGAAGCTCCATGAACATGGAAAGCTTTAAGAGCTTCCATTATGAAGCATTTTTTGGCTACCAATGCCAAAGACAAAGTACTTACCAAATGGCGAAGTTTGAAGCTCTCTCCCTGCGAATCTATCCACAAATATGTAGACAAGTTTTGGGATTTACATCTCAAAGCCGCTGTCTTCAAAAAGATGGATTTTGGAGAGCAAAAATAACAATTTTGTGCGGGTTTAACTGAGGATATGGCAGAATATATTAACTCCCAAAGGCCACGCACCATATCTGCAGTCATACACCATACCATGGTGGCTTCACAAATCAACTTCCAACAAGGGGCTAAGAGAAATCTTAAGCTCACGAAAAACAAGGACTGAAACAAGCCTAAGGGGAAGGAAAACGTCCAAAAGTCTCCCAAAGGCAACCCCAACAACAAAAAAGCTAAGGAGAAGGGAGTTTATCAAGGCAAAAATAAACTCTCTCCTAAAGAGCTAGAGAGTTATCAAAAAGATAACTGTTGTTTCAAGTGCGGGGAGCAAGGGCATGCCTATCATGCTTGCCCCCACAAGAATACACCTAATGAGCCTCCTAGAGCTACCTTAGTCAAAATTCAAGAAGAGTATCCTCATCACAAAGGATCTCCTCTATGACATGCTTGGGGAAACGTAAGAGAACATGATGCTTTTATTCTCTTTGACCCTGGTTCTATTCACAATTTCATATCCACAAAGTTGGCCACCGAGCTAGGCATCCAAGCTTATGAGATGGGGGATGTCCTACCTGCGGATGGTGCTTTCAAGGGGCAAGAAGCTTCAGTCACTCCCTTAATTGGGAAATTGAGGCTCTATGTCCAAAGCTATGTGGACAAGGAGGATTTCTTTATCTCTCCTCTCAAGCACGAGGATGTAATGCTAGGGGCACCATGGTTTGATCGCATAACTGCCAATGTTAAATTTCCTAAAAGGCAAATCTACTTTAGGTTCAAGAAAAAAGATATGTACATAGATGCTAAGGAGTTGAGTAGTACCATACCTCTTGTACATAAGCAAGCTTTCAATAAGTCAATAAAAAACTCTATTTCCGTGTACATGATTTTTGTTAAAGATTGTCAAAATGAACCTAATGCTTTAGCATAAGAAATATAAACAATCAAAAGGAATTAGAGTTATCCAATTTCCTCAAGGGGTTCCAAGATGTTTTTATTGACGATATCCCTTGTGAATTACCTCCCAAACAAGATAATGTGACGACCATGCAATTGAACTTCTTCTAGGAAGTTCACCGCCTAATAAACCTCCTTATAGACTTTCCCAAGTTCAACAAGAGGAGATTTTGCAGCAAGTGCATGAGTTAGTTGAGAAAGGCATGGTTAGGCCTAGCTCATCTCCTTTTTGTTCACCAGTGTTATTAGTGAAAAAGAAAGATGGCACATATCATATGTGTGTGGACTTTAGAGCACTAAATAGGATCACTATCAAGAATAGGTTTCCCGTTCCATAGGTAGAAGACCTATTTGATAAGCTACAAGGGTCGACCTACTTGAGTAGAATTGACCTAAAAATTGGCTATCATCAAATAAGGATAGTTGATCAAACACACTACGTTTGATCTTTACGAGTACAATCTCATGCCTTTTGGCTTGACCAATGCACCAGCCACATTTAACCGCTTAATGGAGAAGCTATTTAGGCCTCAGCAAACCTTTACTGGAGTGTTCTTTAATGATATAATCATCTACTCTAATTCATTAGACAAACACAAGCAACACATCTAGGTAATATTTCAAGTTTTATGAGAGAATAAACTTTATATTAATCAAAAGAAAAGTGAATTTTTTGTACAAGAGATTCAGTATTTAGGTCACATTATCTCTCAAGATGGCATCCAAATGGATCCATCAAAGCTAGAGGTAATAAAAGGATGGCCTGATCCAAGGAATCTTCATGAACTAGGAAGCTTTATAGGTATGTGTGCATACAATAGACGCTTCATGGAAAAGTTCTCACAAATCGCGGGACCATTACACGACCTAACAAAGAAAAACGTGAAGTATATATGGTCCATCAAGGAGAACAATGCTTTCAAAAGGCCTAAAGAGAAGCTTATTTCTCAATATGTCCTTACACTATTGGATCTCTCAAAGCCATTTGAGGTCCAATGCGACGCTTGTGGTGATTGCCTTGGAGCTGTTTTTCTCCAAGAAGGGCACGCCATAGCCTATGAAAGTCAAAGACTCGACCTTGTTGAGCAAGCTCTAGGTATATATGAGAAGGAACTCTTAGCAGTTCTACATGCCCTAGATTTGTGGAAGCACTATATACTGGGGACTCCTTTCATTCTGCGAACGGATCACCAAAGCCTTAAGTACTTCATGACATAGACCAAGCTCTCCGACAAACAAATGAGGTAGGAAAATTTCCTTTTGCAATTTCATTTCCATATTGCTTACATTGCTGGCAAGCATAATCAAGTAGCCAATACGATCTCAAGACGGCCGAGAGTGAATGCGGTATTTATAGCAACTCACAATGATCTATCTTCTATGATAGATGAGTATGCTATCGATCCAAATTTTACAGATGTGATTTCAGCCCTTGCACTAGGGAAGAAGGAAGAACCATTTACCCTACAAGATGGTTATCTTCTCTATGGCAATAGACTATGCGTTTCTAACTCACTACATGAGAAAGTAATGTATGAATCTCATGCTCCTCTTTATGCGGGGCATAGAGGAATTCAGTCTGCCCTAAAAGGGATAGAAACATATTTCCATTGGCCTGCCATGAAAACAAACATACAAGAGTATGTTTCAAAATGTGTGGTATGCCAAAAGGCAAAGTTTGATAGAGGGAAGCAACCTGGCTTGCTTCAACCTTTTCCAATCCTTAATTCACCATGGGAGAGCATATCTATGGATTTTATCTTTGGATTGTCCAAGTCTATCCAAGGGAATACAGGAATATGAACGATAGTAGACAAGTTTAGCAAACAAGCACATTTCATACTTGTCAAAAAGACTATTAAAGCCCATCAAATGGCAACCCTCTTTATTTCACAAATCTTCAAATACCATGGCTTGCTAATGTCTATAGTGTCGGATATAGATCCTAGAATGACCAGTAATTTCTGGAAGGGTCTCTTTGAGAATTTAGGTACAAGGCTAAACTTCTCTTCGGCCTATCATCCCCAAACGAATGGCCAAAGTGAAATAGCTAACCTAAAAATTCTTGATCTACTAAAAGCTTATGTCACAAAAGTAGATCAAAAGTCCAAATGGGAGAAGTACTTACCCTTAGTGGAGTATGCTTACAATAACACTGTACATACTTCCTCGGGAAAAGCACCTTTTGAGGTGATAGAGGGAAGATCAAAAAGTCCCTTGCTATTTAAGGTACATGGGAAGATCTTCGATGCAGATGAATATAGCCAAGACCTGCAAGAATCTTTTCAAAATATTAAGGATGCTATATCCATCTCATAGTAAAGGCAAAAGGCTCTTGTTGAGATAAGCACAGAAGAGCCCTAGCCTTTAAACAAAATGATTGGGTATTGCTCAAGTTTCCCAAGGCTCGATTAAGGCACACAACGGGCAAGAATCCTACAGGACACCAAAAGTACTATGCTAAGTTAGCAAAAAAAGGTACTATGGTCCCTTTCAAATTCTTAGGCCAATCAATGAGATGACCTATCAAATCAAGTTGCCCAACCATTGGCTCATGCACAATGCCTTCCACGTGAGCCTATTAAAGCCTTACAAAGTAGATCCACCTCAAGAAGCAATCATTGAAGACCCACCGAAGATCAAGGACCAAGAAGAGGTGCTGCAACCCGAGTCCATTCTCCGACACAAATACAAGGTATTACGAGGCGGTAAGACTATCTGACGATATCTTATCAAGTTTAAAAATTATCCTTTTGAAGATGCTAGATGGATGCAAGGCATACAAATAAAGGATAACCTAAACCTTGTCAATGCTTACAATGATTCCCTAGAGTAAGCAAATGTAAATATGTATAAATGAACAAAGTTTTTTTCTTATAAGACTCTCTTTTTCTTTATTTGGCACACATGTTAATGAGTATGCATGCTTAGGATCATGTTTGTGGAGACGACGTCTCTCAAACACCAAGTAGAGCTTGTCACTCTACTATGGAATATTGATACGGACTAATGTGCATACATGCTTGCGGCAGCTAACGCTCTCAAGCACCAAATGGACTAGTCATCCATTCTGGGACGATGCTGTAGGGTAGAATAGGGGTCCTCTACCCGCTAGCAAACAGACTAATGACTAGGTTTTGTCTTCTCTACCTCATATTCGAGGACAACTATGATTTCAAGAGAGAGGTAATGTCATAAAAACTAATATCTAATACTCCCAAATGATTTTCTCGTGTTAAACTGATCATTTAATATGGGGAAGTACCAAGGGAGTAAAAGCCAAAATATTGGTAAGGATGCTAGACCGGTCTCTGTCAGGGATCCAAAGGGGGATAGTCTGCAAAAGAGCAATGTGCTTCAATGGGGCTTAAAAGACCTAAGGTTCAGCTCCATTAAGACTTCCATAGGCTAAGGTTCCTAATTTTTTTATTCAATTGTCCAAAGTCCAATGTAGGGGAAAATCGGATGGTCATGGGAAGACTAAAAAGTCTTCCCACATCCCTAGGAAGGGGAGGGCGAGCCCATATTGTAGGGGACGACACACACACACGCACACACACACACACACACTCTCCAAGGTTTCCCCTTTACACAAAAAGAATATTGGACACATGTCAAGCTCCTAGGCCAGTTGCCCCCAACCTCCCCTCAAATCCTTTTGGATGGCCATAGAGGTGGACCAATGAGAATAAGGCTAGAGTAGTTTAGTCTAATCAATTTAAAAATGCTTGATAAAAGAACTAGTAAAAAATTGGCTCCCTAGAAGACTATTGGACAGTCTACCAAGGGGTCCAATGAGCATTCAGCAGCCCAATGGCTTCCCTGATTTCTATTTCCCAGGAGACTAAGAGGTCCAATGAGAGTTTAATTGAATTATTTAAATACCTAAATCTCTAGCAAAAGGGGAAAGGGAGACACATGTCACAAGGCTAGAAATTATGCTTCTAATTTGTGATTAGCTAAGCTTTACAGGGGCCAATGGGATGCCAACATGAGCAATTAGCAAGAGGGGTCGACTAAGATGAGAGAGAAGGTTGCATTTTACTCTAACTCATTGCTACACACACAGACAACTCATGTGTGCAAGAAGAACTCCATATCCTTCTCCAAGCATTGAGACGTAGAGGCCAACAACTCTTGGCTATGGAATGCAAATCCAACCAAGAGCCAAGCTTCAATGACATGCTCATCTCCTCTACCATGCTATTCACTAAGCTAAGCTATGCTAATAGAGTGATTATGTGAGGAGAATACTTCTTTCTCGTAAGATACCTCTTCTTCCTCTCAATCTACCATCATTCCCTACTAGCTCTCACCATTTTTGAAGGTGTGTGAGGTCTTGGGACTAAGGCTAGGGACACTAAGTGTGTTTTTCAAGCATAATTTGGTGTATGAAGCTTCCATCTTCATTACACCAACTAGTTTTATCAAGGAACACAAAGATTGTATTGTAGAAAAGTCTCCTTTGATGGAAGAAGCTATAAAACAAAGCCTTTATGGAGGGGGGACCGGCTCCATGTAAAGTCGGTCCCCAACTGTTGTCAATTGTTCTATTTCTCTCTCTTTTCAAGTATTGTCAATGCCAAATTAGCTAGGTGTAAATTGCTATGTTGCTTTCTCAAATTAAGTACTCTATCTATGCTTATTAGAAATTTGTTCTTAATGAAATGCTCGCTATGTTATCAATTTTTGCTACACACAACCTAGAACCTGGTCGAACCCAAAAAACCTCCTATTGGTATGCCTTCTAATGCGGTCAAGTTGGCACACGTGACCCCTGGTAAATCTTCCTTTGACCATAACTTTCTCTCTAGAGCTCCAATCAATGATCCAAAAAGATCGGAATGCTCCATAATTCAAGGATTTCAATCCTATATGCTTATATCACACTGGCCACCTACCTCCACATACACTGCCTTTGCGGATATGTTATGCATTCCATTTTTAGATAGCCGTATTTTGCAGATCGTGGCTCCGTTTGAGGAGCCGTCTAGACCCGCTTCTATAGCATCTTGAGCACTACATTCTAGGTCATATTTCTTGCACATTGAACACTTTGACCTACCATCCCAATTGGCCCCTTCTGGAGCCCTTTTGGCAAAAAAAAAAGCATCAAGCATACATTCCCACCGTGACTTGCTTGCCCAAGGCCTTTGTACCTACCTCAACACTTCACCATGCACCTATTTGTAGCCTTACCACATCATATGCAAGATAGATAATGATGCTCTTAATCTAGTATGCCCTCCATTCCAAGCACTTCTAGCAAGGGTAGTGACTTGAGGTTCTTCACCAAGGATGTGCCCAATCACTAGAGCGATTAGCATAGAGAAAAATGCTAGTCTAGATTTTGATGCATGAAAATTTACTCAATCTTGTAAATAATAATGCCTAGGAGTGAACCATTATCTCTGATACCACATGAAAGGTAACGATGTTATGGTGGAAATGTTAATGAGCCATTCATGGTGTGATTAATAAGTTAATTACAAGGATATTAGAAAGAGATTGCCACTCATGCTAATAGAAAATCATGCTTAGATTGAGAGAAAATACTACATGCAAATGGTGGATACAAAGTAGGTGAAAGTGATGGCTAAATACTGGATACAAAGTGTGTAGATTAGATTATTTTATAGAGTTGGGAGAGGGTATCTGATGGGCATAGGCAGTGATATCAAGTGTGTAGGCTTCCTAAGTAGAAAGAGTTGTGGTGACTAGTGCAGATGTGCCACACACCCGAACAAATCTAACCAAAGAGCATGAAACGATCTAAGAACTCTAGCATTTGGTGATGTGTCAATGTATGATGCATCCTATTATTCACAACCTATGGAATTTAGTTACAAACATTTGAATAATCAATTTATCAAATAACCGATAATGCACTTTAGAATTGAACTACAGAATGAGGCCGATCTTATTATGTAGTTAGGGGAATTAGTGACCTAATGTCAAGATGCTCATATGTTGAAAAGATGATCTCCTATGTTAAAAGTGTTCAACGTAAGGTGATAATACATGATGCTACTCAAAGGAAGATGATCATGGTTCTTAAAATTTATTTGAATTAGTCATTCAAAGGCATCGTGGGGTATATATGCATGTATTGGATGCAATCATACTTGTATGCCATAGGTGTTTGACATAGATAATGTATAAAGTTTGAATGGTTTATACGGTTAGCCCCGTTTTCATTGAGAGGTTCATAAGGTAGACAGTAGGCACATCGATCGTTTAGCAATACCTTTGATTGGGTATTTTGTCCATTTCAAAACGACCTGCTTAGGTGAAAATCATTGAGAAGCACTAAGGTACAACATCCACCATGTTGTATAAATTTCTAGATTATTTAAATGTATTTCCATAACAGTAGTGCAAGTAGGTGATTACTCTCGAGTTGCATATGATTCTTGTTTGGAGGAGAGAGATCCTCAAGTTGCTTTTGTTCTGAGAGTGTTTGGCTTCCAAAATCCAAAAGCCTTCAATTTGTAAGCATTAGGAGACAAACCCTCCATCACATAAAGTCGTCATCTCAGCTCCACTTTTGGCATACATGTCCACGAGCACACTATGAACAAGAATTTGTTTTAGAGATGATGGCTTTTAGTGAACATGCTCTATCAACAAAGGATCCTCACTAGTTTTTGGCACTTTACATTAGGTGTGTAGTGCTCCATCACAAGTGGAAAATAGCCTATTATCGGTGGATGTCTTCATACAAAGAATCACCTTGTAAAAAATTAGAGAAAGGAGCTTTTAGTGAGAGGAATCCCAAACTCCGAGTAAACTTTTTCGAGCGATGAGAAAATTGAGCGAGTTAATGAGAGGCACTTTATCAAAACACACCTAACCAAGAGTTCCTCTGAGTCACTCATTAATATAAGTCACTTATTTCTTCACTTGAAAGAGTAAATAAATTGGCGGTTAAATTTACGAGTGGATACGCTAAGCAAGAGGTGGGTGCTAGCAAGCCTGACGACATTGGATAACTCTTGAGCTTGTTCTTTCTTGTGTTTTTGCTAGCAACTAAAGAAACCTCGTAGCTTTTCCATTATCCAAAGGAATTTTGTGAGTTTGTGAAAATAATTTTTCTCGAATACTAGTCTAACATTACTGACATGCTTCTGTCTACAGGCCTTCTCGTGCATCAATGTTCGACGCCCCCCCTCCCCCGCCCAACTTTTGCACTATATTTGAGTATTTTTGAACTCTTTGCTCATGGGGAAACCTTATAGCTTACTATCATGAATATTTTAGGGTGCTGTGAATTGAAACCGTCACCTATTTGTTGCTATTTGTTGACGAGTATCAATATCCTCGTTCAGTTTTACTTAGCTTTTATGAGGAATCTACCAAGATCCCAAAGAGAAAATTGAAGGTCGACTGCAAGCAAGAAGTTTGTGTTGCTTCGACTATTGCATGCTTATCTCCTCACCTTTCTTGAAAAGGAGAGTCTCGATAAAATCCATTAAGATTTTGTTTCCCACTTGTTCTAATCCCCCTCCCCTCTCTCTCTCTCTCGCATCGTGCATGCAATAAAGACAAAGATTCTAGAGTCCAAACCCTCTATTTGCATCCAAAAGACCTCTCTCTCTCTCTCTCTCTCTCTCTCTCTCTCTCTCTCTCTCTCTGAATGTGCAACACATCTTTGATGACTCTATAGAAATTCATGTGATGTAGCCTACACACAAAAAGACCCTGCTCCTTCTCAACAAGACTGTCTGCCACCAAATCCACATCCAATCATGCCATCACCATCCTCAAGTGCAAAGATTGTTGGGCGAGGGCTATAACATTTTTTTCTTTTGAGAGGAAACTCTCTCTCTCTCTCTCTCTCTCTCTCTCTCTCTCTCTCTCTCTCTCTCTCTCTCTCAGTTTGGTTCTAGAAAACCTCTGATGAGTAGGTGACAGGAAGTGTTTCCACCCAACTCTTAACACTATGTGGCCTTAAAAGGTAGGGTGAAATTGTTGCCGTGCGCCTTGCTCACTAAAAATAGTTTTAGCAACCAATGGAAAAAACAAGAGCATTGGAAATCTCTCAATTTTTAGTAAAAATCTATGGGTTTTTTGTTATTTTTACCCTAAAATCCTCCAAAATTTTGTCGGTTTCCATCAAGGTGACCCTCCAAGCTAGCCGATAATTTTTATTTTTTGTCCTTAAAAATATACTAAAGATCGTTTTCTATGAACAGCGGTTGTGGGCGTAACACAATGAGGCCTTTTTAATCGTGGGCTACTATTAGTGAAAGATAGGGTGAGAATCAAAATTGTTAATCACAAATTTTTATTAATAATAGAAATAGTCATTTCGTCCAACTTCCGCTCTCTCTCGTTGTATGGTAAAAAGAATCTCCCTCAAAAGGGTTGTGCCAACACATACGCTTTTGAGAGAATTTTTTTTCTATAACACATTCGTAACTTTAAAAAAGAAAAGTCTATTCACTTTCCTCAGCACTAAGTAACACCCATATTTAAGAAGGGGAGGCAATAGTATCAAAGGCAGAAAAGCTCATGTGCAAAAGCCGTTGAGATCGCAGCTGCACAGCTTTCAAATATAAAACTAAACCTAGATAGACACTAATCCTGGACAACCTGGGAATGAATGTCACCTCACAATATAAGGTCATAAAAACGACTAGGAATACATGATGCCCGCGTGGGTGAAGTGGTTAGCTTATGTGACCCTCAACCCAGACTGCAACATCATCGGTTTAAATCCCAACTGTGCACCTCGTTTTTTCCACTGACCAGGTTTACTGTGCCACGCTTTTTGTGCGGCACTGTTTAGTGCGCCTCAAGATCCCCCCCTCAACCCGAACCGTCGATCCCATTACTCCACCTTGCATTAAAGATGGGTGTTACTTAGTGCTAAGGATTCACTTTGCCTTTAGTTGAGAGAGAGAGAGAGAGAGCGCTTTTATAAAAAAAACCCTATTCACTTTTGAACTCGCTATAAAAAGACAAAGTTTTAAAAAAAACCCTATTCACTGTTGAACTCACTGCTTTTTTTCTATTTTAGACTTTGTCTTTTTGTAGTGAGTTCAAAAGTGAATAGGTTTTTTTTTCAACTCTTTGGTTATGATTCATGTTATTGCATTGCTCACCATACGGATGTCCCTACTTTCACATCCTCGATCGTAAACAAACCTCGTTCAAATAGCATCCGCATCTGCTACTCATTACCTTCTTGAAACGTCCCTCCTTCCTTGCATGCAACCATTCGCCATCCCTGTGTGCTACTCCTTGTCTACAATTAGCTCGCACCTCCTCCCATGCGCTATATTCAAGCAACCCTCTCACCCCATGGCAGCGGCCCAACTTGACTTCTTGGCTTGGCACACCTTTGACGCCTCCCAGTAGTACACAACCTCCTGCTCTATTGTCAGGATGCTCACGGCCTTACCTGCTCACATCTTGCAATCCTCCTCTCATGTAGCCCCCCCTCCCCCCCCCGACCGCCTTGCTCGCCACCCTCCTTCATGCAGCCAATTATGCTATGAACTCCCCCTCTAACCTACATGGCCACATCCCATCGCTATCATTTGTTCTTGCACAATGAGCCTCCCTTGACTCTATGCTCTGTGCTACATTCTATGAGCATGATACGTGGCAAGGAGAGAGAGAGAGAGAGAGAGAGAGAGAGAGAGAGAGAGAGACCTACTTCCACCTCTACCTGCTCCTCTAATGGACTCTTGCTCGGTCTCCACTGCCCCTGTTTGGAGCCCCCTCTCTCTCTTGCTCCCTTCATCATTGCTTGTGTGCACCGAACAAAAAATCTATCCACCTTTGACTTGGGTTTCAAAAAATATCTCTGCCTTGCACGTGCATTTTCCTCTCAAAGAAATAAGAGAATCCACTGAGATTCCCCTTAATAAGCACCTAAAAAAATATTGGGAGAACCTACCTACTCTTGGATCTATTCCAACTCTATTAACTAGAATCTACAAAGATTCCTCCCACTCTTAGCTTCACCTCCATTCCTGCTAAGCATTAGCAAGCCCCATCCCTGGCCTACACTCCACGTTCCTTTCTTCCCGTCCCTACAGCCGTCACCATCGATCACTCTCGGCTCCCTCTCCCACCTACCACATTGACCCTACAAAGCTTGTTGCTAGCAGTTGAATGAGGTAGAGGGTTCGCTCTCATGGCGCAGGATAAGAGCTGAAAATTGCATAAGTCATGAGCGCCAAAGTGATGCAAATGGCGTAAGTCACAATGGAGAGAGAGAGAGAGAGAGAGAGAGAGGGAGAGTGCATTTCTTGCAAACATCACCAAGGTAGGAGCAAGGGCAATCATTTTAGGCATACAAAGATTGCCACGTTGTCAAAAATCAAACAAAATTCTAAAGCTTGCACAAGAAACAATGTTGGCCATTGACCCTCGCAATGCTATCATGCCTTGCTTCTACCCTAGATGCCAACACCTGGCATCTGCCTTTGAAATCTAGAGCCGCCTCCTTTCTTGTGTTCCACACGTGCCCCTCGGACCCACCTAAACACACCCTTTCCCTTTTCATTTCACTTCCTAATCTTATGACTGGATCTTGCTAGGTACCGCCCAAATAAATTGAACCAAAATCATTAATACATACTCTCTTTATATTAAAGGCAAAAGTGAATAGTAAATCTTTACAGTGTGTTTTTTTTTAAATGCCCCTCAAAGGTAAACGTCGATCGGTCGGCGCACACCCTTTGACGATTTTTTTTTTTTTTAAGAGAGAGAGAGAGAGAGAGAGAGAGAGAGAGAGAGAGAGTACGGAATAGAAAAATATTTTTTTTTTTGATCGGTGAAAATAAGGGCAAAATTGGATCACTCCCAGATTTTAGGTCAAAATTTGAAGCTTTTGTCGGTAATAACACTCTTCAATGTGTTTTTTTTTTTTTTAATGTCCCACAAAGGATATACGTCGGTGCACACCCTTTGAGGGAGACTTTTTTTTTTAAACTACGGGGAGGGGGGGGGGGGGGGGAAGAGAGAGAGAGAGAGAGAGAGCAAGAATAGAAAAATACATTTTTCCTAACCAGTGAAAATAAGGGCAAACTTGGATTACTGTCGATTTTTAGGTCAAAATTTGAATATTTTGCCAATAATGACACTAAAACTTGTGTGAAATTCTTGATTTTCTTAAAGGCGCTCAAAAGCTATCCGAGACTCTACAATTTCAGCTAGTTATAATACACTAGAGCCCCGGATTTTTTCTAACCTTGAGAGAGAGTCTCACTTCTTTCTTTCGAATTTTTATACACATCGAAGAGTTTCAAAATAAAGGTCCATTCACTTTTATATTTTGGAATGACTTCACATCCCTTGTCACACTAAAGCAATTGCCCCACCTTCCTTTTGCAAATGGTCGTTAATGATGCTGTCACATTGGACTTGAAAACAAAAGCTGGGCATTTTTCTTAGCAAATGGGAGTAGCCCAGGTGGTTAAATCTCTAGCTAGACGTTCACAAGCACATGTGTAGCATGGGGGGGAGAGAGAGAGAGAGAGAGAGAGAGAGAGAGAGAGAGAGAGAGCATGTGAGAGGAGCCATGTCTTGTGCGTTATGGTCCAAGAAAGAAGAGAACGCACTTGCAACAAGAAAGAAAGAGTGAGGGGATACGAGAGGAGAGACAAAGAACCTATGAAATGTCTATTCTCTACAGCTCTCGGAGTCAAAGCCTCATGATGACATGAAGACAAATCAACACACATAGATCATTGCTCTATTAGGATTTGAAGGTAATTCTACACATGCTATGGAGAGAGAGAGAGAGAGAGAGAGAGAGAATATAGAAGGAAACTATAGACATGGTCCTTAGGTGGCATTCCCCCTCTGCTTCATCCTTGATGTTGAGGATGGGGATCAAATTGCACCACATAGAACAACATGGGCCCATGCCATATAAGTATTTGCTCGGATTTTGGTTCGCTTAAAAAAATATCGCTCGGTGTATGGTAAGACTCGTTTAATGAATGTGTTGTATCGAAGAACTGTTCGTACTTTTTAGCACTTTGTATGAGGTTTGTGATGGTCCACCATGAGTTCATGATAGCCTAATATTTCTACCCACCTTTGCACATGATGATGGCTACAATCACAAAAGTGCCTGAAAACTTCTCAGCATCATGTGTAACCGATGTGATTACTAGATGAAATTGTCATAATCATAAATGTTCCTAAAAAATATTATCGACATCGAGTGTAGCTAGGGTGAATGTAAGATAGAAAACAATTCACAATGCCACCACATAAAGCTATTACATAATAGAGGTACCCGACAAACTTCATGGTGTTAGCTGAGGTGGCTATAAGATGAATCATTTTTCTGCCTTACTAGATGGTTCAAGAGCCCAGAGTGGACATCAATATGTATTGTTCTTTGTTTTTTGAGTTTTTGTGCATCTATGTACAAGAGAAACAGAAAATCAAAGAAAAAGACACAAAAAGACAAAGACTTCTATTTCAGTACAAAGACATAGAGAGACTCGAGCTTATTGAACAAACATAAATACAAAGAGTGTGATGTTGTTTGACCTTCTCTTTCTTTTTGTAGACCTTTGTGCCTATCAATGATCCTATTCAAAACAAGAACATAAAGTTTTTTCACAGGATCATTACTAAGAGACTACAATGATTTATTTAACTTCATAAGTACAATTTGAAAAGAACTATCTGGCCTGCCTCTCACTGTAGACTTACTAACTATGGATACAATTATGGCAAGCAAGAATGCATGCATTGTAGCTCATCTTGTGAGTTGAAGTGATACACACATATAGAACATATAAGCTTGAACATCATTTTAAAATTTACAATAACATATTGGTCTGTATTCATAAGAAATATCATGTATATAAATACACAGAAGAATATCTTTTTCAAAACAAAAACTTAATGATCCTCACGTTAGAGGAGAAAAAAAGTATACGAGGGAAGGACATGTTTCCGAAGATTTATAAAAACTAGGTAAGGATGGTGCCACCTCCTTGCCATACTTACATATGGTCTTTTTTTTATGGGCATAATCATGCAAGCATGTAATGCATTGTTCTTCAATAATAACAAAATTGACCATTTAGAATGAAGCTACCTTCCAAAAAATGCACCAACATTAATTGTTACTATATTTATTAATATTTATTTTGAAGGTGCTTGATTAACATGGACAATCAAACTCTTTTGCAAAAAACAAGGAGGCATGAAGCAAAGGAATAGTCTATCAAAAATAGGAAAGCAAACTTTAGACCTGTCACACTCGGATGATTGGATTTGGGCGTCTCTCAAGGCTCAGCATGGGTTTGAGATTGATCTGTAATTTTCTGTTCTCTTTCTAATACAATCACTCACAATTGTGAGTTTTGCCAAAAAAAAAAAAGATTTGATGCATCTTCATGGTCCAAAATATATATGTTACTAGAACAATGTCAGTCAATATGTAGCACAATACATCAAGAAACCTCATAATGTGATCAAGTTGTGCACATTTCTCTTTCTCAAGAGATCACCCTAAGAAAGACAACTTGAACAACAACCACATGCATTTTCAGTAGTGGTCTTGTTAGATGAAGTAGAGACCCACAATGTTATAGTTCATTGGTCAAAGTGCTCTAATGGTAAAAGGAGTCGCAACTAAAATGCAAAGTATCGTGGTGTTGCTTCCAGACAACACACAATATATTTTTAACTCATACCAACTTCAGACTCCACTAATAAGTGTGATAGATATATCTATTGGAGGAATTCCAAACACTGAGAAATATTTTTTGAGCAAATAAAAAACCGAGCAATAACATCCAATCAAGTATAACAACTTACATATCATTGTCAACTCTATATATTTTGTCAATATTTCATGTCACATGGGAACACCCAAAGCCTATAAAGACCTGTCATAAAATCTAATATCTAACCAACCCAAATGATTTTCTCATATTAAATTGATCACTTAATGTGGGAGAATAAATGGGAACAAGTGTTAAGATATAGATATGTGCTTATAGATCTATCTCAACACGGGGCCAATAGTAAAGGGGCCCAAATGGGAGATGGTCTATCAAGAGCAAGGCTAACCAATGGAGCATAAGACCTTAGGGTTAGCTTCATTGAAGACCTCCAATAATGTGTGTAAAAGTCCTTTGACCTTAGGTAAGCTAGGGCTGAGCTTGAGGTGGGAACCCGGCCCAAGCTCAAGGTGCTTGTCGTGCTTGAGGTGCTTGTCCTGCTTGAGGTGCTTGACTTGGTGCATGATTATGGTGCTTGAGGTGCCTTGAGAAGCTTGCCTGAGATGCTTGTGGGAACACCCCCTACTTCAAGTGCTTTGTCATGCTTGATGACTAAGGTGCTTGAGTTCCTAAAGTCAAAAGCATCCCTACAAGAGGGGGGGCGAGCCCTTTTCCTAGGGATTGGAGAGAGAGAACACACACTCACACTCACAAGGGAAGCCCCATCTTGAAGAGGCAGCAAGGACACATGTCAGGTCCCTACCCATGTTACCTTCATGTGTTGCTTGAAGCCTAGTGGCTAGGCTTCAAAGGGGTCCAATGATAAATTACTTGAATTATCTAATTGATTTTGCATTTATCAAGTCCTCTCTCTCTCTCTCAAAGGGGAAAGGGGGACACTTGTCCCAAGGCTACCCATGTTGCTTGTGATTGGCTAGGCCTGGAGGGGTCCAATGAGCTTCAAGCATGAGCTACAAGGGGGGGTCGACCCAAGCAAGCTAGGGGGGTGCTTAGGGGGTATACTCACCCACACACACTCACAAGCACTCTCATTGTGTACTATGCAAAGTGCAAGAGCTCCCTCTCCTTCTCCAAGCAAGTAGAGGTTGAGAGCCTACACCAACACTCTTGGCTATGGAGTGCAAATCCAACCAAGAGCCATGCTTCAATGCTTAATCTTGCCATCTCCTTCTTCTTCATTACTATGCTATTATGTATGCTAGCAACAAGAGTATGATAAGTGAGGAACTAATTCTTTCTCCTACGAAATGTTTCTTCTTCCTCTTCCCTACCCTCATTCCCTGCTAGCTCTCTCCACCTTCGAAGGTGTTTGAGGTCTTGGGACTGAGGCTTGGGATAGTTAAATCTTTCTTCAAGTTTATGTTATGTTTGTGATGCATGAAGCCTTCCATCTTCATGGCATCACCTAGGTCACTAGGAACACAAAGACTGTATTGTAACAAGTCTCTCTTTATGGGAGAAATCATAATACAAATGCCTATTGGAGGGGGGACCGGCTCCACATAAATCCGGTCCTCAACTGTTGTCATGTTCTCTAAACTCTCTCTCTTGCAAAAGTATTGTCTATGCCAAGTTAACTAATTGCTATGATTATGTTGCTATCTTCAATTATGTCAACCCGCTATGCTCACAAAATCATTTCTTGAAAGTACTCTCATTAAATTCCTCTACTCTCACATATTAAGGCAAATTCCATTACAAAGATCTTTATATTTTCTCTAAAATTTTGGAGTCATCTCCATGTAAATGAATACAAGAGGTAGTTTTCCTTGTACTTGTGCAACATTCCATGATTCTCTCTCTCTCTCTCTCTCTCTCTCTCTCTCTCTCTCTCTCTCTCTCTCTCTCTCCTTCCTTCTCCTTTAAAACTATTTGAAAAACAAATGTGTTGCCAATGCAAAGCTAAGCAATGCTAGGCTACTATGTGCATACTAGAAGCTCCAAGCCTTGATCACGTACGAATCCACCCAAGGTAACACTATGATGTAGTGCAACTTGCCAAGTATATCAATCAACTTGTCGTTTACCATGGCTATGCTTAGATTTGATATGCTCACATCAACAAGTGGCCATGCGAAGTGAGAGAGAAGCAGCAAAAGCAGAAGATTGTGGGTGGTAGAAAGCCAAAGGAATGGCCTACGCAAGATTTGATATAGGCAACATCACAACCGGCAAATCATTTAGCAACATGAGAGTAGGGCATCTCCAGACATCATGTCTACTATGGATTGTGGGCAACGAGGATGAGGAAGTAGAGATGGTGATGGGCAAGGGGAGGAGGCAAAATGCTGCAAGTTGTAGAAAGTACGTAAGAAATCTATACTACCATTTACCAACACTAGAGGGGAGCATGATCTTGACCCCCACGATATGCAGCATTGAGTACTTATTTACTAGTGAGCATTGACCATTCCAATAGTTAATGTTCACCTACCTGTTTGTTTGGCCAGCACAGCTTATGGGCGCCCTCCTATCCGTACACAGATTTTAGAGCACATTTTTGACACATTGTACTTTATTTTTTCAAGATCCATGTACATGAGCAAGTGTAATTTTGATCCTAGACCTATAGATTTTTGAGTTGTAGATGTCTTATTATGTATGCCAGAGTAGCTGACCAATGGCCATTTTTTAAGCCCTAGGTATATAATAAGATAATAGATTTAATTTGAAAGAGACACAGTTTTTTGATAGAAAAGGAGCTTTGTTGTACGTATTGTCAAGCTACTTTGTAATCAACATAACTCTTGATTGTGTAATCTATTTGAAATTTGAAACTTGCATTGTGTTCCTCTTCTCTTGCTCTTTCATTTAAGTGTAAGCATTTCAAGTTCCATCACGGTTTGTGACAAAGTGTTTCTGAGCCTTATCTTCAGTTTTTAGTACTCAATTTTATTTTATGACATTTTGACCATAGGAGAGTGTATTAGCACCACAATCAAACATCTACAGCACAGTTGTTTGGCACTAACATAATGTCAATAATCAAGGAAGTGACTCAAATGGGGAACAATCACCTATGGTCGAAACGTCAAAAAACAACTATTAATGCACTCAAAACAATAGTTTTAGCTTGCAAATAGGCCATTGAAAACCACAAGAATGGTTACACTTAAATTAAAGAGCACTAGACAAGGAACACAATGTAATTCTTGGAAACAAATTTGGATCACGAGATCTCGAGAAAAATCAACTACAAGTAGCGTAACCACTCTCAGTCATACATTTCAACCTCTCCAAAAACCTTTGATAATGACAAGTGCCGTGTTCAAACTTACAAAATTAGGCTTTATACCTAGGGCTTCTTTTGGTCAGTGGTGGCTAGCTTACAAGGCTCAAACTCAGAATCAATTATTACAACTTAGATTTTTACAAAAGTTGGGCTCAATGTTCACTTGACTAAAAATCAGAGTTCCTCTTATTTAGAAGGATTTTCTTAGAAAAATAATGGAAGTACAAAATTGGTGGCTTTATGACAAGGTGGCCGACTAGGAGGGTGCATGTCTGGTGCACCTACTACCATTTCCCCCTTCCTAGCCATTGCACATCCTCGCGCAAGCTTGGTCTTCAGGTTGAGTTTCACTTCTTCTTTAGCACTAGAATGGTAACAGGACACTTTTATGTCCTTGGACACTTTTGTGTCCTGTTAAGTGACCATTTTGCTTGAATTATTTGAAGAGTATGAAAATGAATTTCTAGGTGCTATATATCCACAAAGTTGCCTTATGAGCTGAAAAAAACCTAGCATTTTTTTTAAGTATCAATCTCACCATTAACCTTACTCTTGCACAACATTTTTGAAACTAAACTATGTGAAAAAACGGGTCTTGTTTTTGGCTTTTTTTCAATTTTTGGCAACTATACCACTCTAAACTTCATGTTTGTGAGATTTAGATGGCTAGAGGTTAGGCCTTCATAGTTCTCAACATGTTTTGATGGTTGTAGGGAGAGCTAAGTGTTAAAATTGAAAGTTATGACCAATTTACAAGAATTGCATAACCCTGTTTTTTGGGCAAAATTAGCACTTGTATGATTTTTTTGGTGGCTTTCTTGATATCCAAATTCAATTTTGATTGTGTAAGTGTAATGTATAACATACAGCTAATCTTCCTTGAGTTTTGGGAGACCTAATATGCTATATAGCATAGTATATGATGATGGTTGAGTTTTTTGATTGATGAAGAATACGATACATTTTAGAGTAGCAAGTATAACTTTCTCAATATTGCTAGTTTCTTAGGCAAAATGTGTGTATTTTGTAGGTAGTAACCATATCTAATCATAGACTACAAATTTGGCTAGATATTGAGTAGTTTCTATGGGTTTCTAGAGGTCATAATGCTAAACCCAGTTTTTTCATGTTTGCTGTATTTAGCACTTTATCATTGCCCACAAAGTTCCAATTGTAAGAGATCCATTATCCTTTGGACATGCTCCATGGCTCCTTTTGAATCCAAAGGTCCAAAGGGAACTAAGAAAACATGTATATAGTATCTGTATTGAGCGTGACTATAGAAACTTTGATGATAGGTCCGCAGAATGGCAAAAATGCAACTTTTTTGTACCTATTTTTTTTGCCCAAAAAAAAATGGTGAGGTAAAAGCAACCATATGTTTTGTTCACCAACCCACTGAAGTTAACGGGGCATTTTATCTCATGTCCTACAAAAATCCCCACTCTTATTTATATGCAATCAACCATAAGAAATTGTTGTTTTGGGCAAAATGCACTGGTCCATCAACTTTGGAGGCTTGTAGTGACCAAGGGATGAGAAAAATTACAAGTTTCTCATTTTTCCCATATGTAGTAGTTATTGAACTATAAGCTCATGAAAGGATTTTTCAAAATGAGTGGATCTACTATGGTTTTGGAATTTTTTCCCAAAACCCTGAAAGGATACTTTTATGTCCTGTTAGGTTACCATTCTAGTGCTAAATTAGTAGTCAAAGGTCCTATTCTCTAGTGTCTTTGTAATTCTTCAAAAAAAATTGCCTTGGGGCCACCATATCCGCTTGGACTACCAATTCCTTGAAAGGATTGTTCATGATTGCACTTTGATAATCAATGTGGCAAGTTGGCAGATCCTTTGTCAAAGGGTTAAAGATGGTGGAGTCCACCTGGAAATATCCGATCATGAATGCCTCTTCAAATGTTTGCATGTAGTGTGAGGGCAAAAACATGACTCTGGTCTACATTCGTTGTAATGGGGTTGGCTACTAACTTGAGAGTAGCGGAAATTAATGAGAGTACTTTTGAGAAATTAATTTGTGAGCATAGAGGGTGATCATAATTAAAGATAGAAACATAAACATAGCAATTAGTTAACTTGAATACTTTTGCAAGAGAGAGAATTTAGATAACATGACACAATTGAGGACCGAATTATGTGGAGCCGGTCCTCCCTCCAATAGGCATTTGTATTATAATTTCTCCCATCAAGAGAGACTTGTTACAATACAATCTTTGTGTTCCTTGTGACCTAGGTGATGCAATGAAGATGGAAATCTTCATGCATCACAAGCATAACATAAACTTTGTGGAAAGCTTTAACTATCCCAAGCCTCAATCCCAAGACCTCAAACACCGTCGAGGGTGGAGAGAGCTAGTAGGGAATGAGGGTAGGGAAGAGAAAGAAGAAACATTTCATAGAAGAAAAAACTAGTTCCTCACTTATCATCACTCTTCTTGCTAGAATACATAATAGCATAGTAATGAAGATGGAGAAGATAGCATACATACCTCCAAGCCAACTCTTCTTGATTTGGAATGCTTTGATCGGAGGAGATGATATTTCTATTTTCCAAATTGGAGCGATATTCTATCGTTCTTTGCGCTTTAGAATCCGTAACTTTGCTTCCTCCTTCACTTGGTCTTGAATGGCTTGAGATTTCTACCTCCTTTTCTTTGCTTTATGAATATCCAACATGTGAGCAGTGAGAGGTATACAGTATTTCTTTAAAATGCGACCATTGATCTAGTTAGGTGTCTCCTCTTGCTCTTATGTTACAAGTTGTATGACACCACTAGGTGATATGTCATTGATCACAAGTGGGCCATTACCTCAAATTTTTAATTTCTTGGAGTGTTGCTTCGAGGTATATACTAATACATAGTCTCCCTTTTGAAACTCCTTATTTAGCATGTGTTGGTTATGAAATTCTTTCATTTGTCATTTTTGTAAATAGATTGCTGCAATAGCTTTTAGTCATAATTCATCTAGTGTGGTTAGGTGTTCAAGTCTACTAAACAACTTGTGTCCAATCCATCCTACATCCTCTGTGACTTGTAGTGCAGGAATCAAGAATAATAAGAGCATTATGGCATTGATCTCAAACACCAAATTAAGGGGTGTCATATTCAATGTCCTTTTGTATGCTACCATACATGTCCATAGAGCTGAGTGTAGTTTTTGATCCCAATCGTCTCTTGATTCATTTACAATTTTGGTGAGCACAATGCAGAGATTTTTTTGTACTTCAGCTTGCCCATTTTCTTGAAGGTGATATGGCACTGAATTTGAATGAAGCACCATAATTTCTCACAATAGATAGTTGACCATATTGTTTATGAAGTGAGTCGCTCAATCACTTATTGTCTCTATCGAAATCCCATATCGAATGAAAATGATCTCGTATAAGAACTACACTGCCAACCTGGCATCATTCTTTTGTCTCTTTGGCTTCTACCCATTTGGTTAGATAATATGTGGCTACTATGATTTATTGAGCATGTGTTCAATAGGACGGTGGCAAAATAGGTCCAACAAAGTCTATCCTCCCCATTAGGCAAAATCCCTTGCACCCATCATTGGTCTTAATGGCATTTCATCCATGTACAGAGTTGGCCACTAGATCCTTGTAAGAAGTATTTCTTTTGTGGCTTTATCTGCTGCTAAAAAGTGACATCCTCTTGGTCTGGCATGTCTTTGCTTAAATACTAGAATGTATTTGTTTCTTATGGAATATATTTGCAAGTTGTTATTGATCCCCCTTTCATAAAGGTGATTTTCAATGATTGCATAATTTTTTGCTTCTCGCTGGATTGAACATAGTCTGGATCTGCTCATGTCTATTGACAAGACTCCTTTTTCTAATTAATCCACAATGTATTTACCCCACTTGGCTGCCTTTTCTACTCTAAAAAGTGTAGCATGTTTGATTGGTATCTGAATTGCACAAGCAATACATGAACTAACATAGTTATAGACACTTCACTGCATATGAGGCCTATACATCCCAAGTCGCATCAATCTCTATAATGTCTACGTTTTTTCATTATGAATTTCCATTGTTTGTATGTGTGGTTTCCGTAGGTACAAATCCTTATTTGAAGACTCTATACATAGCCTAAGTATTCCATCCTTTCCTTGCTTGCATAGCCGTCCTGATATTAGCATAAGCGAGCGTGTTTGCTCAATGACTGATGGTTGTCTTTCAATCTGTAGAGAACCAATGGTGAGAAATGGTATTGCATGTTCACTCCACCTTGGTACCATTTGTAAATTGAAAAGATACGAATCTGGCAAGCCATCATCAACTCCAAGATGTGCTTCCCCATGGATCAATCAAAATAAATGGTCTGCCTCTAATGAGTAGTCCCTTTCTTGATTACTACTATGAAATCAAGCTCTAGCAATATAATGAGCCATCAAACTATATACGGCCAGTATTGCATGGTTTGTTCACTAAGTAGAATAGTGCCTAGTGGTTCTATGAAGAATAAAAATTTGTTGGCGAGAGAAGGTAATATCTAAACTTTTTAACGACATAGATAATTCCCAATCCTTCTCTTTTTGTGGTCGTGTAATTTTGCTCCATACTATTGAGTTATCTATTGGAGTAACAGATTGGAAAAATCCATATTGTTCTCTCCAGGTTGTGTTAAGATGCATCCAATTGCATAAGCCAATGCATCTACGTGGACATGGAAGATCTTGTTCCAATCAAGAGCTTTTAAAATTGGAGCAAAAATTAATATCTGCTTCAACTATTGAAACGCTTTGTCACATTTTTTTGTCCACTCAAGTTTTGTGATGAGAGCATAGAGAGATTTCACAATGACTATATACATGTAGATAAGCCTTTGGTAGTAGCCATAATGGCCTATAAAGGCTTGTATCTCTCTAACTTTTGTGGGTCTTGGAAGAGAAATAATAATTGTATCTTCTCAAGATCTGTGGAAATGCCATTTTTAGACACACTTTGTCTTAAAGTCTTTCCTTGTCTTACGATGAAGACACATTTTTTATGGTTCAAGTAGATACAATAGGTTCTGCACTTCTCAAAGATCTTTTTCAAGTGCTCAACAAGGTTCAAGTAGATACAATAGATACAATAGGTTCTGCACTTCTCAAAGATCTTTTTCAAGTGCTCAACAGGGTTCAAGTAGATACAATAGGTTTTGCACTTCTCAAAGATCTTTTTCAAGTGCTCAACATATTCATTTCTCGCTAGAGAATGCACACATAGGTCCTCCATATAAATTTCTAAGAATTTTCTAAGGTTTTTTTTGGATGTGTGACTCATGAGCCTTTGGATGTGGTTGGTGCATTAGTTAAGCCAAATGGTATTATTCTATAAGCAAATATGTCCCATTCTGTTTCAAAGGCTATTTTGTGGTGATCCTCTAGCTTTATTTTGAGATGACTATAGCGTGTAAAACTGTCAAGAAAGTTGTAAGATTCCTTACGTGCTACTCTCTCAATCACATGGTCTATCATGGGTAAGGGATAATTGTCTCTTATTGTGGAAACATTCACCTGCTTGAGATTCACACACACTTACAATTTACTGTTCTTTTTGGGTACTACCACGATTGGCAATACCTACTCTGTGTTCTCAATCTCATAGATAATCTCCGCCTTTTTAATCTTTTATATCTCTTCTTTGATTTTCTTCATAAATGTTTCATTGTAAGTATAGGGACGTTGTCTACATAGTTAGCGTCACTCTTAAGGGGTATTATATATTGACATATGCTCGGTTCCACTCCCTTAAGATATTTGTACAACCAAGAAAACATATCCCTATATTGTTTGAGAGTAGCTATTAAAAGCTGCTCTTCCTCTTTCGTGAGATCCGTGGCTATGTAAGCCGGTCTCGGTTCTTTCCCTAGTTCAAAAAGGTCAATTTTCTTTGCTTTCTCATGCCCATCATACGATGTTCCTCGTCCTTTAAGTTCCCTCATTCATTTTGAACTACAATCCGTCTATCTTGGATGCCAGCCCCCACTTTCCACCCCACACTCACACTTTTCTGCTTGTTTACTAATTACTACCACACTATTTTGCATATACAAACAATGTTCTTAAATTTACTCCAGACACAGATTCTTTCATCCAGCCCTTCAGACATCACCAAAACATTTCTTTCTCAAGCATGGTCTAATGAAGATAGTCCTATATTTCAACAAAAATGAATCTTTCAATTATTCTTAAGAGTTGCCGCTACCCATGGACTTTCTCTGTCTAACCAACAAAGCCTTTGCAAAGGATTTACTTATTCGCGCTAACCGCAAAATGCGCATACTTTCCCAGTCGCTAACTGCAAGGGAGCATCTCGCTAATCACAAGGCATCCTGCTAACCACAAGGTATCTTGCTAACCGCAAGAGACAAAAAGAGAGCTGATAACCTCAGCTTAATCTCCGCTAACCGTAGAATCACCTCGCGAGTTCCATCTGGAAACAAGATATTCTTTCAGCAATTGTTTCCTTTATGTGATTTCTCAAACAAGATTAACTAACTTCTAATATCAAAGAGAGATAGTTTATCAAACAGTAATCATAAATCAAACAATTCCTTCTCTACTCTATGAAATCATATGCTTGTTTCTTGTGATATAATCATATTTTTTGGACAGTTTAAGGGAATTCTTAGGCTTGACTTACCGATCATCATGTATAACGATGCAGAATTATAAATTCATCTTACCGGATTAGCAACACGTTCCACTACCTCTCGTAGTTGAGGTTGGACGGCTTCGACTTCTTCCACAACCAATACCTCCGCTTGAGCAACCTTTGGAGTAGTTGATGCCTTCCTCTGCATTTTTCTTGGAGGTGGAGCGACATGAGCGTCCTTCGAGCTTTGAGTCCCTCGCTTCGGGGCCATCGTGTCGATGAAGAGAAGAGGGGGAGTGAGAAAGAGAACTCGAGAATTTGAGAGGTAACACGATGATGGTAGAGAAGAAGTTGAAGAGGGAGATGGCTTGAGGGTAAGAGCTTGAGGGAGAGAGGTTGAGGGGGAGAAGATAACTCCGACATCAAGGCAAGAGAGCTTTCGCTTTTGAGAGTGTGTATCCTCAAAGTGAAGGAAGAGGGGTCTTTATATAGGCTCTCAAGGCCAGCTAAGAATAGAGGGAGGAAGGAGAGATAAGTCCGTGCACGTTCACGGTTGTTCTACTTTTTTATTTTATTTTATTATTTTGCGGACACGGATTTTGATGCGCGATTTCAAACCTCTTGGATGAGACTTGGCTCCCAAAGTAAAGAGCTCTAAACTAAGCTCCTCCTCTCTTTCTTTCCTAAAAGTGCTCCTCCTACTCCTTCTCTAAAATTACTCCTCCTTTCCTAAAATTGCTCTCCCTTTCCTAAAATTACTCTCTCTTTCTAAAAGAGTCAACTCTTATCTTTAGATACAATCTTGAGACTTAAGTTTCCCATCAACCTTATTGTTTTCTAATGATTAAGGTTCGTAATTAATAGTTCTAAAGTTCGATTTTTTATCCAATCGTTCCATTAAAATGCTCTTTGACTTAATAAAATGCAAACCTCAATTATTTGCAAAGTAAATGAAATATTTTTATTGAAAAATGTTGGGTACATTACAATCTCCCCAACTTAGAAACTCAAGATGTCCTTATCTCAAGAAAAATTGAGGATAGTCCTTCTTTAGGGTGGCTTCATCTTCCCATGTTGCATCGTCTTCAAGATAGTCTTGCCACTGAACAAGGTGTTCTCTGAGAACTCTATTTTGAAGGATATTCTCTCGAGACTCTAAAATTCTAGAAGGTTGGAGTTCCAAGATGTTTTGAGTAGGCATGACAATTTTTTCATCATTGAGGAGTTGATCATCTCTAGGAATGTAGGGTTTTAATAAGCTTACATGAAATACATTGTGGGATTTGATGTGAGCTAGCAACTTCAACTTGTAAGCTTGGGTTCCTATACACTTGGTCACTTCATAAGGGCCACAATAACGTGAACTAAGCTTCTTGTACTTTTCAGGTGATAAGGTACTTCTCTTTGGATGAATCCAAAGAAAAACCTTGTCACCTTCTTTAAATCTTCTTTCGGATCTCTTACTATTTGCATGCTGCTTTTGACGATCCTGAGCTGCCTGAATATCCTTTCGGATGGTTTTTGTTTGATTTTCCATTTCTTCCAACATCTTCTTAGACGCTTCAACTCTGATGGTAGGGTCAGAAAAGTTGAGTGGAGAGATACATTCTTGACCATACAAGGCACAAAATGGGGTCATACCAATGCTTTGATGATGAGAAGCATTGTAAGCATACTCCACTAGAGGTAAAAATTGAATCCATCGCTTAGGTTCTCTACTGCAATAAGATCTAAGAATATCTTTGATGACTTGGTTAACTCGTTTTTTTTTACCATCTGATTGAGGATGATATGCGGCACTAAAGTTTAACTCTGTTGCAATTGCCTTGAAGAGTGAGGTCCAAAAGTTTGAAGTGAACTTCACATCTCGATCGCTTACAATTTGTTTGGGCACTCCATGCAATCTGAAAATCTCTTCAACAAATAGTCGTGCAATGTCGGAGGCAGTAAAGGTTGTCTTGAGACTGGTATGAGATGTGCAACCTTCGTGAGTAGGTCAACAACTACCATAAGTGAATTATATCCTCCTTGTACCGTAGGTAATCCAATGACAAAGTCCATGCTTATACACTCCCACTTCATTTGGGGAATGTGCAATGGTTGAGTTTACCTGGAAGTTTAACTCTCTCAACTTTAATCCTTTGGCATGTCAAGCATTGACGAACATAGCGTAGAACATTTGCCTTTTGCCCAGTCCAATAGAAACTTTTTCGTACGACATTGAGAGTCTTCGCATATCTTGGGTGTCCTGATGTAGGGCTATCATGGGCTTCAAATAAGATAGCCTTCTTTAAGTTAGGATCCTTTGGTACACATAACCTATCTCTATAGTTGAGACAAGGTCCATCATGTGAGAAGTGTATCATTGAAGGTATATTCTTTGAATCCCCAGATCGAACAAGGTTAAGCTGCCTTTGGTACTCTGGGTCAGATGACGCAACTTCCTTAATCTTTTCAACGATTGGGTTGTTGGGTATAGATATGAGGCTCAAAAAAGGTTTTCGACTGAGTGAATCTGCAACCGTGTTTTCTTTTTCGGGACGATAGATAATGTCAAAGTCAAATTCTTGCAAAAGTTCTACCCATCGTCTTTGTCGCATATTCAAGGTTGATTGGGTGAAAATCCACTTGAAGCTCTTATGGTCGGTTATAAGTTGAAACTTCCTTTCCAATAAGTAGTGTCTCCATAGCTTCAGAGTGTGAATGACTGCCAATAGTTCGAGATCGTGGGTGGGATAGTTCTATTCATGAACCTTAAGCTTACGTGAGGTAAAAGCTATTGGTCTGCCTTCTTGAGCTAATACTCCTCCAAGTGCTATTCCACTAGCATCAGTGGACGACTTCAAAGGCTTGATTAAAATCTGGTAGCTTTAGGCACGGTGCTATAGTCACATACTGCTTAAGTTGATAAAATCTTTCTTGGTGTAGTGGTCCCAAGCTTATCTTCACTCCTTTCTTCAAAAGATCGGTCAAGGGTGAAGCAATCACTGCATAATCCTTTATAAAGATTCTATACCATCCTGTGATTCCCAAGAATCCTCTAAGCTCACTTGCATTTGATGGCTGAGGCCATTCAACAATGTCTTGAACTTTAGCAGGGTCCACTGAGATTCCTTCATGCAAAACAATAAATCCCAAATACTCAATCCTTGGAGTGAAAAATGAACACTTTCTCATCTTTGCATATAGCTTGTGTTCTCAAAGAATATCCAACACCTTTCTCAGGTAGTCTTCATGTTCTTCTTCATCCTTTGAGTAGATTAGAATATCATCAAAGAAGACAAGAACAAAGTCATCTAGGAACAGCCTAAAAATATCCTACATCAATCTATTGAATGTAGCCGGAGCATTAGTGAGACCAAATGACATTACTATAAACTCAAAATGTCCATATCGGGTGTTAAAAGCTGTCTTTGAAATATCTAATTCCTTTATTCTGATTTGATAATAACCAGATCTTAGATCTATCTTTGAGAAAACCTTGGAACCATGTAGTCTGTCCAGCAATTCATCGATTCGTGGATAGGATAGTTGTTCTTAATTGTTACCTGGTTTAGTCCTCTATAATCAATGTAGAGTTGTAAAGTCCCATCTTTCTTCTTCTGAAAGAGTACTGGAGCTCCCTAACTTGATTTATTCAATCTAATAAATCCTTGTTCTATGAGTTGATGAAGCTGTTCTTTCAATTCAATGGCCTCTGGTAGCACCATTTTATAAGGTCTCTTTGACACTGGCTCACATCCTGGAAGAATCTCTATCTCATGATCAATCTCTCGATTTGGAGGAAGAGAGGTGAGATCTTCAGGGAAGACATCTGAATATTCATGAAGCCAAGAGGGTTTCGTAACACTTGATTTTGAATCCATCTTGTTCAGCTTGACCACAAATATTTGTTGTCCGACCTTCATACCTTTGAGTAGACGGTTGGATTTAACTAATTGAATCTTTGGAATCCCATTCTTTCCCAGTACTTCAACTTGCTTTGCTTGACTATCTGTAAATCTCATACTATCGAGGCCACAATGGATGCTAGCGTGATTCTTAGATAACCAATCCATCCCAAGAATTCCATCATACATCCCAACTGGTAAGGTTCTAAAGAAAGTTGAAGTAGCATGTCCTCCTAGTTCAAAGTCAAGGGTTCCTACAGGATATCATGATACCACGGTTTTCCCATTAGCCACTTCTACTATCATGGATTTATCTTGTTTTTATTCGGGTTCAACTTTCGCAAGCATTTTGGGATAGAAAAGAATGAGTACTGCCACAATCGATGAGGAGGTTAAAAGGTTTACCTTGATGGGCTGCTGGTGTTTGAATAACAGCAAATTGTCTTTGGGCTCCAAGGTTGGCAATAGCTGCATAAATTCTTGCTCTCTCTTCTTCTTCACCAAGGGTAGGCTCTCCTAAGACTTCATGTGCATGCGCATTCCTACCTCGACCTCTTCCAAAGGATCTCGCTGCTCTTCCCCGTCCTCTACCTCGTCCATTGTTAAGTTCAAAAGGACGGTGTCTTTGATCTACTTCAGTTGTTGCTACTGCTCTATTAGTCAGACGTGGACATCTGTTTCGATAATCGCCCAACTCTCCACATTCAAAGCATTGAACATCCAAGCGTGAAGGATTTTGAGCATTATCAGCATAAGCTCTTTGTGGTTGTCCATTATTATTGGGTAGCCTTATTGGACGTCTAGCATCGTTAAAACTCAGATTTTGTTCAACTCTCCTTCTAATCCCTTGCTCCTTCATTAAGGGCTTAGCCCGTAGTAAAGCATCTTGCACAGTAGTAGGTTTCATGGCTTCTAATCGTGAGCTGATTGGTTCTCTTAAACCTTGACAAAAACGGGCTACCTGCTGCTCTATGGTAATTGGCGGAGCATAACGCCTAAGCCTTACAAACTTTGAGTAGTACTCTTCCAAGGTTAAACTATATTGCTTCAAGCCAAAGAACTCATTCATCTTCAATGCTTCGTGTGCAGGAGGTAAGTATCTTTCCTTCACTGCTTGCTTAATTTCCCTCCAACTTTGGGAGTTCTCCAATACTCCCATGTCACGACAATGTTGTTTCCACCATAATTTTGCTTCACCAGAGAGACGAAACATCCCTAGCATTGCTTGATTTTCAGGTGCAGTCTTTGCAGCCAACAAGTAATCATCCATAGCTTCAATCCATACTTCTGCATCCTTCTCAATATCAATGCCCTCTCCTTTAAAAGAAGGTGGTTGCATTTGTTTCAACAATAACTTCTTCTCCTGAGTCTCTGTATAGATAGCATCGTTCTGAGGGTTTTCCATTATAGGAGTGATTTGAGGTTTCTCCTGAGTATACGCATATATTAATATTAATATTCGTAACAACCCAAAACATTAGGGTATTTTCTAGACTTAGACTTATCCAGTCCACTAAGGTTCAACCGCATAACTTTACCAATTTTGACTTACCCTGTCTATTAAAACTTAACCATATGATAACCAATTCTAACTTATTCACTCCATCAAAACTCAGTCACATGGCTTAACCAGTCATGACTTACCCAACCCATCAAAACTTAGTCACATGACTTAACCAGCCATGACTCTTGTCAATCACACTACTTAACCAATCATACAATTTCTTTGAAGAAAAACAACTCAATCAAATGACTTAACTAGTCAACAATCTTTTGGAGTAAAACATTACTATTCATAAACTCATATAGGGGTCTACAAAAGATCTCTTCTTGAGAATATATAATAGAGGTTTCAACTATAGTTGTAATACACATCCGCTGACATGTCGTAAAAGATTGGTGGTTGGTGATGTGGATGTAAGAAGCGAAACACAAGAGGAAGCTCGGGATAGCCAATGAAAACTTTTTCCTTGAAGGTCGGCAGAGTGTGATTGTCATTAAAAACTCGATTGGCAGGGATAACTGATGTCACTGTGTCATAAACCCATTGATTACAATTTGTGACTCCATCAGGGACCATGACAGTCAGTGGTGCTTTGTAAAATTGAAAGTATGAAACTAGCTTCAATTCTTCAGCCCACTTGATTCGGTGTAGGTCAATCTCCAAGTGTTCAATGTGACGTGCTCGGATAGCAAAGGTTATTCCACGTAACCATGTATTTGGTGGATCAAAATTGATGTGTGGTGATAAAACCTTATCAAGGATGCGGAACACATTCTCACGAAATTCGAATATTGGTGATTGGCAACCAGTGTGATATATTGCCTTAAAGATAGTTAAACAGTCGGTGTCCATAAACTCGTTCTACAAAACAGATAGGGTAACAATGTCAAACAAGCAAGTATTCATGCAATCAAGCCCAAGAGTAGTACAACCGATTAAAGAAAACCAAACCTTAAACCTAAGGTTGTGATACCAATTGTGAGGTCCCCAACCCCGAGAAGATTGGAGCGACTTTGATAAATGGCCTTCCTTTATTCACCTTTTCCATTGACGACACCCTACTCTATTTCCACAAAGTAGAGATATGAGCAGCAAAAGAGAGGAAGTCCTCTATCCATCGTCTATGTGGTGATAAGGGTCATACGCCACAAGCCAAGTCGATAAATTTAAGATTCTAATGAAGTTGTTTCCTAACATAAAGATGAAATCCCATTGACATATTTAGAATCCATAAACAACGCCTTTTTTCCCACGTTTAAGAGGCATTGTCACCATCCATAAACCATAAATACAATATGAGACTTAGTCTAAACTAAGTAGTAATCTTGTGGGCACGTAGATTTGAGACATCTCGATTCTTGGCACAATGAGTCTCTAATTTCACTTCTCTTAATAAGAGGGAGTGGAGAGTTTCTTGCCTAATTGAGACCACCCATCCTTGATTGACAACCTGAGCCAGCCCCCACTTTCCACGCCACACTCACACTTTTTTGCTTGTTTACTAATTACTACCACACTATTTTGCATATACAAACAATGTTCTTTAATTGATTCCAGACACAGATTCTTTTATCCAGCCCTTCAGACATCACCAAAACATTTCTTTCTCAAGCATGGTCTAATGAAGACAGTCCTATATTTCAACAAAAATGAATCTTTCAATTATTCTTAAGAGTTGCCGCTACCCATGGACTTTCTCTGTCTAACCAACAAAGCCTTTGCAAAGGATTTACTTATTCGCGCTAACCGCAAAATGTGCATACTTTCCCAGTTGCTAACTGCAAGGGAGCATCTCGCTAATCACAAGGCATCCTGCTAACCGCAAGGTATCTTGCTAACCGCAAGAGACAAAAAGAGAGCTGATAACCTCAGCTTAATCTCCACTAACCGTAGAATCACCTCGCAAGTTCCATCTAGAAACAAGATATTCTTTTAGCAATTGTTTCCTTTATGTGATTTCTCAAACAAGATTAACTAACTTCTAATATCAAACAGAGATAGTTTATCAAACAGTAATCATAAATCAAACAATTCCTTCTCTACTCTATGAAATCATATGCTTGTTTCTTGTGATATAATCATATTTTTTGGACAGTTTAAGGGAATTCTTAGGCTTGACTTACCGGCCATCATGTATAACGATGCAGAATTATAAATTCATCTTACCAGATTAGCAACACGTTCCACTACCTCTCGTAGTTGAGGTTGGACGGCTTCGACTTCTTCCGCAACCAATACCTCCGCTTAAGCAACCTTTGGAGTAGTTGATGCCTTCCTCTGCATTTTTCTTGGAGGTGGAGTGACATGAGCGTCCTTCGAGCTTCGAGTCACCCACTTCGGGGCCATCGTGTCGATGAAGAGAAGAGGGGGAGTGAGAAAGAGAACTCAAGAATTTGAGAGGTAACACGATGATGGTAGAGAAGAAGTTGAAGAGGGAGATGGCTTGAGGGTAAGAGCTTGAGGGAGAGAGGTTGAGGGAGAGAAGATAACTCCGACGTCAAGCCAAGAGAGCTTCCGCTTCTAAGAGTGTGTATCCTCAAAGTGAAGAGAGAGGGGTCTTTATATAGGCTCTCAAGGCCAGCTAAGAATAGAGGGAGGAAGGAGAGATAAGTCCGCGCACGTTCACGGCTGTTCAAAATTATTTTTGTTTTTATTTTCTTTGCGGACACGGATTTTGATGCACGATTTCGAACCTCTTGGATGAGACTTGGCTCCCAAGTAAAGAGCTCTAAATTAAGCTCCTCCTCTCTTTCTTTCCTAAAAGTGCTCCTCCTACTCCTTCTCCTCTAAAATTACTCCTCCTTTCCTAAAATTGCTCTCCCTTTCCTAAAATTACTCTCTCTTTCCAAAAGAGTCAACTCTTATCTTTAGATACAATCTTGAGGCTTAAGTTTCCCATCAACCTTATTGTTTTCTAATGAATAAGGTTCATAATTAATAGTTCTAAAGTTCGATTTTTTATCTGTTCGTTCTATTAGAATGCTCTTTGACTTAATAAAATGCAAACCTCAATTATTTTGAAAGTAAAAGAAATATTTTTATTGAAAAATATTGGGTACAGCTTCTTGGGATGTGTCCATAGAAAACTTGTTTCACTAGTTTTCTTGTGATTTTATCTTGAACACAGTCAGTTGCTCCTACGAGCATAAGATAGTGTGTTTTGTTCATTAATTTTGGCATTGGCTTCTCAAGTTGGTTGCGTTGTTTTCTTGCTCGTTTTACTCTATATCTTCTTTGTTTGTCCAATTTTTTATTGAGAAAGTCATAGAAGATGGCTCATCTTGTTTTGGTGCTTCTTTGTTTTTTGAGCCACTCAAGAGTTCATCTTCAGCATCATTTTCTAAGTCGTCACTCCGTAAATCATGGAACTCGTCCTCATGATTGTCACTAAGATCTCGAACAAAAATCTCATCCACTATTTGTTTACAATCAATCATTTTGTTAATTTTTGTCATATCAATCTCCTCTTCTGATTCCAAGATAGCCTTTACCATCTAGAAGGGCATTATGTCATAACCATCCTTATCGCATATATTGTGGGGGTTATCTCATTTTTGCAAACATCTAGAGTAGCCAGTATTTTCTCTCATCCAAAGGGTTCAAATAACTCCTTTGAAAATGGTTCTTTTACATAGTACTTATCTTCTACCAATCGCTCAAAGATACAATCTTCCTTTTTCAGGCTTCCACATTCAGATGCTCTACACATCCAAACATGTGCTTGCTTCATCAACCAAGCAGACAGTTGTGTTTTGAAATCCGTAGTTACATCAAAGTTCTCCACTGGGGTGCAATTTATGTCTCTGTATTTATGTTTGTGCCGACTCTCATTGTTACACCCTTGTGGCTCACATGGAGGTGGTTAGAGCCACAATCTTAAATCATTTTGAGTTAACGCATCAATGATTGTCCCAAAATAACCTCAAATTTGTTGCTTTTTCCAAAGTCTACCATAGCAAAAGTGTGCTCATACTCAATTCCACAAAAAGATACAATAAGTTGTTCAAGTATCCCCAAGGGTCTCTCTACAAATTTGTCTGCTAGTTGCAACTTCATTCGTGTTTTCTTGAGAGTTGGTCTACCCCACTTCTCCCATATTTCTTTTGTAGCTCCCTTGTACTCTGGTGGTAAGGTGGTGTTTCCTTCTTCTCCTTTGCAACAGTCACCTACTTTATTCATTGGTACAAGCTTAGCTTTTTTTTTCTCGGATTGAGTTTTATCTATGTTTTCATCTACAAGTTTATCATGTGGAGGGATCTTCAACCGCATCCTTTCCAAGTTTTTTCTCACTTGACTCGACAAATTTGATTTGATCTTTAGAAATTTTGCAAGAGTAATGGTGCATCTTATAGGGGATGACATCAATTCATGTAGGCTTTTTGTGTCAGTCATTTGTGGAATTGGATTCCATTGAGATGGCACAATCCTCATCTCAAATTATGTTTGTGTTCCCCTATAGAAGAAGGTAAAGTCCTTAAACTTTTTGGTTTACTCTCCGTGGATACTTCTATCCTTGCATCTTCGTACAATGACTGTATATCCCAAAGATAAATCTCATGGTCCATGTTGATCTTTGAGATTGGTGATGGATGTAGCGTGGTACTATCGTCTTTCCTATTTCTTATTGTCTCCCATAAGGATTGTGGCCACGGCTCGTCCACTTCACAAATTGGTTGCATCTCATGAGACTTGGCCTCCTCTGTTGTGTTTGCCACTACCATAGTTTCCAATGGCTTTTCTTTTCCTGATATGGTTGGTTTTCCCATGTTGTTTTCTTTTAGTACACTTGCATTCTCCTTTTTTGGCACAAGTACTACTTACTCAGGGATTTTCAACATTTTAGGTTGCATTAGAGCTTGAGCTATCTCTATGAGTCTTCTACACAATTCCATTTTGTTTGGTTTCAACTTTAGGATTCGAATAGATCAACAATCTTTGTTCTATTGTTTGGTTGTTTTTTAGTCTCGCCTTGTAGGCTTGTAGCATAGCATCTAAGTGCTCGTTCACTTTCTCAACCAAGACTAATTTTCTTAATACTATTTTTGGCACTTCCCCTCCCTCGATGTTTTCTTTGTTCTCTTGTTCACATTAATTTTGAGTTGTTTCCTCATTTGGTTTAGTTTTGTTTCTAAGGCCGTCTTTTCCTTCAGCCTCTTTTCTCTTATTCTGTCAGGTTTTGCGCTCCATGATTTTCGCTGAGTCCTCACTAACCCGCTTTCAAACTTGATTTGTTCTAGACGTTCTAGCTTATCTGTCAATGTCATATTTCTAGCTGCTTTTTGAGCTTGAGCTCTAGTCACCACCTTGATAGAAATTGCCGGCTTTGACTCAAATCCGCTAGAACAAGGTAAAACACCAATGACATTCACAGTCGCTTTTTCCTTGTTGTCTAGGTTTTAGCACAATGTTCAATAAGGTGATCCTTTACATAACCATCACAAAACCCAAATATTTGTGTTCTCTCACCCTTGTGTGGAAAAATTCTAGCCCAATGGTCACCTCCACATTCATAGCATGGACCTTCTGATTGGGTAGATGGTGGTACTCCCACTGGCTATCGTGTCCTAGGAGGACATCCTCTAGGTTTGAAATTTTGATTTGCTATGAACATGAGCTTATTTTTGTCCATTGTATATTGGTTTCTTGTTGGTTGAGCCACATATGAGGATTTGTAGCTTCATTTGTGCTTGCCCAGAATGGATAGTCCTCAGCGGCATATGCTACACACTCATGCTCTCTCCCATGAGAGTCTACAAGCTCTTCATAATAAACCATTGGTTGCATCGTTTGCTAACTCATGAGTGGTTCTATTGGTTGCATGTAGTGAACAATGGCTTGGTTGTCTTGAGTTAAAGGAGGCTATTTGGACCAGCCATAGGTTGCAATTTGTCTCCCCCTTGTGCTACAATGTTGGGTCATATCTAGTACTTTGGACATGGTGACAGCTGTTGCACCATTAGAGGTTTGTATGGACTTTCCCTCACATAATTTTGATTGTAAAAACACTCATTCATGTTGTGGTTTTTGTATTTTTTCTTATTTGATCACCACTTTAATGCTCTTGGCCCATCTCTACTACATGTGGATGATGTGGTTGCAAGTTGGGATTCTGCTGGTAAGCTTGATTCATCCTTCGAATCACTTCCTCAACTACTTGATCAGCATTTTGTGTGATGAAAGTAGGGGCACTATGTTTCATAGATGACTCACTAATGATAGTAAAGGTACTACATGTAGTCATGTCCGCATCTTCAATTACCTCCCCGTACCTCTTGCAGTTTTCCACTAGATACAATGCTACTCTAGTGACTTGTTCAAATGTGGTGCATGCCTTTAATCATAAATCCTTCTTGAGAGTCTCATTTCTCAAGCCCTCTATAAAGAGAACTGATAGTCATTCATCTTGCGGTAGCTCTCGCACATGACATCTCTTTATATATTGTTTGAAGTGAAGTGAAGCTTCCTTCACCTTTTGGTTTTCCTTTTGCTTAAAATCATAGATTTAGGAAACCGTTTTGTGCTTGATTCCTCTTTTGGAGGGTTCTTCAGCAAACTCTCGCAAGAGTTGATCAATATTTAGGAACTCTATTGTTCAATGGTTGAAACCAAGTCAATGTTATTTCTTCCAATGTCAAGAAACCCTTCGTACTGAGTGTGAAAATTAGCTACTTGTTTTTCTCTTAAGACTTGATTAAAGAGTGAAACATGTGCATATGGATCTCTCGACTCGTTGTTCTTCTTGGCAACACATTTGGCCACCTGAGATGGTCGCATTCTTTGCATTTTTGCCACCATTCTCATCATTCTAGGCTCCCCTACTACAACATCTCTTGCCTCATACCCACCAATAGTTGCTCTCGAGGGAGTTCGGTCAGTTACTCTCTCATCAAGTATTGCATCTCTCACTTCAGTCCAAGTTTCTAAAACTCTTGTAGTGCAAATCATTTTGGGAGCTTCATTGCTCCGATGCATGTTCGTTGAAACCCTTGAACTCAAAGATCCCATCGATCTAGGTATAGAAAAATGTGGTCAACTGAATGAGTCTTCCATTCTAATTCTCATCGGACTTGCTCTTGCAGTTTCTAGCCTCGTTTCAAAGAGAGTTGGTCTTTGAATACTGGGGGTGACATAGTACTGGTGGAGTGGCCCTCCAAAGTACATATATCCCTCAAGCTCTTTGCAATCTATAGCAGAGTACTTCTGGTGCCATACTTGTCCAACATGATCACTTGAGTATCTCTTTCCACTGTACGTGAATACATATAAGCATTTTTTCTCTGCTAACTCCCTCACATTGGGTTCATCACATCTGTAATAGAGCATTTTCTCTCCGTTATTGTACTTGTACAAACCCACATATGTATTTTTAGTGTTGACATGAGTTGCCATATTCACTTGTCTAAGCTTTGCATTAGGAATATACAGGTTTGGTGGCTTCTCATTAATCTCGACATCTACCTTCTCCTTAGTGCCTTTTAACCCCCACTTGTCCACAATATAGGTATTTTTCACAACTAAATACATGGTTCCATCATCATCAAAGTATTGATTTTTGTTGTAGTCCATAGGGACTATGTCCTTGAACTTGGTAGGTCTCTCTTCTAGTTTCACACAATAGCAATCCATACCATATTTGTAGATCTTAGCACTTTGTTCATGTTCAAATTGAAATTTCAAGTGCTAAAGTTTTATGGTTGGTGCTGGTTGGGATGGTCTCGCTCCCATGGTTGTTTCTTCCTTAAACCTCACACTCTTGAATCCTTCAGCCATATAGCTGTATGATCTCTCTGAAGAAGTATCAAAAATGCTTTCCTCTAGGATTGTCTCTAAAGTTGGCAACGGTCCTTGATTGACACTCTCTTTGGTTGAAAGACGAGTAACTTGGACTCTAGCAGTAGGGTTTCTACTCTGGTATCATCTACCTGATCACAAATATATCAAGAATTCACTTTTCAAAACCCTAATATGTTACCTCTTAAGATGCATCTTATCCTCCAATTGAAAGCACTTTGAGCTGCACACTCTAGTTCTTGCAATCTGTACAAAAAATACTTGGCGGCTATGAGTTTACAGTCGCTTTATTAGTCAAAATCTAAATTGAGTAAAATTATACTTTTGCTTGAAACATCCACAAATCAACTCCAAATTCAATTTGGAAAATACCACTATGGTCCTAAGGACTAGTGCTAGCTATGATATGAGTCTGAGCTTGATTTATGACAAAGGAACATGGACCGTGATCCATGTACCTTTGTGTCAGATTTCATTGAAACTTGGCACATAGCTTCCCCTCAATCCACTGATCCTTGCTATATGGTTTTTATGTGTTTTCGACCAGATTAGGTCACTCAAAAGTGACCTTGAATGGGTTTGGACCCCTTTTGACCACTTCTTGATGTTTTTTGGCTATGTTGCTTTTGGATATTTTGTTTGTATTGGTCTCTATACAAGTCTGTATGGTCTCTGTCCAAAAAATCAAAAAAGGTACATGGATAGCGATCCAAATTCCATCAGATCTGGAATCCAAATTTGGCTTGATGATTACTTGCACTCTAAGTAGTTTCCACCACTTATTTTTGGATTTGGAAAACTTTTGTCAGTCTCAAAAGCAAATTTTTGTGTCTGCCTTGCAATTTTTGACTTGCAAAACTGATTTTTTGATGATTTGGTCTACTTTTTTGCAGTTTTTGCTATGGTGCCCTTTGCAAAAGTTATTCCAAATGGTGTAAGCTATTTGCTGCTAAAATCTCAGTCTCAAATGATCAAAAGATACATGGATCGGGATCCATGTTTGACCACATTTGAACATGAGATTTGGTCGGTTGCATGTTTGCACTCTATAGAGGTCAATTTTTCACTCCTTTTTGGATTTGGATCTCAAAAAGTTTAAAAACACCAAATTTTGGCCAATTTCCAAAAAAAATCCCCTTTTGCCCAATTTCTTGATTTGAGTGAGTTTTCAATGTCAATTTCTCACCCAAAGTGTGTTTTCAATGATTAGGAACCACACGAGACCCAATGGTCTCAGTTTTTGCTCAAATAGTCACAGGGGTACATAGATCGTGATCCATATTCTTGCACCAAATGGATTGAAACTTTACAGATTGACTCTTTTTGGTTTGATTATCCACTTTTTGCACTTATTATTGGGTTTAGATAAGCTTTTGAGTTCTTAACATCAAATTTTCAAATTTTTAGAGTTATGGTCTCACTTACCAAAATATGGTTTATGCGATTTTATCCCTAAACTTCTCGCCCCAATTTGATGGTTTTGGTTGTTACCTAGCCTACTCCTAAGTGTTAAAATGAATCCTAGGAACAAAAAAAAACAAACAATACAAAATTGAAAGTAAAATGGAAATGGATGATGGAACATGTACTTTCAAAGCATCAAGAAAAATACAAAATGAAATGCTTTACGTATCTCACTTACAACTCCCTATGCCTCTCAAGAGTAGATCTAGCAACTCTTCGACTACCAAGAATTATACTCCGTGTTTAGCTGCTTGACTGCTAAGGTGTAAACGGAATGGAAATCAAAATCTAAGGTCTTGAAAAGTAAAATCTATGACTAGGTCACTCACCACCTAAGGATCACTATCCTCGACAACAACACCAATGTTAGCGGTTCATCTCGTGAACGATTGCAGCATAACTGTCTAGTACTAACATAATGTCAATACTTAGGGAAGTGACTTGAATGGGAGACAGAGACTCTTTAAGTGTGTGAACCTCAAGAAGTGAACCTACGAAATGAACAACATAATGTCAATACTCAAAGAAGTGACTCGGATGGGGCAGGAGACTCTTTAAGGGTGTCAACCTCAAGAAGTGATTGTTAAGGTGTAAACGGGATGGAAACCAAAATCTAAGGTCTCGAAAGTAAAAGCTATGACTATGTCACTCACCACCTAAGGATCACTATCCTCGGCAATGGCACCAATGCTAGTGGGTCGCGCTGCAATCGGATGTTTGCAGCATAGCTATTTGTCACTAAAATAATGTCAATACTCAGGGAAGTGACTCAGATGGGGAACAAAGACTCTTTAAGGGTGTCAACCTCAAGAAGTGAACCTACAAAACGAAGTTATCTAAAGCACTAGCAAATATATCACTCCCCACTCAGACAATTTGCCTATGTCATGTCTCACCCCCCTCAATCGTGACGCCATTTCAGCACTCAAACAAAGTTGAAATGCAGCAAATCTTTAGGAGAAGGCCTAAGATGTCTAGGAACACTATCCTACCAAGTTTGGTTGCAATCCAACAAGGTACAAAAATCACGATCCATCACGATCAAGGTCCATCCAGAAAAGTGCCACAAAACTATTGAAAAAGGTCGCCCTATGGTCTAGGAACACTCTCCTATGGTCAAAATGTCAAAAAACAACCATTAATACACTCAAAACAAGAAATTTAGCTCACAGATAGGTCATCGCAAGCCACAATAAAATTGAAAATGGTTACACTTAAATTAAAGGTCACTAGACAAGGTCACAGATAGGTCACTAGGCAAGCCACAATAAAATTGAAAATGGTTACACTTAAATTAAAGGTCACTAGACAAGGAACACAATGCAATTGTCGAAAACACATTTGGATTACTAGAGCTTGAGAAAAATCAATTACAAGTAGCTTGAGAGTAGCCGCTCTCAATTTTACACTTCAAACTCTCCAAAATAATAGAGTGTTATTAGACCTTAGGGCAACTTGTTTGTACAATTCTATTGCAATTTTAAAATGACCTAGTTAATGATGGATCGTGATTTTTATACCTTGCTAGAATGCTTCCAAACGTGGAAGACTTGTCCCCTTAGACCTAATATAGCTTCCCCCAAAGTTTCATGGCTATCCAAATTAGTTTAGTCATGTCAATAGCATGATGATCGAGAGTAGTGAGATAAAACATACGTAGATTTTCTTGTCTTTGAGTTATTGATTAGCTAATAGAGACTGACATTCTTGCTTGTGAGGTTCACGTCTTGAGGTTAACACCCTCAAGATTCTTTGTGCCTTACTAAGTCACTTCCTTAAGTGTTGACAAGAGTATGTTAGTGCCAGAAGGCTATGCTATGGACATCCATCACAATGACCTGCTATGTCATAAAATCTAATATCTAACAAACCCAAATGATTTTCTCATATTAAACTGATCATTTAATGTGGGAGAATAAAGGGGAACAAGGTTTAGAATATAGACATGTGCTTATGGATCCATCTCAACACGGGGCCAACGTTACAAGGGTCCAAATGAGAGATGGTCTATTAAAGAGAAATGCTACCTAATGGAGCTTAAAGACCTTAGGGTTAGCTTCATTAAAGACCTCCAAAAGTTAGTGTTAAAAAGTTCTTTGATCTTAGGCAAGCTAGGGCTAAGCTTGAGGTGGGAATCCTACCCAAGCATGAGGTGCTTGTCGTGCTTTTGCTAACTAAGGTACTTAAGGTGTTTGTGGGAAGCCCAAGCTTGAGGTGCTTCTCATGCTTAAATAACTAAGATTCTTGAAGTGTTCAATTCAAACATGATCTCTCAAGAGTCATAAATGATTTTCATGCTTAAATGACTAAGGTGCTTGAAATGTTCAATTCAAACATGATATCTTAAGAAGCATAAAAGACACATGTCAAGATCCTTCCCATTTGGCCTTCATGATGCGTTTGAATCCTAGTGGATATTCTTCAAAGGAGTCCAATGAGAATTTAGATGCATAAAAATAAATATTGTACTAAGTCTCTCTTGATGATGGAAGAATCTATAATACAAACGCCTTTTGGAGGGGGGATCCGGCTCCAAGAAGTAAATCCGATCCTCAACTATTGTCATGTTCTCTAATACTCTCTCATGCAAAATTATTTTTCATGCCAAGTTAATTAAGTACTATGTTTATGTTGATACCATCAATTAAGTTCACCCTCTATGTTCTCAAAGTAATCTCACAAAAATGCTCACTCTAATTCTCTTAATTCCGCTATTCTCAAAGTTCATAGGTCATTTTCAGTACATTAATATTAGAGCATTTGGTTTTTCTTTTCTTGCTTAAGAAAAGAGGTCCTTAAGGAGCCTATTAATGGTTGATTTTATTAATTATATTAGGCTAAGTGAGACTAGGATCTATTATTAATTTTGTTGAGCCCACTGTGTGGGATATGGGGCGCACCTCGAGAGATTTGGTCTTAATAATGGGGTTTTTTTAGACTTGCCTCCGGCTTTACCATTATTGAGCCATAAGAATTTTGAAAGGAGCTAGCCCTTGGCAATTCTGCAATATTAGACCCACTCCACTACTCTCTATAATTAACCAATTCGAGTTGTGGGTGTAGATACTTAAGTGCTGATTTTCAATGGCTAAGAGTAGTAACAACTAAGGTTTTGAATTGCCAAAGAATACACTAAGTAAACACATAAGTTAATTAGCATGGCTGACAATAACCAAGAAAGTAGAATGAACATTGATAACTTTGATTTTTCACATGAAGGTGCTAATGATGATTCCCCCATATTTGTCAATTATCTTGTTACTAGGTTGCAGCAAGCTATGGGCAACCCTGCTTTGCAAGCCAAAGTTACTCAACAGCTTCGTGCTTATGGGATTTCCCTTCCTCTCCAAGAGTAGAGAGAGCTTAGAAGGCCTCTTGATGAGACTCCCAAAAGAAGACTCTCTCACATACGATAGGAGGAATCCAAAGAACAAGAAAGCAATGAATCCCTAAGTTCCTCTAAAGATGTGGCTCCACGAAGATGGCGGTCTAGAGGATTGCCAACTCCTCCCAAGAGGAAACGCTCAACACAAAGTCCTTCTCCTCGCCACTCCAAAAGGGAAGAGAGGAAACAAAGCAAGAAAAGGTCAAGAAAGAGGTCACCCTCTTCTCCTTCTTCTTCACCTTTTCATCCAGCAATTTGATGCGGCCTTTGGAGATGAGGGCTTTATGGACTCCTCCAAGCTACTCCATGTAGCTATGCACTTCCAAAAATTGGCTTGTCAATGGTGGGATATAGCCTTTGTGGCAACGGCGAAGCCTTAAAGACATGGAAAACTCTACGAGTTTCCATCATGAAGCAATTCCTTGCAAGCGATGCAAAGGACAAAGTACTTATCAAATGGCACAGTTTGAAGCTATTCACAAATATGTGGATAAGTTTTGGGATTTACATCTCAAGGCTACTGTCTTCCAAAATATAGACTTTGCTGAGAAAAAGTAACAATTTTGTGCGGGATCACGTGAAGAAATGGTCGAGTATGTCAACTCCCAATGGCTTGGTTCTATCACTGAAGTAATCCACCACACCATGCTTGCTTCCCGCATCAATTTCCAACAAGGGGCTAGACGGAATGTCAAGCCCATGGGAAAAAAAGGACAAAAAAATGATGCAAAGGGGAAAACCAATGCCCAAAATTCTTCCCAAGGCAATTCCAATAACAACAACAACAACAATCGGTCCAAGGAGAAGGGATTTTACAAAGGTAAAAACAAACTCTCTCTTGAAGATCTTGAAGCTTTTTGCAGGGACCATAAGTGCTTTAAGTGTGGGGAGCAAGGACATGGCTATCGTTCTTGCCCCAAGAGAAATGCCCGCAATGAGACTCCTAGAGCTTCCACCATTGAAGCTCCAAAAGAGTATGCTCATTGCAAAGGATCACCTCTCTCCTATGCTTGGGGAAAGGTAAGGGAACATGATTCCTTCATCTTGTTTGACCCTGGATCTACTCACAACTTCATATCAACGGAGTTGGCCACCAAGTTGGGCATTCAAGCTTTTGAGATGGGAGATATTGTAACTGCTAACACAACTTTCAAGGGATATCAAGCCTCTATTACTCCCTTGATTGGGAAGTTGAGGCTTCATGTCCAAAGCTATGTGGACAAAGAAGACTTTTTCATTTGTCCTCTCCAACGTGAGGATGCTATCCTAGGGGCACCATGGTTCAACCGCATGGTTGTCAACATGAAGTTCCCTGAAAGGAGAATCTACTTCACCTACAGGGGAAAGAGAATGTATCTAGATGCTAATGAGTTTGGTCGTACTATACCACTTGTAAATTCACTGACTTTTGATAAGTCAATGAAAAGCTCGGTTTTTGCGTACATGATTTTTGTCAAAGAATCCACTAATGACACTAGTGATTTATCAAATGAAAATGGTAGGAATTAAGAAGATTTAGACTTGTCTACTTTTCTAAATGGATTCCAAGATGTTTTTATCGATGATATCCCTATGGACTTACCTCCAAAATGAGGGGATGATGACCATCAAATTGAGCTCTACTAGGAATCTCACCGCCTAAGAAGCCTCCTTATCGAGTTTCCCAAGCTCAACAAGAGGAGATCATGATGCAAGTACAAGAATTGGTAGACAAAGGATGGTGAGGCCTAACTCCTCACCCTTTTGTTCTCCAATCATTTCAGTGCAAAAGAAGGATGGTACATACCGTATGTGTGTGGACTATTGAGCACTAAACCATATCACTATCAAAAACAAATTTCTCGTACCTCGGGTAGAAGATCTGTTTGTTGATAAGCTACAAGGCTCTACCTACTTCAGTAGGATTGACCTTAAAAGTGGCTATCATCAAATAAGGATAGTGGATGAAGATATCCTAAAGACCGCGGTTTGTACAACGTTTGGTCTTTATGAATATCCAGTCATGCCTTTTGGCTTGACCAATGCACTAGCCACATTCATTTGTTTGATGGAGAAAATATTTAGTCCCTACTGCAAGTTCACTAGAGTGTTTTTTGATGATATCATCATCTACTCCAAGTCCTTGGAGGAATACAAGCAACATCTCCAAGTGATTTTTCAAGCATTGAGGGAGAACAAGCTTTTTCTCAACCAAAAGAAAAGTGAAGTTTTCCTTCAAGAGATTCAATACTTAGGTCGTATTATCTCTGAAGATGGTATTCGTATGGATCGATCAAAGTTAGAGTTAATAAAAGCATGGACTAATCCAAGGAATATGCATGAGCTGAGAAGCTTCATTGGTATGTGTGCATACTATAGACGCTTCATAGCACAATTTCCTCAAATAGCAGGACCATTGCATGACTTAACAAAGAAGAACGTTAAGTATTCAAGGAGTGCTAAGGAGAAAAATTCTTTTGACAAGCTCAAAGAGAAGCTTACCTCTCAACCAGTCCTCATGCTTCCAGATCTCTCAAAGCCATTTGAGGTCCAATGTGATGCTTGTGGTGATTGCCTTGGAGCAGTCTTGCTTCAAGAAGGGCATGCCATAGCATATGAGAGCCGAAGGCTCAATACGGATGAACGGGTCTTGGACATTTATGAGAAAGAGATTTTAGCTTTTCTACATGTCCTAGACACATGGAAGCACTATTTATTAGAGACTCCATTCATTTTACAAATAGACCACCAAAGTCTCAAGTACTTCATGATGCAAACCAAGCTTTCCAACAAACAAATGAGGTGGGAAAATTTTATTTCACAATTTTATTTTCATATTGCTCACTTTGCTGGTAAGCACAATCAAGTGGCTAATGCACTTTCATGACGACCAAAAGTTAATGCGGTGTCTATAGCAACTCACAATGATCTATCTTCTATGATAGATGAGTTGCTACTAGCCCTAGCCCTAACTTTAAAGATGTAATGGCAGCCCTTGATTTGGGGAAAAAAGAGGAACCATTCACCTTGCAGGATAGTTATCTTCTCCATGACAATAGGCTTTGTGTTAGCCACTCCGTGAGAAAGTCGTGTATGAATCCCATGCTCCTGCCTATGGGGGGCATAGAGGCATTCAACCTACTCACTCTTCAAGAGTAGAGACGTACTTCTATTGGCTTACCATGAAAGTGGACATACAAGAGTATGTTTCAAAATGTGTGGTATGTCAAAAGACTAAGTACGATAGAGGGAAGAAACGTGGATTACTCTAGCCATTGCCAATCCCTAATTCACCATGGAAGATTATCTCCATGGATTTTATCTTTGGATTCCCCAAGTCTATCCATGGGAATATGAGAATATGGACAATAGTCGACAGGTTTAGCAAGCAATCACACTTTATTCCTATCAAAAAGACTATTAAGGCACACCAAATGGCAACCCTCTTCATATCTCAAATTTTCACACACCATGGATTACCAGCATCCATCGTGTCAGATAGAGATCCTAGAATGACCAATAATTTTTGGAAAGGTCTCTATGAAAATCTAGGTACAAGATTGAATTTTTCTTCAGCCTATTATCACCCACAAACGGATGGCCAAGGTGAGATAGCCAATGTTACAATACTCGATCTACTAAATACTTGTGTTATAGAAGTAGATCAACACTCACAATGGAAGAAGTATTTACCCCTTATAGAGTATGCGTACAATGATATTGTCCATACTACTACAGGAAAAGCACCTTTTGAGATCATAGAGGGAAGACCTAAAAGTCCCTTGCTACTTAAATTACATGGGAAGATCTTCGTTTTTGCTGATGAGTATAGCCGTGACATACAATAATCTTTTCAAAAGGTTAAGGAGGCTATATCCATCTCTCAACAAAGACAAAAAGATGTTGCTGACAAGCAGAGAAGGGCCTTAACATTCAAAGAAAATGATTGGGTCTTACTTAAGTTTCCCAAGGCTTGATTGAGGCAAATGACAGGCAAAAATACTACGGGCCATCAAAAGTATTATGCAAAACAATATTATGGTCCTTTGGATCCAATCAATAACATGGCTTATCAACTCAAGTTGCTCAACCATTGGCTCATACACAATGATTTTCATGTGAGCCTACTTAAGCCCTACAAAGGAGAGCCACCAAGAGAACCAATTATTGAAGACCCTCCAGAAATTGAAGACCAAGAAGAGGAGCTACAACCCAAAGCTATCCTTCGGCATGAAGACAAGGTACTACAACATGGTAAGACTATCCGACGGTAAAGTTCAAAATTTATCATTTTGAAGATGCTAGATGGATGCAAGGAATACAGCTTAAGGATAGTATGAACCTTGTCAATTTTTACAATGCTACACTAGAGTAAGTAAATGTAAATGCTATCTAAATGAACAATGTTTTTTTCTTATAAGACTAATCATGTTTTTGATGATGACATCACTCAAACACCAAGTAGAATTTGTCACTCTACTTTGGGAGTATGATATGGACTAAACAACAGACATGGTTGCGGCAGCTACGTTTACCAAGCACCAAATGGACTAGTCGTCCATTCTAGAATGATATCGTAGGGTGAAAAGGATCCTCTACCCGCTAAGAAACATAGAATAATGACTAATACTTTATCTCTTCTACCTCATAGTCGTGGACGACTATGATTTCAAGAGAGAGATAATGTAATAAAATCTAATATCTAACCAAACCAAATGATTTTCTCATATTAAATTGATCATTTAATGTGGGAGAATAAATGGGAACAAGAATTAGAATATAGACATGTGCTTATGGATATGTCTCAAAGTTAAAGGGGTGCAGATGAGAGATGGTCTGTTAAAGAGCAATGCTACCTAATGGAGCTTAAAGACCTTAGGGTTAGCTTCATTAAAGACCTCCAAAAGTTAGTGTTAAATAGTCCTTTGATGTTAGGCAAGCTAGGACTGACCTTGAGGTGGGAATCCTACCCAAGCATGAAGTGCTTGTCGTGCTTGCTAACTAAGGTACTTAAGGTGTTTGTGGGAACCTTGCCCAAGCTTGAGGTGCTTCTCATGCTTAAATAACTAAGGTTCTTGAAGTGTTCAATTCAAGAATGATCTCTCAAGAGGCATAAACAATTTTCATGCTTAAATGACTAAGGTGCTTAAAGTGTTCAATTCAAACATGATATCTTAAGAAGCATTAAAGACACATGTCAAGATCCTTCCCATTTGGCCCTCATGATGCGCTTGAATCCTATTGGATAGGCTTTAAAGGGGTCCAATGAGAATTTAGATGCATATAAATAAATAATTAAGTTTTTTCTCTCAAAGAGGAAAAAGAAGACACATGTCCAAATGATATAATTAAATAATTCGAGAGAGAGAGAGAGAGAGAGAGAGAGAGAGAGAGAGAGAGGTGGACCAAGTATGAGAGGGATTATAGTCTCCCACACACACACACACACTGATTGTGGGAAGTGCAAAGTGCAAGAGCTCCACCTCCTTCTCCAAGCTTGTTGAGAGCCTACACCAACACTCTTGGCTATGGAATGCAAATCCAACCAAGAGCCATGCTTCAATGCTTAAGCTTGCCATCTTCTTCATCTTCATTACTACTATGCTATTATGCTATGCTAAGTAAGAAAAGTGATGATAAGTGAGGAACTATTTCTTTCTCCTATGAATGATTCTTCTTCCTCTTCCCTACCCTCATTCCCCGCTAGCTCTCTTCACCTTCGAAGGTGTTTGAGGCCTTGGGATTGAGGCTTGGGATAATTAATGTTTTTTGAAAATTTTATGTTATTCTCGTGATGCATGAAGCTTTCCATCTTTATTGCATCACCTAGGTCACAAGAAACACAAAGATTGTATTGTACCAAGTCTCTCTTGATGGGAGAATCTATAATACAAATACCTTTTGGAGGGGGGACCAACTCCAAATAAATCCGGTCCTCAACTATTGTCATTTTCTCTAATACTCTCTCTTGCAAAAGTATTGGTCATGCCAAGTTAATTAAGTACTATGTTTATGTTTCTACCATCAATTAAGTTCACCCTCTATGTTCTCCAAGTAATCTCACAAAAATGCTCACTCTAGTTCTCTTAATTCCGCTATTCTCAAAGTTCATAGTAGGCCATTTCCATTACACGCTAACATCGGTGCCATTGCTGGGGAATGATCCTTATGTGGTGAGTGACCTAGTGCATATTTTGTTATCTAAAGAATTGTCGTTTATTTCATGCATTGTAGTAGCAAAGCAACTAGACGAGGGTTTAGTGCTTGATAGAGTCTAGAGTCATGGGACTATCTACATCTATTCTTGAGAGGTGAGATTTGTGAGTGAGATAGTCAAAGGCATTTCATTCTTCAAATTTTCTCATTGCTTTAAGAATATTGTTCCATTTTCCCGCTCTCTTATTAAGGCAAGGCAGTGCATCCCCCCCCCCCCCCCCACCATACTACAGCAAATATTATCTTTGGTGATTATTATCAGAGATTATTATCTTTGTGTAACCTTGTGTGTAACTTGGTGTTGGTGAGGACTGTCGCCGTGCCATGGCGAGCTCCTCTAAGCCGTCCTACGCCAAAGCAGTGTCAGGCAAAGAACAACCCAAAGCTCTCAAGGCTATCGAGCCGACCGCCGCGACCTTGTGAAACCGGGCGCCGATGATAGCGATCAAAGCTCCTTACTAATCTGAGTAAGGAGGAACTGAAATAAAGAAAGATGCACGTGGAAAAAGACCTAGTGGCAATTTTGTGTGCACTGTCATTGAAAAAAAGGTCGCGCAAAGATTCGGCGTCGCAAGAGGATGCTGCTAAAGTGGCCAAAGGGGACAAAGCTTTTCAAGCACTTAAGAAGGCACTCCCGCAGCGTGTTGAGGTGGAAGATGCCGTTACGATGGCTGTTCCCCCTACCATAGTGAAAAAACAACTGTTAGAGGTAGCAAATTCCACTCTAGTTTTCGGGATTATAGGGAGAGTTCCTAGTAGATTGAGCTCTGTAATTGGCTTAGCAGTCCACTGGTGTTGAATCAACACGGCTCGGTAATATTCACCCAATATATAGCAAAAGGATTCGTGTCAGTGCAGTTCGACGACAATGTAGTTGTTGAGAAGGTTTTGGCAAAAAGCTCGTCGTTCTTCAATCATGTGTCGGTGTGCGTGCTCGCTTGGGACCCTCTGTTTGAATCTAACAAGGCATTCAAGGATCTCTGCCCAGTATGGGTGGAGTTTGGCAACCTCCCAGTATGGCTTAGGAAGAACTTGAAGGACCTCACAGCCTCGCTTGGTGATCCATTGTTTGTCCCATCTGCCAAAGCCTCGGGGGTAGCAGCAAACAAGGTTTGTATTTGGTAGGATCTGAGGAAGCCACAGCCAAAGAACTTGGTGGTGAATGTTGGGACAGGGCTAAAAATTATTCCTCTTAACTTTAAAACCTTCTTTGGGGCTTGCTTCAAATGCAACAGATCCGTACATTATGCGAGGGCGTGTCCTGTTGAGGTGCTAAAGCCTACAGAGGAGAGAAGCGAATCACAGGCTACCCCATAGGGTGGCACGAATACAGTAGATCTAACAAAGAAGCCTACTGAAGATCTTGGCAAGGCAGAGGGTGGGAAAAATAAAGTCAACTCGAATAAAGATGTGGAGAAACAAGATCATGGCAACCGGGGTAAGGGCAAGACCACCCAAAGCTACCGCTTTTCATCCACCGCTCAGCAAAGAACGGCCACCTCAATAATGCAGAAGATTGTGATGTCTCCAACTATTAGGTCAAAAGATGAGGGATGGCAACAAGTATCTCATATTTCATGTAAACGGTTAAAAGCAAAGGCTAGGGCCTTGGGACAAATCATAGGTCTCCCGGCGGATTTCCCAAAGCCTCCTGTCCTGTATGACAATATATTCGAAGTTTTGGGGAAGACGAATCAAGAGGACCTTTTCACTTCCAAGCTCGATACCATGGAGGTCCTAGCAGAAAAGGAGCCAATGGAAGAGGACAACCTGAATGGGAACTCTGGTGGAGGTAGAAGAAATTGTCCCCCTCTCCCAATGATGGATACTCTATCTATTCAATCTTGGAATGTGAAGGGACTAAAAACCCAGAAGAAGGGCACTCTCTTCTAGGAGGAAGTGAAGAAAGAGAGGGCAGTCATTTGCTGGGTCATCCAAGAACACCATTTGGATGCCCAATGCAAGAGAAAACAGGCTGTAGAAAAAAAACTTATCTTTTATGGGGAAGTAATTAGTGAAGATTTCAATGGTGTCTTGTTCATTGCTGACAGAGATTTGGAGCCAAAGGTGGTTCTTAACCACCCCTCCAGAAGAGTCTTTGGTGTTAGAATTAGATGGGACAATCAACCTATCACTATAGTAAATGTTTACGACCCATGCAACGCAAAGGATAGAGCTAAACTATGGATGCAACTCAGGGATACTCCGATTGAAGGGGAGTGGCTGATAGTTGGAGATTTCAATATGGTCGAGAAAAGTAAGGACAAAACAGGCTTTGCCAGTCTATTGGCTGACTCAGAAAAGTCTAAATGGCTGAGCTTATGTGAAAAGTGGGCTATGATTGACTTGTGGGAAGTGGGCCCATGGAACAACATTCCTGGATTCACCTACACAAGCCTTCAGTATGCCCGCACTACCTCCCGACTGGATAGATGCTACTACTCTCATCAAGCTGACTGGATCTCATCGACGGTAGAGATGAAGGTAATCTCAACAAAGAGCCTCTCCGATCACATGCCATTACACTTACAACTCAAGAAAGAAAAAGGAGGGGGGGGGGGGGGGCAATCCCCGAGAGGGGAGAAAAAGCTTCTTGTTACAGGGACACACCTATTCAAAGACCCTCTCTTCAAAAGCATCACCAAGAAAGCATTGGGAAAGCTCAAGAAAGATGTGGGAATGAATAAATCTAGTGCTTGGAATTTATTTGTCGGGAGTATACAAAAAGCTATCAAAACTTCGAGTCCTCGGGTAAAAAAAGCCAATGAGGTACATATCAAACATCTCACAGAGGAGGTAGCACAATTAGCCTCTAGGAAGGCTGTCGGACTGGCTACCGAGATGAGCACAAGCGATGGCTTGAAGCTAAATCTCACCTGGCCAACAAACAGCTGGAGGAAATCAAGAAGGCGATATTGCTATCTAGGGAAACTTTCCTGCAACCAGAGCCTTCTAACCAAGCACATTTTTTTAGGGATCTGAAAGTGAGGAAAAGTAGAGGCCGCATGCAAGTGCTTGATGATGAGAAAGGGAATACAATCCAAAACCAAGATGAGATGGCAGCACTTATGCTCAAGTATCTCAGCCAGATTATCGGCCAGCCAGAGACCCAATCTCAGGAAGTGGAAGAAGCCCGGGCATCTTTACTTGAAAGTGTTGAAAAGAAGGCTCCCCAGGAGGAAGCCAACCGCATGGAAAAGTCCTACTCCGAGGAAGAATGCTCAACGGCTCTAAAAGCTCTTGGCAATGAAAAGTCCCCCGGCTGGGATGGACTGACGACTGAATTCTTCAGGGAATTTTGGGAAGATCTCAAGGGTCTGGTCACACGGATGGCCAATCTAGTTGTTTTTGAAGAGTCGTTGGATGCAAGTGTCAAGAGAGGTCTTATCAAACCCATCCCCAAATAGATTTGATGCTCTCAACTTAAACATTGGCGTCCCATTACGATAATGTCGATAGCATACAAAATTATTTCCAAGGCGATAGCTCTTAGACTTGCCCCCCTCCTGAGTCAGATCATCTCTCCCCATCAACACGGGTTCATTAAAGGGAGATCTATATATGACAATATCTTGGCAGCAATGGTAGGAATAGAGTATGCATCCTTCTCAAAGCAAGAGTGCATCTTGCTATACCTAGACCTTGGCAAAGCCTATGATAGGATATAATGGTCCTATATAGAAGAAGTCATGGGAGCTCTGGGCTTTGGGCCTTGCCTTTGTCACCTCATACACACACTAGGCGCTCCTGTTTAATGATAGAATTGTGGGATCTTTCGAGGTTAAAAGGTCTATTAAGCAAGGATGTCCCCTGGCCCCCTTGCTATTTGCCATCGGGTCGCATACTCTCATTACAATGCTTGAAGCCAGTGCTACGCGGGGAGAGATTCAAGGTCTGGCATTGTCGGGCAACAACCAGCTACTACTGGCCAAAATGTTCGCAGATGATCGCTCCTATTCTTGAAGGCATGCCCTCAAGTTGTCAGGAGAGCTTTGGAGATTGTGCAAACATTTGCCGTGGCCTCGGGATCCAAGTGCAATATAGAGAAGTCAAGACTAATCTCCATGTCGGAGAATGACTCTTTTGACCCTGTAGTCTGGACATGAGAGATTATCTCAAAAGGGAGTATATTTAGACACCTGGGAGCCCCCGTAGGGGTGGACGTAACCCACAGTCAAAGATTTCAATGGGTCATTGAAAAAATAAGCACCAAAATGAGAAGGTGGGAGTTTGTTCCCCTACCCTTCCAAAGCCAAATTAGAGTGATCAATGCTTTTATGATCCTGTATATTGCTTTCCTCAACCCCGTGCTCAAGATGGTTGTGTAACTGGAAAGAATTCTTAAAACCAGTGAAAACTTTTCTTTGAAAGAACAACACAAAAACCTCCCAGCCATGGTAGTGGGCTAGATGGGAGGTAGTTGCTTGCCTGGTAGACCAAGGAGGGCTCGGCATTCTTAACCCTGTATCTCATGCTGAGGCTCTTTGTGCCAAATTTACGGTCTCTTTGGCTAAACAGGACCAAGCTTGGGCTATCATGCAACCTAGGAAATTCTTGATGCAACAAAACTGGGATCAAAAGGGGAAAGTGGAAGGGGGTTGTGATGCACGACAAACTTCTCGCCCCGAAGTGGTCTTATCTTAGATCTAGTGGACTCTCAGGGGAGCTGATGAGGAAGTGCAAAAGTGTTGCTAAGGTTTTGTAATGGGGGGAAGTAACTAGATACTTTAAGAACTCCATATTGCATTGGTCCCCTTGGCTCTCTAAAATATTGGGGCTGCCGCAAAGCCCTTACTGGATAGAAATGGCCAAGAAGGTGAATAATAAGGGGCTCGTTCGACTAGAGCAATTCTGGGATGGAGCAGGAAGTGCTGGAAAACTGCTGACTCTTTAGCCATCCAATTTCAATTGGATGGCTTTGAGATCTTACTAGTCTATAGGGTGATTAAAGAGCTTGGTAAGGTGGTGATGCCAATTTGTGAATCCAACTTTGAATGGGATGCTTGGAGATGGCATGGGAGTAGCCTCTTTTGGAAACCACACTCTAAAGGCATTTACCATGCATTAATGCACAAGGCTAATTGGTGTAGCCCCCTCAACAAATTATGGAAGAGGCACTGGATGGAAAATTGGTGGGAGGGAGTCATGGAGAACATCTGGAAGCCAAGATGGCCTCAGTATATGAAGATATTTCTGTGGAAAGTGATGTGGGGTGCTCTCTCGACGGGCGTAAAGATACAAGAAAGAGGCATCGGGTCCAATCGTTTCTCGGGGTGCAGAATAGCCAGTGAAGACCTAGCCCACCTTTTCATGGAATGCCACGCAATCAGGCGCATGGCTGGAAAAATATGCAAGTGGATTCAAAGGACATGGCAAATTAAGTTCTTCAAGAATGATCTGTTCTTTGGTAGTAACAGGATGGGAAGTCCTGCTCCTCTCGTCTGCACTCAAATAATCAGGTACTACTTCTTGCACCATATTTGGCAAGCAAGGAACCACCGCGTGTTTGAGGGGGATCTAGCTGTGGCAAGCTTTTTATGAAATCACGCAAGAGAGCAAATTGATGATCCACATGACCGGATGCAAACAAACCTCAGAGGACTGGTCTAGAACAATACATAGCATCTTGTAATAAGGAAAGTTGAGGAGTAGGAGTCATTTCTCTTCCAAGCAGATAATTTGTAATCCTTTGACCCTCAAGGCTCGGTCTGAGCTCAAGGATTGGTGTATAGTTATGTTCTTAATACTATCCACTCACAATTGTGAGTTTTGCAAAAAAAGAATGTTGTTCCATTTTTCATTGTGACTTTTATTTGCATTGTTTTGATCTTTTTTGTTTCATGTTCCTTTCAACACATAGGACTAGGGTAAGTAGCAATCGTCATCAAATTGGGCCAAAAAGATCAGGGCAAAAAGGACAAAAGACCATATTATGGGCAAGAAGACCATAACTCTGAAATATTGAAAATTTGATAGTAGAGACCCAAAAACTAATTCCAAACCAAAAAGAAAGTGCCAACGAACCTCAAAAAACTCATCAGTAGCAAAAAATTGAAAATTTCAAAAGATTCTGTGGTGGAACATGGATTGCAATCCATGTCCTAGAGGCAAGTTGGAGAAAAACAAAGACCAACTAATGAATATTGACTTCAATGAATTGAAACCAATGTTTGGGATCTAAATGAGAAATCAAAACACACTCAAAGGAACAAAATTGTAGGGAAACACTTAGAGTGAGTCTATTTGGCTAAAATTTGGGGGGTTCCTACTTTTTCTAATCCAAACCAAAAAAAAAAATCAGGAATAGGCTCCAAATAGCAGAGTCTATCAATTGACCAACTTCCATTGCCAGACGAGATGGAACATGGATCACGATCCATGTCCCCCATCTGAGAATTTGGGTAAAAACCTATAAATTTGTTGCAAAGATCTATAGAAACATACTCCCAGAAACAAAATTGCAAAAGGAATCCAAAAGTACCAAAAAGGCTAAAAATAGTTCATGGTGAAAAATCACAAAGTCAAACCTAGGGTTTGATTTTCAACCGACCTAAACTAGTCCAACTCACACAAAAAACATATATCTGGTATCCAGGTACCAAGCGCAAGATTTGGACAAAGTTGAGACAAAGTCTTAACACATTTGGTCACTGAGATACATGAATCGTGATCCATGTCCTCAAGAAAAAAATTTCAATTTTTGATTGGTTCTCTCGGTTATATTTAGATATCATCATTACGATGCCTGGATCTCTATTGTGTGAAAATAGAGGAAAGGCCTAGTGAGTTTAAGGACCTGGTGCATGTGGACTGTAGTGGTGATTGATACTTTAACAATGAGGGAACAATGTATTTAGTTGTGCAAAATCCTTACAGTGTGGACAAATGGGGAACGACAAGCACGAAAGAGAAAGTTGACATAGAGCTGGAAGATGAGCCGCCTAAGTTGGACAAGCCAAATGCCAAACTAAGGCATGTGAACGGTGCAAGACGAGTCAAAATAGAACATACCCACGTAGGGCTATATAGATATGATAATGGTGAAAGATGAGCCGCCTAAGTTGGACAAGCCAAATGCCAAACTAAGGCATGTGAACGGTGCAAGACAAGTCAACATAGAACATACCCTCTTATGGCTATATAGATATGATAATGGTGAAAAAATGCATTACATAAGAGAGTTGTCGGAGCACAAAGGTTGTATGTTTTTACATACACTAAAGAGAGAGACACTCAAATAATCATGCTTGATAAGTATGGACGGAGGTACTTGAGGTGGACGGGAGAGAACTTGAGGGATATACATATTTTGGAGGCCCACTCCATCAATATTAACTCCTATTACAATTAGACCTATTGTCCAGAGATAAGAATATTGAGTCCAAAATGATTGAGAATTGTTGATTCAATGAGCCAATAGCAATTTTTTGAAATTAGACCAATGGGATCCTTGGGTTCGAGGGTTCCAATGACCAGAGAGACAACTCCAACTAGAGTTCCTAGTGGGGATTATGAGCCTAGAGACATTCTAACAGGAAGGCCAGGAGTCGTGAGAACGGTTGCAAAAACACAATGTATGCGACCATTTCACGTACCTAAATGTGTTTCTAAAAAGTATAATGGATCAAGAGATCTGTATGCTCATGCCTCACTTTTCAAACAAGTTTTGAGAGCTGAAAATTTTGAGGATTTCCACACACAATATGAGGAATTTGGGCTAACATTGGAAGGAACGGCCTTAACATGGTTCCAACCTTTGAACATATGTGATTTCCCAAACATAGAGCAACTTTTGCAAGAATTTGTGCAAGAATTCTTAAAAAGGGGAATCAAGCATAATACTATGTCCCAACTCTATCCTTTCAAGAAAAAAGAGAATGAGAAAGTGAAGGAAGCTTTGCTTCACTTCAAAAAATAAATAGAGAGGTGTCTTGTGAGATAATCACCACCAAATGAGAGGCTATCAATTTTCTTCATAGAGGACTTGAGGAATTCAACTCTCAAGAAGGACATGCATTTGAAAGCATGCATGGCATTTGAGCAAGTCACTACTAGAGAATCCTTATATCTAGTTGACAATTGTAAGACATATGGAGAGATAGAAGATGCAGAGAATGTGACTAGTAGCACCTCTTCTACTACAAGTAAATCCACGACAAAGAGGAATGTTCAAACTCCTACCATGCCAGACATTGATCGATTGGCTGAAGAAGTGGTAAGAAAGATGAACCAAAACATTTGACAAAATTTGAACATACAACAACAATCATTGAGAAGATGTGACATGTGTGGAGAGGATCGTCCCACCCCATGGTGTAACACTCAACCCAAACCAGTAGCTGTAAATGCACAATGTATTTTGAAGTGGTGTGTTATTGAGAAGAAATGGATCAATCACAAATGAGTGAGTGTTTTTATAACAAGAACTATGTGAAGGAAAGACCATATGGACCTTAGGGGATGCAGATTTTGCCACCACCACCAAGATACCAAATAGGCCCAAACAACATAGCCCAAGGGGTGGACAAACCTCAACCAGTGTTGGGTTAGCAACCTCCTTTACCTCAAGAGAAGTGAGCTATCATAAGGTACACACAGCATATAGAAACACTTGCAAGTCCAAGAATGCTACCACCTTCTTCATCCTATGAAGAGCCGATTGAATCTTTTGGAAGAAGGGAACCCAAGAGTAACGTGTATTTTAACAAAGTTCATCCTTCTTGGATTAGTACTACAATGTTGTACATCCATCATATGTTACTCAATAAACAAAAAATCATTGTATGATGGACAAGAACACGCTCATGTTCATAGCTAATCAGAACTAAAACTAGGCGTTATCCTCCTAGAGTAGGACAAACAATGATGGTTCCACAAGCACCCCAACAAGCCGGCCAATGGTATGAATATAGAGGTGATTAGTGGGCAAGGAGTTCTCCACACAAGGGTGAATGTGTAAAGGTTTTTGGATATTGTGAGGAATATACAATCAATCATGTTTTTCAGGAGTCTCCAAAAAATCATGATAAGAAAGAAAAGTGATGATGAACATTATTGGGATTTTGTCGTGCTTGAGTGGATTTGAAATTGAGCCTACAATTCCAGTGAATGTGGTGACTAGAGCTCAAGCTCAAGAAGTTGCCAAAAATAAACATGTTGAGGAGGATCATAAATTACCTATTCAAACAAATATTGAGAGCATATCAGTGAGGACTCAAAGGAAATCATGGGAAGCTATACGAGACAAAATGAAATTAAAAAGGCTAAAAGAGCTAAATGCCTTATAAATTGAGCTGCAACAAACCGAAAAGCAGCTAAAACAAGAAAATGAAAACAGGGAATAAACACAAGAAGCAGTGTCATCCAAGACATCTTTGGGAGTTTTAGTCATGGTTGACAAAGTTATAGAACCTTTAGAGGCTCTATTGCAAGCTTATGAGGCTAGACTAAAAACCAATCAAACATTAAAATAGAGATGGTTGACATATCCGCACCTGGAGATTGAGAAACAAAGACTTGAAATGTGCAAAAGGCTTATAAAGAGAGCTCAAGCTCTAATGGATCCAAAGAAACAAACATCCCTAAACAAGAAATATTAATCCACAAAGGGGACAGGAAAATTGAGCACAAGGAAAATGAAACAAATGATCAAATGAGACCAAAAATAAAAACACCATTGGAAAATAGGGTAGTGGCTAATACCACATATGACTCAAAGAAACAAATGATGATACCAATTCTTGAAGTGGAAGATCCATGGCCACAAGCCTTATGGGAAACAATAAGGACTACTTTCTAGTATGCACCGATCACTGAGATCAACATAGATCATAAATTTTACCCAAGAGATATACAATCTCTATATGGTGACATAGGACCTGAAGCATCTATGGAGAGTAAACCTGAAACATTGAAAACTTTTCCATCTTTTATAGGAGAACACAAAATAAAATCGGAGGTTAGGTTAGTTCCCTCACAATTGGAAGTCAATTCCAAAATAGATGGACACTAAGACTCTGCATGAATTAATGTCTAATCCTATATGATGCATGATAACTCTCTCTAAGTTGTTATAGATTAGACCACATCTATCGGGAGAGTGAGCAAAACCTTAGATAATTTGGGATTGAAAATTCCTCTTCAAGACATCCCCTTACATGATCAAATGGGTAAATGACACAAGACAAACAAAAGGCAAAACCAATACTTGTAAACAAGGTGGGTGATAACTATGAAGGAGAAGAAGGGAATACCACCTTGCAAAAGGAACATAAACGGATAAAAACAACTACAATCTTTGATAGTGGATCTGGAGTGGCCATTACCACCAAAGAGATATGGAAGAAATAGGAGAGACCATCTCTCAAGAAAACAAGAATGAAACTATCACTTGCAGATGGTTTTGTTGAGAGTGTTAAGTATGGAGCCTGATTTACCCTTGTAATTTTCTATGGTAAAAGCGCACATTTGTAAGGCCCCCATTATTAGGAGAAGCCATCGTGCGTGAAGGAAAATCACTCAACGGAAACCAAAATTTTCACGGCGGCCAAGAATCAGGGGGTCTCGGGGACGGAAGCCCCCGAGACTTTTTTTTCCCTCGCCGAAATATTCCTTTTCGCCGGAATATTTATGACCGGACGGCGGCCGGAAAGTGGTTGGAACACGACCGGTCGGTTGGCCAGTGGTCGGAAGTCAATGGCCGGTGGCCGGTGGCAGAATTCAAAAGCGGATTTGTCTACACAATGGCGGCCAAACATGGGCGGATTGGAGGGTCCGATTTGGACTTATTCACACAAGGGCGGCTACACATGGCTGCCTCTCATAAGAGAGGGCAACCCTTTTGGCCTATAAAAGGAGGCCATTTCTACACACATTTCATAGTGTGAAGTTGATGCAACAAGGTGAGTGTGAGGTGGTGAGAGTGAAGCAAGGCGGGAGCTCCATTAAGGGTATAATCCCTTTGTAAACTACTTCTTGTTTTGAAGTACTAAAGCCATTGAGTGGCTGCTTTCCCGTTGACGTAGCCCACATTGGGTGAACCACATATATCGTGTGTACTCTCTCTCTCTCTCTCTCTCTCTCTCTCTCTCTCTCTCTCTCTCTCTCTCTCTCTCTCTCTCTCTCTCTCATCTTTTGTGTGTGAAATATGTCTCTCTCCATTAAGTAATCTACTCAATTATCTATACAGCTACGTCTTATATCCTAACAGAGAGACCTATACGAATGTTGAAACAAGTTATAGTGGAGTTGGAGTGGCCATTGCCACCAAAGAGATATGGGAGAAACGGGAGAGACCATCTCTCAAGAAAACAAGAATGAAACTATAACTTGTAGATGGTTTTGTTGAGAGACCTGTACGAATGTTGGAACAAGCTATAGTGATCTCTTGAGGGATAGAGTATGAACATACCTTTGCAATAGTAGACTTTGGCACGGGCAACAACTTTGATATCATTTTAGGGAGACCATTTATGTGCCTACGTAAAATGATACAAGATTGGGGCTATGACCACATCTACTTGAGACATGAAGAGCTCATGACAAGGATCAATGTAAAAGGCCATAGCTACAGAGATGTTAGTCAAACTCCTATGCAAGAATTTGACTCAACAATAGTAATTGAGCAAGAGATACATGCATGGCTACATACTAAAGCACATCTTTAGATCCATGGAGCTTCTCAATGTGAAATCTTGGTGAGAGAAGATTACCCTAGCGATACCAATAAAGGACGAGGATTATATCTCAAAACCATTTCTTGAGGAATTGTTTGAGCCTTTTGGTTGGAATCAAATGCTTGCTATGAGGTAGCCCCAATGAAATTTTGAGACGAAGAGGGCTATGATATAGCACCCATCTAGATGTGGATATTATCATGGAATCAAGTCAGATACTAAGCACTTAGATACACCAAAAATTATTGAGTGTAAACGTGTAGTTGATGAGATTGCCATTAGAGATTTGAGCCACAAAAAAGAGAAAGAATTCCAAGATTCACAAGACCATGAAATTTTAGAGATGGATTCAGATGATGAGCTACCAAGTAGCTCTAAAAATGAAATAAAACCAAAGGAAAAAGAGGCAATCTTCTATGATTTCCCTAACTCAAAACCAAAAAGAGAAGAAACTTATCGTGAGAAATGAGTGAGGAAGAGAAAGACATATGCCTCCTATGAGAATAAAATGACATGAAACCAAAGGAAAAAGAGGCAATCTTCTATGATTTCCCTAACTCAAAACCAAAAAGAGAAGAAACTTATCGTGAGAAATGAGTGAGGAAGAGAAAGAAAACAAGAGAAAGACATATGCCTCCTATGAGAATAAAATGTAGTATTTGATGCTCAAAAAAGCAACAGATTGTGTCAAGGACAAGACCATGAGGAGCATTACAAGACCTGCTTTACCAAATACAAAAAATCCTAAGAAACAAATCAAATCAAAAATCAAAGGCACAACTAAGATGCCATCTATGATGACAAAAACTAAGCATAAGTGCGAATATCAAAAATTGAAGAAAACCTTGTAAGAGATTTGGACAACTAAGATGTAGAGTGAGGAGGGAAAATGCTGACCAATTTGACATACCCTCTCACTACAAGAGATACACTATACAATATCAAAAGCTAGTAGTTTAGCACCAATGTAGGAACTTAAAGAACCAAGGACATTTTCCAATGTTCTTGAGAAAGCCAAGCACATAGATTTAGCTGAACCTAGAGAAGAATCAAGACCATCATATATTGCCATTGACCTCATTGAGGAGGAAGAGCGACTCTTGATAGCCATGCTCAAGGAATATGGAGATGTGTTTGCACGGTCATAGAAAGATCTTAAGGGTGTAGATCCAGAAATTTTTCAACACATGATACCCCTTAAGAGCGATGAAAAGCCATGCAGGCAATGTCCCTATACATATAATGAAACTTTTGCAAAGAAGATCAAGGAAGAGATAAACAAGCTTAAAGAAGAAAAGTTTATCATGAGATTCAGCACACAGATTGGGTTTCACCAATTGTGCTAGTATCCAAGAAAAATGGGAAGTTACAAGTATGTGTGAATCTCAAGCAAGTAAATGCAGCTATGTGATTGAGACAACTGTCCCTTGCATACTATAGATCATGTGATAGAACGAGTTGCAAGAAAGGAAACTTATAGATTTCTTGACGAATTTTCAGGCTATAACACACTCAGTGCCAGAGGATTGGTATATGACAAGTTTTTCTATAGAATGGGGAATATTTGCTTATAGAGTGATGTCATTTGGCTTAGCAAATGCACCTACCACATTCCAAAGACTGATGATCCATGCCTTTAGAAATATCTAAGAATATTCTTAGAGATTTACATAAATGACTTATGCATGCATTATCTATTGAGGAATGAATATATTGAACACTTGCAAAAGAATTATAAAAAGTCTAGAATATATTACATTTGCTTAAATCCCAAGAAATATGTCTAGGGCCCATTGTGTCCAAGAATGGTATTTCTACGGATTTGAGAAGATTCAAGTGATTGTTGCTCTACCAAGACCTACAAAATTTATGGAGGTGGAAGACTTTATGGGCCATTGCAGATATTATAGACGATTCATCTATATGTCTACAATTATTGCCAAGCCCTTCTACTCCCTTATAAAAGAAATTGAGTGGATCGATGAATGGGAGGAAGCATTCTATACCTTGAAGCAGAGATTGATTTCTGCTCCAATTCTGAAGGCTCTTCATTGGACAAAGATTTTTCATGTCCGCATTGATGCATTAGCTTATACTATAGGATGCATTCTAGCACAGTCTGGAGACAACAACATGAATTTCCTATATGTTACTCCAACAGACACTTGAAGAGAGAAGAATTATATGACCATGGAAAGAGAAGGATTAAGGATGATTTATGTTATGAAGAAGTTTAGACGCTATCTTTCTTGCATTAAATAAAATAAAATTCTTTGTGGATCATCAAGCGCTATCTTACTTGGTAAAAAAACCTTTCAATATAGGGTGTATTATTAGATGGTTCATAGTTGTGGTGAAGAAAGGAACTACTCATCAGAGGGCTAACCACTTGTCAAGATTAACTCATGGGAAAGCACCCATTGAGGTTGATGATGACCTGCCTTATTCATATCTTTTTGTAAAGTGTGAGCTTTGTCCTAGAGTACTAGAGTATGAGTCAAGGAGGGAAAAGGTGGAATTATCCCACATGTATTGGTGCAAGGTTGTAGAGCTACTTAAAGCTCATTTCATGAATAAACAAGAACCATTCCATTTTGCATTACATCTCTCTTATTTATGGTGAGCTTGTGATGACTTATAGCAACTACTCAAGATCATGTTTATGAGTCCAAGTTAATCTATCTTGGAACCTAATTCACTTGAGTGATAATATAGCTTGCGCACACTCACTTGTGTGCACCATGTTTGTCCTAGCTAGCACGATCCCATTCCCATCAAGTGGTATCAAAGCTCCATGGTTTGCTAACTAGGTTTGTTAGTATCCTTTTTCTGATAATGTAATTAGCATTCCCATTAGGCTTCTCTTCTCTCTAATCAATTCATGATTAGGCTATGTGTGGGCAGGTTCATGGTGAAAGTCCATTGAGCCACTACCCTCCATAGCTTAGTCAAGCTTGATTAAGAGTCATAAGATCTTTGCATTTGATTAGTGTTAGAAAATAAGACGTGGCTAAATAGATTTCTGAGTACATTACTTAATGGAGAGAGATAGATTTCACACACAAGAGATTATAAAGTAGAGAGAGAGAGAGAGAGTACACACGATATACGTGGTTCACCCAATGTGGGCTACGTCCACGGGAAAGCAGCCACTCAATGGCTTTAGCACTTCAAAAGAAGAAGTAGTTTACAAAGGGATTAAACCCTTGATAGAGCTCCCGCCTTGCTTCACTCTCACCACCTCACACTCACCTTGTTGCATCAACTTCACATTATGAAATATGTGTAGAAATGGCCTCCTTTTATAGGCCAAAAGGGTTGCCCTCTCTTATGAGAGACAGCCATGTGTAGCTGCCCTTGTGCGAATAAGTCCAAATCGGACCCTCCAATCCGCCCATGTGTGGCCGCCCTTGAGAAGACAAGTCCGCTTTTGAATTCGGCCACCGGCCATTGAATTTGGCCACCGGCCACCGGCCATTGACTTCCAACCACCGGCCACCGGCCATTGACTTCCGACCACCGGCCATCGGCCATTGACTACCGGCCACCGGCCAACCGACCGATTTTTTTCCGACCACTTTCCGGCCGCCGTCTGGCCATAATATTCAGGCGAAAAGGAATATTCCGGCAAAAAAAAAAACTCAGGGGCGAGCCTCTAAAGTTGCCCCTGATTCTTGTCCGTGAAAATTTTGGTTTCCGGTGAGTGATTTTCCTTCACGCACGATGGCTTCTCCTCATAATGGGGGCCTTACAAATGTGCGCTTTTACCACAAAAAATTACAAGGGTAAATCAGGCTCCATACTTAACAATCTCCCACTTGGAGACTGATCTCCAAACCAAACCTGTGACTGCTTTCCATTCTGGCTTCTTATCCTTGAATGCCGATTGAAGATGAGCAAAAGCTCAACTTCTCCAGGTTGACCATCTTTGTAAACATGTCTGCAGGATTTTCACTCGTATGCACCTTTCCTAGCTTTAGATGTCCCTCTTCCAAAAGAGTACGTATGAAGTGATATCTCACCTCAATGTGCTTTGTCCTTGAATGAAAGGCTGAGTTCTTCGCAAGATGGATAGGGCTTTGGCTATCACTGTACAAGACACAATTGTCTTGTTTAAATCCAAGCTCTTCTAAGAATCTGTGAAGCCACAGAATTTCTTTGCTTGCCTCTGTCATTGCTACATACTCTGCTTCCGTGGCAGAAAGTGAAACCACTTTTTGCAGCTTTGAAGCGCAGCTTACTGCTGTGCCTCCAATCGTGAACACATAGCCAGTAGTGCTCCTTCGAGTATCTTTGTCACCTGCCATATCTGCATCAGCATACCCTTCTAGAAAAATATCAGTTCCTCCAAAATACAAAACATTTGTTGTTGTCCCTTTTAGATACCTAAGTATCCACTTCACAGCTTGCCAATGCTCTTTACCTGGGTTGTCCATGAACCTACTCACAACTCCCACTGCATGTGCAATGTTTGGCCTTGTCCAGACCATAGCATACATTAGAGAACCTACCGCTGCAGCATATGGAACTTTAGACATATAGGCTATCTCCTCTTGTGTCTTTGGACACATATCCTTCGTTAGTTTAAAATGACCAGCCAAAGGTGTAGAAATTGGTTTTGCATTTTGCATTGCAAACCTTTCTAGTGCCTTCTTGATGTAATCTTCTTGAGATAGCTTTATTGTCTTCTTCGTCCTGTCCCTTGATATTTTCATACCAAGTATCCTCTTTTCAGCACCTAAATCTTTCATTGAAAAAGATTTGGACAGCTCCTCTTTTAGGTCTTTGATGTCCTGCATGTTAGCACTTGCAATCAACATGTCATCAACATACAACATTAGGATGATGAATTTCCCATCTCCCAAATTCTTCGTGTAGACGCAGTGATCCGAGTTGCATATTGTGAATCCATGATCCAACATCCTCCGATCAAACTTCAAGTACCATTGTCTTGATGCTTGCTTTAAACCATACAAGCTCTTCTTTAATCTGCAAACCATTTTCTCCTTACCTTTTACTTCATACCCCTTTGGTTGAAGCATGTAGATTTCCTCCTCTAAGTCACCGTGAGGGAATGCCGTATTTACATCCATTTGCTCGAGATTTAGATCATGAGCAGCCACAAGGCTTAAGACAAGCCTGATTGAGTTCATTTTTACAACAAGAGAAAATATTTCATTGAAGTCAATACTTTTCTTTTGAGAAAAACCTTTTACCACAAGCCTAGACTTGTACCTTTTCTTCCCACCTTCTTCTTCCTTCAGCTTGTACACCCATTTGTTTTGAAGTGCCCGCTTACCTCTAGGCAACTCAACCAACTCCCATGTTTTGTTGTGATGTAGTGAGTCCATCTCCACTTGCATGCTCTTCGTCCATTCTTCTTTGGATTCATGTTGCATAGCTTCTTCGTATGATTCCGGCTCTCCAGAATCTGAGATCAAGAGATGGTTGAAGGAAGGAACAAACCTTTCTGGAGGTCTACTTGCTCTTGTAGATCTTCGGGGAATAGATTGAGGCTCCTCATTTGGTTGACGTTGTTGCACATTGTCACCGTTTGCAGTCCTTGAGTCTTCACCGTCCTCAAGCTCCATGTACTCATCACCTGTTTGTTTTGTTTGTTTTCTTTCCAAGTAATCTTTGTACATATTTTGTTCGTTAAAAATTACATCCCTACTCCTTAAGATTTTACCATCTTCAGGATTTCATAGGCGATACCCAAAGTCTCCTTCTCCATAGCCAATGAAGAAACACTTTTTGGACTTTGCATCTAGCTTTGATCTTAGACTTCTATCTATGTGCATGAAAGCCTCACACCCAAACACTTTGAGAAATGTATAATTCACCGGTTTACCTGTCCATGCCTCTTCTGGAACTCCCCCATCCAATGCCGTTGAGGGTGACCGATTGATTAAGTACACAGACGTACTTACAGCTTCCGCCCAAAGCTCAAGTGGTAGGCATGCATGTAGCCGCATGCTTTGTGCTCGTTCCATGATTGTCCTGTTCATCCTTTCCAAAATCCCATTTTGTTGAGGTGTCCTTGGGGTTGTCCTTTGCCTCCGAATGCCATTGCTAGCACAAAAGATTTCAAAAGCTTGGCTGCAATATTCGCTCCCATTGTTGGATCTGAGGCATTTAACCTTGGTACCTGTTTCATTCTCCACAAAGGCTTTCCACCTTTGAAATATGAAAAATACATCGGATTTATTCTTCATGACATAAACCCATGTTTTTCTAGTCGCATCGTCTATGAATGTTACATAGTACAATGAGCCACCATGTGATGGTGTACTTGCAGGACCCCAAACATCAGAATGAACCAACTCAAGTTTTTTATTTTTTCTTTCATTTCCTGATTTTTGAAATTTTACCCTCTTTTGTTTACCATAAACACAATCTTCACAGAACTCTAAGTCCACTTCTTTCAAACCTGGTAGAAGCTTCTTTGTTTGAAGGATTTGCATTCCTTTGGCACTCATATGCCCAAGTCGGTAGTGCCACACCGCACTGTCAACTTCTGTAGTTGCTGCACAAGCTGAAGGTTGCGTGCTAACAGTACACAAGTAAAGTGTACCGACTTTTTCTCCCTTGGCAACCACCAAAGATCCCTTTGAGATCTTCCACCGTTTGTTTCCGAATGCAATGTTGTGACCTTCATCGTCCAATTGTCCTGTAGAGATCAAATTTTTGCGAAGAGAAGGAACATGCCTAACATCTTTAAGCTTCCATTCATTTCCGTTAGCAGTTTTGACAGAAACTGTACCTTTGCCGACAATCTCACAAGCTTCATCATCTCCCAAGTATACATACCCAAAATTACCTTTGGTGTAGTCTTGGAAATGTTGCTTGTGTGGTGTCGCATGGAATGAAGCCCCGGAATCTACTATCCAGGAATTAGACACATTGTCTAATGAGAGAATTAGAGCATCTTGCTCTACTTTACCTGCCACATTGGCCTCCAATGTTGGCTTGTTGTCTTGAGACTCTGTCTCCTTCTTCTTCTTGGACCAGAAATCCTTCTTGACGTGGCCCTTCTTGCCGCAATTCCAACATTCAAGAACTGACTTTGTGCGTGACTTGCTCCGCCTTGAGCGATCACGACCCTTTTGGTTTTTGAACCTCTCCTTAGGCCTTCCTCTTGTTTCCACTGATAGTGCAGCACTTGATGATTCTCCTGTGCTTCTCCTTCGCATTTCCTCGCTTAGGAGAACACCCACAACATTATCAAACTTAAAGAGTATTTGTGCCAGAGATAGAATTACTTACAGCCATCACAAGGCTGTCCCAACTATCCGGTAGAGATGATAGTATAAGGAGAGCTCGCACTTCGTCATCGAAATTGATTTTCACTTATCGAAGTTGAGTTATGTTTGTGTTAAAGTCATTTAGGTGTTCTGCAACTGAACCATTCTCTGCCATCTTTAGATTGAACAAGCGCTTCATAAGAAATACCTTATTGGATGCCGATGGTTTCTCGTAGAAGTCGTCAAGTGACTTCATCAAGTCCTCCGTGGTCTTCATCTCCGAAACATTAAAGGCCACCGTTGACGCCAAGCTTAACCGGATTGTTCCCAGTGCCTTTCGATCAAGGACAATCCATGCTTCATCTGCCATTGTTGCGGGCTTCTTCGCAAGACCGCCTAGTGGCAAATAGAGGTCCTTCTTGTAGAGATAGTCTTCAATCTGCATCTTCCAATGTTGGTAGTTTTTGCCGTTGAACTTCTCAATCTTGAGCTTCCCTTCCTCCGCCATAACTCCCACTCAATTCAAGGAATCCTTTCCTTGAGATAATTTAGCTCCGAGCAAACCTTGCTCTAATACCAGTTGTTAGAAAATAAGACGTAGCTAAATAGATTTTTGAGTAGATTACTTAATGGAGAGAGATAGATTTCACACACAAGAGATTATAGAGTAGAGAGAGAGAGAGAGAGTACACATGATATACGTGGTTCACCCAATGTGGGCTACGTCCACGGGAAAGCAGCCACTCAATGGCTTTAGCACTTCAAAAGAAGAAGTAGTTTACAAAGGGATTAAACCCTTGATAGAGCTCCCACCTTGCTTCACTCTCACCATCTCACACTCACCTTGTTGCATCAACTTCACACTATGAAATGTGTGTAGAAATGGCCTCCTTTTATAGGCCAAAAGGGCTGCCCTCTCTTATGAGAGACAGCCATGTGTAGCCGCCCTTGTGCGAATAAGTCCAAATCGGACCCTCCAATCCGCCCATGTGTGGCCGCCCTTGAGAAGACAAGTCCGCTTTTGAATTCGGCCACCGGCCATTGACTTCCGACCATCGGCCATTGACTACCGGCCACCGGCCAACCGACCGATTGTTTTCCGACCACTTTCCGGCCGCCGTCCGGCCATAATATTCCGGCGAAAAGGAATATTCCGGCAAAAAAAAACTCAGGGGCGAGCCTCTAAAGTTGCCCCTGATTCTTGTCCGTGAAAATTTTGGTTTCCGGTGAGTGATTTTCCTTCACGCACGATGGCTTCTCCTCATAATGGGGGCCTTACAAATGTGCGCTTTTACCACAGAAAATTACAAGGGTAAATCAGGCTCCATACTTAACAATTAGTGCATGATTGCATTCTCTTAGCGCGCTCTCATCTTTGATTTCCCCTCTAATAAGCTCACTAACTAAGCATCATCAAGCATTCAAGTATTTAGGTTGCATTTAGTGTCACTTTTTGCTAATTTGCACCTTCCATTAATTTTATCAAGTTTGCTTTTTCGTCGCATTGGTCACATAGTCTTGAAGTGCTCAATGCATGCTTTCCATTGACTCCTCAAGCTCTCCATTTGGAAGCCGAGATCCCTCTCTACCCCATCACCATTTTTATGCTATTATTAGGTGGGTGTGGGTGTGGGTGTGTGTGTGTGTATGCGTGCACACACCCGTGCGAGAGTTTGTGTGTGCACCTCCCTGCCAAAGCTGAAAATAAGGGTTTTTTTTTACAATTGACTACACAAGCAAGGCAAGTGGTGGTGTTGGCTAGTGGGTTCATCCTACTTTGCTGTGGGGACAAGGTCCCACGCTCAAGTTGGACAATCTAAAAACAGGCAACATAGCCGGACCCAAAATTTGCACTTAAAACTGGTTTTTTGAGGACTTGACATGTTTGTAAGGATCTGTTCCCATGTCGTGCAGCTCTGTCCTATGCACCAGCTACCCAATGCCATGCCCGCCTGCCCACGCATGCTCAAAGGGCTATCCATTGTGCCCTCGCTGCCCGAACACTGCTCGTGTTGACCACCTCTGTAAGTTGCTCGTCCCACAAACCCAAATGCCTTAAGGCAAATAACCCAAAGGTCAGAGGGGCATCCCTCCAAGCACTGCTCCAACCCCCTTGCCAAGGGGCAATTCCCACAGCCTCGAGCAAAGCAATAAGAGTCTATTCTCACAGAGGTAGCCATTCTTCGAGGGAACTTCTTTCGAGCATCAAAGAAGAACTTCAAAGCAAAGCAAATATTCAAGGCAATTTCGCATCAAGCCTTTCCACCATTTGTGAAGAGGATCTTCGCTCCAATGAAGAGGAGCTTCATAAAAAGATTCTCTCTCTCTCTCTCTCTCTCTCTCTCTCTCTCTCTCTCTCTCTCTCTCTCTCTCTCTCTCTCTCTCTCTCTCTCTCTCTCTCTCTCTCTCTCTCTCTCTCTCGTGCAATTAAACTCTAAATAATTTTGCAACCAAGCCCCATTTGCAATGAGTATCATTATCTACATTTATGGAGATGACCTTTTAGTTGTGCTTGTGTAAAGAGGTAGACACTGGCTGGGAGAGTCTCATAAGCTAAGACCCCTCTATTAGCACAATAGAAGAGAAAGGGCTTATGAAATTTGGTGGGTGGGCTTTCACACTTGGCAAACCAAGTTGAAAGGCTACATAATGAAAAAATAGTTGGGGGGAGTAGTCAATCCAATGATCACTGACCCGTCATCCATTGATGGAGCATACATACAGACATGATTTATGAGCGCACAAAATCAAGCCAAGGATGAGCAAGCATTAGAATTCATAATCACTGCACTACATGACAATTATGTATACTTTACTGATGATTGTGAAGCCTCATCAGCTACCTAGGAAGCACTAGAAAAAAACTTTGGAGCTAAGAAAAAGAAGAGCAGAGTGAGCTTAAAGAAGGATCTATACAAATTAAAAATGGAGCATAACAAAAAAATTTCAAGCTTGGTCAATCGCCTCAAAAGCATGACCACACAACTAGCTTATGTAAGCAGTGCAGTACCAAAGGAGGACAAAATCACAGTTCTTCTAGCAGCCTTACCACCTAGCTTTGACTAGATAATGACCATCATTGAGGAGAAGGATCCAACACCAAATTTCCAAGATGTAATCAAGTCTTTAATGTCTGAGGAGGTTCATGGGAAGGAGCTTTTGCAATTAGCTCTAGGAACGAAACTTGTTTCAAGTGTGGCAAAGAAGGGCACATAGCAAAGGACTATCTAGCATTGAATACTTGCAACATTTGTGAGAAGAAGGGTCACATTCCTTCCAAGTGTTTCAAAAAGGATAGAGGCAACACCATCAGAAATCCAAGGCCCAAAGTCTATTTGGCAGAAGAAGATGAAGAAGAAGGTGGAAATAGCCTTCTAGTATATGACGACGTTCTCTAGCTTTTGTTTTGGCCTTTCCCCTTCAGTTGTATTTGTTTGGAAATAGCTTGGACCAGCTTGGTATTAGTTTATATATCTATTTGAGGGGAGGTGTTGAGTATCTCTTGGATTAGAGATAGTTTCTCTCCTAGATTGGGGATGGTCTCCTAAATTGAAGATGTTCTTTTTGGCTCTTGGATTGGAGTGTTCCAAAGATGTCAGTTTTTTCCTAGTCCAAACCTCAAGGGGAGGATTGTAAAGTGTGAGCTTTGTCCTAGAGTACTAGAGTATGAGTGAAGGAGGGAGAAGGTGGAATTATCCCACATGTATTGGTGCAAAGTTGTAGAGCTACTTAAAGCTCATTTCATGAATAAACAAAAACCATTCCATTTTGCATTACATCTCTCTTGTTTATGGTGAGCTTGTGATGGCTTAGCAACTACTCAAAATTGTGTTTATGATTCCAAGTCAACCTATCTTGGAACCTAACTCACTTGAGTCATAATGTAGCCTACACACACACACTCACTTGTGTGCACCATGTTTATCTTTCATCCACCCTGGCTAGCACAATCCCATTCTCATCTCTTTTTAACATTGAGATGGTACCAAGGTGGGTTATACCTTTGCTCACCATTCAATCATTACAAGTTAAAGACCAGTCATTTATCATTGAGGAAACCAAAACACTTATGCTATTAACTAGAAGGCTAATTAGGTAAGGAAATGATATCATATTAAGGCTATGTATAGACCCAAATGAGAGACAAGTGTATTTGAGCCAAGCTCATGTACAAAACACAAGGATTTACAATGGGAATACATACACATATCATAGAATGATGAGACTACATATATATTGGCCTAAAATGTAGAAAAGTGTTCATGTATTAGTTTATGTAACATTTCTGCAACCAAATCACCTATAGAACATGTGACATTGTTCAGAATCACAGTAGCACCCAAATGGAGCTCATACATTGTGAAATACCTAACGACGGGAAGCTTGTCATAAGGGTTGAGCACAGCAAGGATTATATCCATTCAAATTGAAGCAAAGAACTGTGTGTTGATTGAAGAGAACCTTTATAGAAGAGGAAAGGATAATCAACTACGGATGTGTTCCATAAAAAGTAAATACATTCCTATTCTAGAGCAAGCTCATGCGGGATAAGAAGGTGGGCATTTGTATGCAAACAAAACTATAAAAGCAATTCTTGCAGCAGGAATTTGGTGGCCTACCTTGTTCATGGATGTTGAAGCTTACATGAAAAGATGTGAGGACTGCCAATAAACCAAGGTACCTATGCAAAGAGATGAGATGCATCTATGATTAATGATGATGGGGGCAAGAGAATTTGTCAAATGGGGCATAGATTCTGTAGGACCCATAGTACGTCCATCATATTAAACACATGCTCAATAGATCATAATGCCACATACTATTTGACCAAATGGGTAGAAGCAAAGGTGACACAAATTAATGATGTGAAGATGACAACACAATTCTTATATGAGAATATCTTTACAAGACATGGGCTACCAATTGAGATAGTTAGCAATAGAGAGACTCATTTTATAAATGAAGTGATAGAATTTTTGTTAGATGAATTCATGGTAATTCATCTCGCAAATCAGTGCCTTATCACCCTCAAGCAAATGAATAGGTTGAGAGCATATAAAAAAATCTTATGCACGTTGCTCATAAAGATAGTAAGTGAATCAAGAGTAGATTGGGACCAAAAGCTATATTCAGCTTCATGGACATAGAAAGTAGCTTATAAAACATCAATTGGAACAACTTCTTTTAACATGGTGTTTGGTCTTAATGCCATATTTCCCACACATTTCTTGATTCCAATGCTTAGACTAGCCAAAGGCTTATATTGGACAAGTCATGACCTATGTAAGAGTTTAGATATTCTTGAGAAGCTAGATGAGATGCGCTTAAGAGATGTCGCAGGCATTTATGCTTAGAAAAGATGCATGAAAGAATTTCATGATCAGAGAGGTATGGGTAAGGAAATCAATCATGGCCACCAAACCTAAGCAAATATGGATACCCAACACAATAGCTCAAAAAATGGCAACCAAAACAAAATGGTAAGTACTCTGCCAAAATATTAACAACCTCAAAGTAGCTATACTTGGCAATGGCAATCAAAACAAGAGTCAAAATCCACAGAAAGCCCACCCAAATATCAATGGATTCCAAAGAAACCACAAACCCATTAACCCCAACCAGTGCAAACAACTTGGCAATGGAGATGAAAACTACCAACTCAACACCCAGCCCAGCTATCTCCACCAACCACAACAACCAACTACAAGTGGGTAGCTAAGCTACCAAAGACAACTAAAATCATGACATAAGTACTTCAAAAATCCACAATCAAAGAAAGAGAAAGACATCTTCATGCACTTTTTTTTTTAATTGTAGTATAGATGAATATCATTGAACAAACAGCTCAGTAAAACCACATCTTGCACAACATAGTGTTTTGCCATGCATTTCTTCCATTGGCATGTTAGGGCCACATTACACGGCCTTGCATAACCACAGTGTTATCGGCCATGCACATTGCACAACCTTTCGTCTGGGATGACTCAAAATAGGACAGGGGGAGAAGCAGCCTATGACTACTGTAAGATGATGAGGATTCATGTATACAGCGTGCAAAGTATGTTTTTTGCTTAATTTTTTCTTTTTATCTGGTTTTTTACATCTCATAAGGCATATTAATGAGCCATAGTAACCAAATTTCAGCAATCATGATGCCGAATGAGAGTTTGTATATATGAGTATGAAGAATAATGTTGGGTATTTTTTGGCCAAATAATAACAAAAGTTAGTAGTTTTCTTTATTTTTTAAAATCTTTTAATAAAATTACCCAAGAGAGCAAAAACCAAGTTTTGAAAGCAAATGCCAAATCAACAAATCAAAAGCTTTGAGCATAGCGAGTTTTGAATGATTTGGATCAAATCAATTTTTTGGCTAACTTACGATCGGTCAAATTCACAAAATCAAGGGCAAACAGTGACAAGATATTCAAATCATGAGCCATTTGAGCTACAGGTGATATGACATGAGCAATCCAAGCAAAGAAGTTAAAAATGCTCTTAGGGTTCTAAGTAAGTCGGATACTTATACCCAAGGTAAGTCAAATAAGGCCTCATTTGTCATTGAGAGAGAGAGAGAGAGAGAGAGAGAGAGAGAGAGAGAGAGAGAGAGCATTTTGAAATCTAGAGCACACACCGCATTATTCACCTACTACGTGTCATGGAGGTCACCACATTTCACCAGATTTTGCAGGTATTGTCTATATATGTTACCCAACTTGTCTATATGGTCCGCTTAGCACAAAAAACACCAAAATGACCACACCAATCAAAATCAAATCAATTTTTTTGTAAGATGCTCAGTGCTAACATGAGGATCAAAAGTTTTCCAAACTCAAAAACATTTGGGCAAGATAGTCAGCAAGGTATGCAATTCAAGGCTACATGGTCAATTATCAAATCAATGAGGGAACATGGATCACGATCCATGTTTCCCTCCCAAATTTCTAAACCAACACCTAGCTATCTTGATCCACATGCTATTTATAGCCCAATCCCAAAGTTTCAAGTCATTTGGATTCTGAAGTCCTTGTAAAAATACCAAAATTATCCAAGTCTGTGGAAAAATGTAAAAACTGACTTGATTTGCAAACCAAAGATCTTAACCCAAAAACTTTGCTATTTAGCATCTACTAACCATGGTGAACTTGATGGTATCAAGGAAATCCAATTTGCCTTCCAAAGATATACCGCGATCCATGTACCGCTAGACTAAAATTCACCTGAACAAAGTTTTCCTAGTGCATGTAGTTATCTTAGACACACTGGTCAAATTTGGATCACATTTGCTTACATTATGCTCAGTTTTTAGTTTATGGTCAATTTTGTGCTAAAGCGGATTTTTTGACAAGTTTGCAACCAAATTCTTAGCACTAAAGTGATGAATTTTGTTAGCACGATCCCTCAAAGACTTATTCCAAAGCAGATTTTTAGTTTTATGGTCAATTTTGCGCTAAAGTGGATTTTTTGACAAGTTTGCAACCAATTCTTGGCACTAAAGTGATTAAATTTTTTAGCAAGATCCCTCAAAGACTTGTGCCAAAGGGATGGGGAGCTTCCCCTTACGAAGAAGTGGTAGATATTTCATCAAATGAGAAATCACACATCAAGGATGAAGACCTAGAACAGATATTAGCAAACATATTCATTGGCAAGTTCCAAGCTATGGATGGAACAAAAGTCAAGTCTACTATATTCCCTAAGGAACTGTGGACTCTACACCAAAAGCCTAAGTACTTGATGGTGCTAGATGTTTGCAATGGTGAGGCAACTCTTATGGACAAAGATGGAGCTACAGTGCAAGTGAAGTGAAATAATATGCCAAGCACTTCACTTTTTTGCCGGTCGCCCACAATCTACTACTAAAAACAAACGCAATATCAATAATGACAAAGTGTTTATCAAGAAGCAAGGCCACAAGCTCACCTACAAAGATCTGATCTATGCAGAAATAGAACTTCCATTGCAACTAATTTCACAACACATTAAAGTGCAAAAGGCACCAAGATACACAGAGCCACTCCAACACCTGGCAATGGTCATGGTCATTGGATTGTCAGAGTGTTGTGTCATCAAGTGCTACATTGGTAGCTACATCTTGGAAAACCTGGTAGAGGACAACCTTAAGAGAAATGACAAAAAAAACCACATGAATGTTGGACCAATACTGACTCAAATCTCATACCAAGCTTTTGGTATGATTGATGGCCCCCCAAAGCACTTGTCCAAGCTGTAAGGAGTGCTTCAACTACTCCTACCAAATGAAAGGCGCATGTCTTGAGCTTCAAAGCACCTATCACATAGACAGTAAATACATGGAATTGGATATATAACTCTAGGGTGAGATTAAAAAAGAAGACATTCCTTTAGAATATCAATGACTTAGGACAAAGAAGAGATTGAGATACCTCTAATTAGGAAAATACCACAGCAAGAAGAGAACATCCCAAGAACACACGTTCAAAGTTCAATGGAGGAGGCTAAACAGCCCCAAGCAAAAAGGTTGGCCAAGAGGGTAGAAGAGCAGAAGAAGGTTGCTGCTAAGACTCGGCAAGTTTCATCCTCCTTGGGTTCAAACGACTCAGAATTAGATGCTAGATTGCAAAAGTTCAAGGAAGAAAGAAGACAAACAAAAAGAGAATAGCCTCGAGTTGGATGATGCACAAAGACAAAGAATCCATAAGGAGCTGAAGCGTAAAGCTAAACAAAGAGAGGTAGAATCCAAGAGGCAAAAGGACTACAGAGCTTGATCCCATCTTGGATTCTCCTTGCAATCCAACTACACCTCATGTAGAATCTGCTCAAGATACTGCAACTGTTTTAGAGAAACCTATGGAGACCACATCTCCCATACCACCTCTCCACCATCTACCACTATAAATGAAGAAGAACAGGCTTCAACATAGCCTCTTTCTCAAGCTATTGTAGTTACTATCGATGTTGCACAAGAGAATTTGTTAGAGTGGCAACTTTTGGAATCACAAACCATAGAGCATGAAAAAGAGATGCCTAGTCAACCCGATGTGGAACCGTTGCAAACAGAGGAGGAGCACTTGGCACAAGAAGAATTTGTCGACGTACCATGGTCTCCTCCACAATCTGAAGGACATGGTAATTCATCACAAAAAAGAATGACATTATTGAAAATAGATGTCCCTCCATTGCAGCCAACAGATGAAAAGGTGGCAATGAGAGAAGTCAAAAGAATTGATCTTCAAGAGACCCTTGACATGGTTAACTGTCATAAGATTGTGACCAGGGCTCAGACTAAAGAATAGAAGAGTCCAGGGCAGCCACATCTAAAGCAAATCACAATGTGGCAGAGCTCAAGCAACAAGAGGATGGTCTACAGAAAGAAAAATAAAATTTGAAGACATAGTTAGAGAAAGTAAAAAGGGATGCTAAAGACATATACAAAGATCTTGAAAGGGACATTTATGAAAATAGCCACTTTCAAGTGCAACGTGATGAAATGGAAGAGACTTTGGAAAAGGAGCAATATTCAAAACTATGTGATTCTTATGATGCTATAAATCATACTCTTTCCACTCTACTTTCCAATCAAGATACGGTACCAGTGGCATCACATCAACTTCCCTTCCTCCTCCTGCAAATTTAGAAGAAGTCAAGGCACTCAAAGCAGAACTAGAACAAGGGAGGCTGCAAAGACAATTGCTGATGACATGAATACTCACCACAAATGTCCTCAATGACAAATATATTAAAGAGCTACAAGAACAGCTTGCAAAGGCAAAAGAAAATTTGGCATCACAAGAGGAGATGCATGCTCAAGAACTAAAGGAAAAAGCTATAGACTTGGGCTCTTCAGGCAAGACATGTAGCTTATCAAAGTACCATGCTCAAAAACCCTCTTCAAGATCTCTCCTTCAAGACGGACATCATGACAAATGCAACAAAGTTCAACAAATTACTAAAGTCCTTTGAAAAGTAGCACTTTGAAAGTATAGATAGATCTTCTGCAGCATGCACAAGGACATGCATTGACTAGGAAGGGGAAAGTGTTTGACTAGCACAACTTATGGGCGTCCTCCTATGTGGACACAAATTTCAGATCCACATTTTTGACACATTGTACTTTATTTTTTCCAAGAGCCATGTACATGAGCATATGTAATTTTGATCCTAGAGCTACAATATTCTCAGTTGTAAATGTCTTATTATGTATGCAAGGCCAGAGTAGCCAGCCAATGGCCGTTTTTAAATCCCTAGGTATATAAGACAATAGCTCTAGTTTGAAAGAACACGATTTTTGGATTAAAAAAGGAGCTCAATTGTATGTGTTGTCAAACTGCTTCTCAGCTCTACTTTGTAATCAACATAACTCTTGATTGGGTAATCTGTTTCAAATTCTAAAAATTGCATCGCGTTCCTCTTCTCTTGCTCTCAAATGTAAGTATTTCAAGTTCTGTTGTGGTTTGTGAAAAAGTTTTGTGAGCCTTATCTTCGGTTTTAAGTGCTCAAAACTTTGTTTTATGACATTTTGACTATAGGAGAGTGTTATTAGACCTTAGGACGACCTATCTTGATAGTTCTAGTGTAGATTTAATGACCTAGTTAATGATGGATCGTGATTTTGTACCTTGTCAAAATGCTGCCAGACTTGGTAGACTTGTCCCCTTACACCTAGTATAGCTTCCCATTAAGTTTCATGGCTATCCGAATCAATTTAGTCATTTAAATAGCATGATGATCGAGAACGATGAGATAGGACATATGCAGATTTTCTCATCTTTGAGTTGTTGATGATTAGCTTATAGAGATTGAAATGCTTGCTTGTGAGGTTTACTTCTTGAGGTTGACACCCTCAAAGATTCTATGTGCCCCATCCGAGTCACTTCCTTGAGTATTGACAAGAGTATGCTAGTTCTAGAAGGTTATGCTATGGACGTCCATTGCGGTGACACACTAACATTGTCAATATAGTTGTATATGCACTCATCTCTCTGGATCATTGATATTTCAAATTCCATAGCTACCTATCATCAGGCTTGTCTAAACCTAACCTCATGAAATCATGCACTTCCACCCAATTTCTTCACCATATTTTGCCTCTTCATCGCCAGCTCTAGACCTTTGTTAATCCTTCGTAAGCATTGTGTTGCACCTCTCTCTCTCTCTCTCTCTCTCTCTCTCTCTCTCTCTCTCTCTCTCTCTCTCTCTCTCTCTCTCTCTCTCTCTCTCTCTCTCTCTCTCTCTCTCTCTCTCTCTCTCTCTCATGACGTCTACCATAAAGCCAAGTTAGAGTGTATTCATAAAATATTTTCAAAGTTGTAACCCCCTCAAATCAGTCTGCATCACTTTAAGGGGTTCTTTTCTGTTAAACCCAATACAGGTGATGATTTCTACATTCCAGTGTAGCAAAGGTCTAGCCATCCAGACATGGTGTGCACCTTTTTGAAGGCCTAATAGCAAAGATATTGTCACCTCATATATAGACACAATCTTTTCAAGCTCATCATCCTCGCTTCGCATGGCCTTCAATATTACCAACTTCATTTTATCCTACAATGTTTCACATCACTGATGCCCTTTGTGGTAGAATTGTTTAGTCTTGTTATTTATCTCATGGTAAATCCTACTAAAGTATGTCAATTATCTTTTGACTTGCAATGCCTAGGTAAGATGGATTGCACAATTTCGTATTTCTACCGCCTGTTGCCTCTCTACCTCATTTGTCGGTGGCCAAAAGCCTATGCTTTAAAAAAATGGCTTACTTGCTAGTTGTTGTAGTGCAAGATGATGTGCATAAATACCTCTACCAAGCAAATACAAAGGTTAGGTTGGCTAAAAACAAGTCCATTATTGTGATCGCTTACTATTGCTAGTGATACGCTCATATTAGTCATTCTCGCCCCAATATTGCCTTAATTCTCATAGAAAATCATACTTGCATGCTTGCAATTGTCTTCAATTGTTGCCTAATGCAACATTATAATTAGGGGTGTTTAATATATGTAATAGGTGGTCGAGTTTCATGTGGCAATGTAAGAAGCCCCTTGTGTTGTGGTGACAAACCAACAAGGCACCCAATTATGCAAGTAGCACGCTGCACCATAAGATACAAAACAAAAATATAGTATGGTTAACTTTTTTTTGTCCATGCTAGTGGACTCATATATATCTTGAATCAAGACACAAAATATGTCTTCAACTTTGTAAATAAATTTAAATTGTAGTTAATGAGTTTGCAATTGTATTAATTCCATACTATTTAGGAAAGTGTCTTTTAAGAGCTATTATTATGAAAGATTTCATGTTTTTTATTCATTTTTCATTATTTCTTTTGGTGGATGTGCTCAACCTATGCTTTGCTTGAGAAAACTCTCTCGGTGTTTGGCAAAACTCTATTTATTATTGTGAGAAACACTGCCAATGCGTGTGTGATAGGGCTCCTTGATAAGAGATCATTGTTAGACAAGTCATTGATTTGTTAGAATAGTGATTGTAATGGAAATGGCGTATGAACTTTGAGAGTAGCGGAATTAGGAAATTAGGTGAAGCACTTTTAAGAGATTACTTTGTGAGTATAGCGGGTGAACTTAATTGATGGTAGCAACATAAACATGGTACTTAGTTAACTTGGCATGAACAATACTTTTGCAAGAGAGAGATTTTAGAGAACATGACAATAGTTGAGGACCGGATTCATATGGAGCCGGTCCCCCCTCCAATAGGCATTTGTATTATAGTTTCTCCCATCAAGAGAGACTTGGTACAATACAATCTTTGTGCTCCTTGTGACCTACATGATGCAATGAAGATGGAAAGCTTCATGCATCACAAGCATAACATAAACTTGTAGAAAGAATTAACTATCCCAAGGCCTCAAACACCTTCAAAGGTGGAGAGAGCTAGCGGGGAATGAGGGTAGGGAAGAGGAAGAAGAAACATTCCATAGGAGAAAGAAATAGTTCTTCACTTATCATTACTCTTCTTGCTAGCATATATAATAGCATAGTAATGGAGATGGAGAAGATGGCAAGCTTAAGCATTGAAGCATGGGTCTTGGTTGGATTTGCATTCCATAGCCAAGAGTGTTGATGTAGGGCTCTCACTTCTCACAAGCTTGGAGAAGGAGGTGGTGTTCCTCAACTTTCACCAAGTGAGAATGCCCTTGCAAATGAGTGTGTGTGGAGTATATCCCCCTAGCACCCCTCCCCCCCCCCCCCCCCCCCCCCCCTCATTGCTTTGGGCGAGCGGTGACTTTTCTACATGCTACAAGCTCATTGCACCCCTCTCCTTCTAGCCAATCACATGCAGCATGCAGTCAAGTACATGGGTAGTCTTTTGACAAGTGTCCTCCTTACCCCTTAGAGAGAGAGAGCTTGAAAATATCTAGAAATTTTTTGGATGGAAGTGGAGGCTCATTGGACCCCTCTTTAGCCCAATCAATAGCATTTAAGTACACCATGTGGTTAAGCTTAGTGAGATGTGCCCTTTTAGAAAAGAGGTGCCCCTTGGGTGAGTGGAAGGTTAGGTCAAAGATTCCCCTAACTTTGGGACTTTTATGCATAGGAAGCTTCTCAAGCAACTTCCTCGTTAAGTGTGTAGGGTCTCTTTTTGACTCAAGCATCTTACCCCCCATGCATAGGAAGCTTCTCGAGAAACTTCCTCATTAAGTGTGTAGGGTCTCTTTTTGACTCAAGCATCTTACCCCCCATGCATAAGAAGCTTCTCAAGCACCTTCCTCATTAAGTGTGTAGGGTCTCTTTTTGACTCAAGCATCTTACCCCCCATGCATAGGAAGTTTCTCAAGCAACTTCCTCATTAAGTATGACAAGTACCTCAAGTACCTTAGTCATCAAGCATGACAAGCACCTTAGGTGGAGTTCCCACCTCAAGCTCAGCCCTAGCTTGCCTAAGGTCAAAGGCAAGTTTAGGTCGGCGGGTTCCTACCTCAAGCACATCCCTAGCTTGCTTAAGGTCAAAGACAAGTTTAGGTCGGGTTCCCGCCTCAAGCTCAACCCTAGCTTGCTTAAGGTCGAAGGACTTTTAACACTAACCATTGGAGGTCTTTAATGAAGCTAACCCTAAGGTCTTTTAAGCTCCATTAGTTAACCTTGCTCTTGACTTTTAACACTAACCATTGGAGGTCTTTAATGAATCTAACCCTAAGGTCTTGAAAGCTCCATTAGTTAACCTTGCTGTTTGACAGACCATCTCTCATTTGGGCCCCTTTACCATTGGCCCCGTGTTGAGATAGATCTGTAAGCACATGTCTATATTCCAACCCTTGTTCCCGTTTATTATCCCACATTAAATGATCAATTTAATATGAGAAAATCATTTGGGTTGGTTAGATATTAGATATTCGATGACATTACCTCTCTCTTGAAATCATAGTCGTCCTCGACTATGAGGTAAAAGAGATAAAGTCATAGTCATTAGTCAATTTGTCTTAGCGGGTAGAGGATCCCTTTTTACCCTACAACATCATTCCAAGATGGATGACTAATCCATTTGGTGCTTGGGAGATATAGCTTCCGCAAGCATGTCTGCTCTTTAGTCCATTTCATCTTCCCAAGTAGAGTGACAAATTCTACATGGTGTTTGAGAGACGTCGGCATCCCAAACATGATTCTTAGTATGCATATTACTTAAATTTGTGCACAAGAAAGAGAGAATTAGTCTTATAAGACAAAACATTGATCATTAAAAGAAACATGTACATTTGCTTAATCTAATGTAGCATTGTAAGTGTTGACAAGGTTCATACTATCCTTAAGCTGGATTCCTTGCATCCATCTAGCATCTTCATAAGGATAATTTTTGAACTTAATAAGATACCGTCAGATAATCTTACCATGTCGTAGCACCTTGTCTTCATGCCAAAGGATAGCTTCGGGTTGTAGTACCTCTTCTTGATCTTCAATTTTGGGAGGGTATTCAATAATTGGTTCATTTGGAGGCTCTCCTTTGTAGGGCTTGAGTAGGCTCACATGAAAAGCATTGTGTATGAGCCAATGGTTAGGAAACTTGAGTTGATAAGCCACCTCATTGATTGGCTTCAAATTTTAAAAAGGACCATAGTATCTTTTTGCTAGTTTAGCATAATACTTTTGATGGCCCATAGGATTTTTGCCCGTCGTTTGCCTCAATCGAGCCTTAGGAAACTTAAGTAAGACCCAATCATTTTCTTTGAGCGTTAAGTCCCTTTTGTGCTTGTCAGCAGCAGCTTTTTGCCTTAGTTGGGAGATGGATATAGCCTCCTTAATCTTTTGAAAAGATGCTCGCAGGTCACAACTATACTCATCGGCCAACGAAGATCTTCCCATGTACTTTAAGTAACAAGGGACTTTAAGGTCTTCCCTCTATGATTTCAAAAGGTGCTTTTCCTATAGAAGTCTGGATAGTATTATTATACGCATACTCTACAAGAGGTAAGTACTTTTCCCATTGTGAGCATTGATCTACTTCTGTAACATAGGTCTTTAGTAGATCAAGAATCGTAAGATTGACTATCTCACTTTGGCCATCCGTTTGTGGGTGATAGGCCGAAGAGAAATTCAATCTTGTACCTAGATTTTCAAAGAGACCTTTCCAAAAATTACTGGTCATTCTAGGATCTCTATATGACACGATGGATGTTGGCAATCCACGGTGTTTGAAAATCTGTGATATAATGATATTTTCCATTTGGTGTGCCTTAATAGTCTTCTTGTTGACAGGGATAAAGTGTGCTTGCTTGCTAAACCTGTCGACTATTGTCCATATTCCCGTATTCCCATGGATAGATTTTGGTAATCCAAAGATAAAATCCATGGATATACTCTCCCATGGTGAATTAGGAATTGGCAATGGCTAGAGTAATCCAAGTTGCTTCCCTCTATCATACTTGGTATTTTGGCATACCACACATTTTGAAACATACTCTTGTATGTCCACTTTCATGGTAGGCCAATAAAAGTATGTCTCTACTCCTCGAAGAGTAGGTTGAATGCCTCTATGCCCCGCATAGGGACGAGCATGTGATTCATACATGACTTTCTCACGAAGGGAGTGGGTAACACATAGCCTATTGCCATGGAGAAGATAACCATCCTGCAAGGTGAATGGTTCCTCTTTCTTCCCCAAAGCAAGGGCTGACATTATGTCTTTAAATTCAGGGTCAGTAGCATACTCATCTATCATACAAGATAGATCATTGTGAGTTGCTATTGACACATCATTAACTTTTGGTCGCCATGAAAGTGCATCAGCCACTTGATTGTGCTTACCAGCAATGTGAGCAATGTGGAAATTAAATTGTGAAAGAAAATTTTCCCACCTCATTTGTTTGTCGGAAAGCTTTGTTTGCGTCATGAAGTACTTGAGACTTTGACGGTCTATTCGTAAAATGAATGGAGTCCCCAATAGATAGTGCTTCCATGTTTCTAGGACTTGTAGAACAGCTAATAGCTCTTTCTCATAAATGCCTAAGACCCGTTCCTTCGTGTTGAGCCTTCGGCTCTCATATGCTATGGCATGCCCTTCTTGAAGCAAGACTGCTCCAAGGAAATCACCACAAGCATCACATTGGACCTCAAATGGCTTTGAGAGATCCGGAAGCATAAGGACTGGTTGGGAGATAAGCTTCTCTTTGAGCTTGTCAAAAGCACTTTGCTCCTTAGGAGTCCATGAATACTTAACGTTTTTTTTTGTTAAGTCATGTAATGGTCTTGCTATTCGAGAGAATTTTGCTATGAAGCATCTATAGTATGCACACATACCAATAAAGCTTCTTAGCTCATGTAGATTCCTTGGATTAGGCCATGCTTTTATTACCTCCAACTTTGATGGATCCATACGGATACCATCTTGAGAGATAATATGACCTAAGTATTGAATCTCTTGAAGGAAAAATTTGCTTTTCTTTTGATGAGAAAAAGCTTATTCTCCCTTAATGATTGAAAAATCACTTGGAGATGTTGCTTGTGTTCCTCCAAGGAATTGGAGTAGATGATGATATCATCAAAGAACACTCCACTGAATTTGCGGTAGGGTCTAAAAATTTTCTCCATTAATCGATTGAATGTAGCTGGCGCATTAGTCAAGCCAAAAAGCATGACTAGATATTCATAAAGGCCAAACGTTGTACAAAACGCGGTCTTTAGGATATCTTCATTCACTATCCTTATTTGATGGTAGCCACTTTTAAGGTCAATCCTACTGAAGTAGGTAGATCCTTGTAGCTTATCAAACAGATCTTCTACCCAAGGTACGAGAAATCTATTTTTGATAGTGATATGGTTTAGTGCACGATAGTCCACACACATGCGGTATGTACCATCTTTCTTTTGCACTAAAAGGACTGGAGAGCAAAAGGGAGAGGAGCTAGGCCTCACCATTCCTTTGTCTACCAATTCTTGTACTTGCCTCATGATCTCCTCTTGTTCAGCTTGTGAAACTTGATAGGGAGGTTTGTTAGGCGGTGAGCTTCCTGATAGGAGCTCAATTTGATGGTCATCATCCCCTCGTTTTGGAGGTAAGTCCATAGGGATATCATCGATGAACACATCTTGGAATCCTTTTAGAAAGTTATACAAGTCTAACTCTTCTTGATTCCTACCATTCACCTTTGATGAAACATTAGGACCTTTTAGGGATTCTTTGACAAAAATCATGTATGCAAAAACTAAGCTTTTCGTTGATTTATCAAGGGCGAGAGGATTTACAAGTGGTATAGTACGACCAAACTCATTAGCATCTATATACTTATTCTTTCCCCTGTAGGTGAAGTAGATTCTTCTTTCAGGGAACTTCATGCTGGTAGCCATGCGGTTGAACCATGGTACCCCTAGGATAGCATCCTCATGTTGGAGAGGAGAGATAAAGAAGTCTTCTTTGTCGACATAGCTTTGGACATGAAGCCTCAACTTCCCAATCAAGGGAGTAACGGCGGCTTACTGTCCCCTAAAAGCGGCATCGGCAGTTACAACATCTTCTATCTCAAAATTTTGAATTCCCAACTTGGTGGCCAACTCCATTGATATGAATTTGAGAGTAGAACCACGGTCAAATAAGATGAAGGCACCATGCTCCCTTACCTTTCCCCAAGCATAGGAGAGAGGTGATTCTTTGCAATGAGTATCCTCTTTTGGAGCTTCGATAGTGGAAGCCTAGAAGTCTCATTGCGAGCATTTCTTTTGGGGCAAGAACATATCCATGTCCTTGCTCCCCACACTTAAAACATTTCTGATCCTTGCGAAAAGTTTCAAGCTCTTTAGGAGAGAGTTTATTTTTACCTTTGTAAACTTTTTTCTCCTTGGACCGATTGTTGTTGTTGTTGTTGGAATGGCTGTGGGAAAATTTTGGGCATTAATTTTTCCCTTTGCATCACTTTTGTCTTTATTTTCCATGGGTTTGACATTCCGTCTAACCCCTTGTTGGAAATTGATGCGTGAAGCAACCATGGTATGGTGGATTACTTCGTTGATAGAGTCAGGCCATTGAGAGTTTACATACCCGGCCATCTCTTCAGGTAATCCCACACAGAATTGTTGTTTTTGCTCAGCAAAGTCTATCTTTTGAAAGACAGTAGCCTTGAGATGTAAATCCCAAAACTTGTCCACATTTTTTTGGATAGACTCATGAGAGAGAATCCTTAAACTTTGCCATTCGGTGAGCAGTTTGTCCTTTGCATTGCTTGCAAGGAATTGCTTCATGATGGAAACTCGTAGAGTTTTCCATGTCTTTGGGGCTTCGCCATTGCCACCACAAAGGCTAGCCCACCATTGACGAGCCGATTTTTTTAAGTGCATAGCTACATGGCGTAGCTTGGAGGACTCCGTGAAGCCCTCATCTCCAAAGGCCGCATCAAATTGTTGGATGAAGGCCAATACTTTGTCAGTAGTACCAAAGGTGCCATCATAGGTGAGAAAAGAGATACTCTTTCCTCCCTCTTTGAACTTCTTGAGCTTTTGTGACCTTAGCCATGCAAGGTAAGATTTGCGATGTCCTCCCCTCTTATATTCTCTAGGATAATAGCCATAGCTTCATCCGTAGAGGAGGAAGGTGAAGAAGAAGGAGAAGAGGGTGACCTCTTTCTTGCCCTTTTCTTCCTTGGTTTCCTCTCTTCCCTTTTGGAGTGACGAGGAGAAGGACTATGGGTTAACTGTTTCCTCTTGGGAGGAGTTGGCGATCTTTTAGTCTGCCTTCTTCGTGGAGCCACATCTCAGAGGAATTTAGGGATTCATTGCTTTCTTGATCTTTGAATTCCTCCTCTTGTATGGGAGAGAGTCTTCCTTTGGGGGTCTCTTCAAGAGGCCTCGTAAGCTCTCTCTCCTCTTGGAGAGGAAAGGAAATCCTATAAGCACGAAGTTGTTGAGTAACTTAGGCGTGCAAAGTGGGGTTGCCCATAGCTTGTTGCAACCTAGTGACAAGATAATTAACAAACATGGGGGCATCATCATTGGCACCTTCATGTGCAAAATCAAGCTTATCAATGTTCATTCTACTGTCTTGGTTATTATCAGCCATGTTAATTAAACTTATATGTTTACTTAGTGTATGCTTTGGCAATTCAAAACCTTAGTTGCTACTCCTCTTAACCTTTGAAAATAGGCACTTAAGTATCTACACCCACGGCTCGAATGGGTTAATTATAGAAAGTAGTGGAGTGGGTCTACCATAGCAAAGTTGTCGAGGGATAGCTCCTTTCGGACTTCTTATGGCTCAATAATGGTAAATCCGTAGGCAAGTCTAAGTAGACTCCATTATTAGGACCAAAGCTCCTAAGGTGTGCACCATATCCCACATAGTGGGCTCAACAAAACCGATAATAGATCCCAAACCCACTTACCATAATATAATTAATAGAGACAACGATTAATAGGCTACTTAAGGACCTCTCTTCTTAAGCAAGAAAAGAGAAACCAAATGGCCTATGAACTTTGAGAGCAACAGAATTAGGAAATTAGGTGAAGCACTTTTGAGAGATTACTTTGTCAACATAGCGGGTGAACTTAATTGATGGTAGCAACATAAACATGGTACTTAGTTAACTTGGCATGAACAATACTTTTTCAAGAGAGAGAGAGTTTAGAGAACATGACAATAGTTGAGGACCGGATTCATATGGACCCGGTCCCCCCTCCAATAGGCATTTGTATTATAGTTTCTCCCATCAAGAGAGACTTGGTACAATACAATCTTTGTGTTCCTTGTGATCTACATGATGCAATGAAGATGGAAAGCTTCATGCATCACAAGCATAACATAAACTTGTAGAAAGAATTAACTATCCCAAGCCTCAGTCCCAAGGCCTCAAACACCTTCAAAGGTGGAGAGAGCTAGCGGGGAATGAGGGTAGGGAAGAGGAAGAAGAAACATTCCATAGGAGAAAGAAATAGTTCTTCACTTATCATTACTCTTCTTGTTAGCATACATAATAGCATAGTAATGGAGATGGAGAAGATGGCAAGCTTAAGCATTGAAGCATGGCTCTTGGTTGGATTTGCATTCCATAGCCAAGAGTGTTGATGTTGGCTCTCACTTCTCACAAGCTTGGAGAAGGAGGTGGTGTTCCTCAACTTTCACCAAGTGAGAATGCCTTTGCAAATGAGTGTGTGTGTGTGGAGTATATCCCCCTAGCACCCCCCCTCCTTGCTTTGGGTGAGTGGTGACTTTTCTACATGCTGCAAGCTCATTGGACCCCTCTTCTCCTAGCCAATCATATGCAGCATGCAGTCAAGTACATGGGTACTCTTTTGACAAGTTTTCTCCTTACCCCTTCGAGAGAGAGAGCTTGAAAATATCTAGATATTTGTTGGATGGAAGTAGAAGCTCATTGGACCCCTCTTTAGCCCATCCAATAGCATTCAAGCACACCATGTGGTTAAGCTTAGTGAGAGTTTAACATGTGTCTCATGTGCCCTTTTAGAAAAGAGGTGCTCCTTGGGTGAGTGGAAGATTAGGTCAAAGATTCCCCTAACTTTGGGACTTTTATGCATAGCAAGCTTCTCAAGCAACTTCCTCATTAAGTGTGTAGGGTCTCCTTTTGACTCAAGCATCTTACCCCCTATGGAAGCTTCTAAAGAAACTTCCTCATTAAGTGTGTAGGGTGGTCTCTTTTTTACTCAAGCATCTTACCCCCCATGCATAGGAAGCTTCTCAAGAAACTTCCTCATTAAGTGTGTAGGGTCTCTTTTTGAATCAAGCATCTTACCCCCCCATGCATAGGAGGCTTCTCAAGAAACCTCCTCATTAAGTGTGTAGGGTCTCTTTTTGACTCAAGCATCTTACCCCCCATGCATAGGAAGCTTCTCAAGCAACTTCCTCATTAAGTATGACAAGTACCTCAAGTACCTTAGTCATCAAGCATGACAAGCATCTTAGGTGGAGTTCCCACCTCAAGCTCAGCCCTAGCTTGCCTAAGGTCAAAGGCAAGTTTAGGTCGGGTTCCCACCTCAAGCACAGCCCTAGCTTTCTTAAGGTCAAAGACAAGTTTAGGTCGGGTTCCCACCTCAAGCTCAGCCCTAGCTTTGTTTAAGGTCAAAGGACTTTTAACACTAACCATTGGGTCTTTAATGAAGCTAACCCTAAGGTCTTTTAAGCTCCATAAGTTAACCTTGCTCTTGACTTTTAACACTAACCATTGGAGGTCTTTAATGAAGCTAACCCTTAGGTCTTTTAAGCTCCATTAGTTAACCTTGCTCTTTGACAGACCATCTCTCATTTGGGCCCCTTTACCATTGGCCCCGTGTTGAGATAGATCCGTAAGCACATGTCTATATTCTAACCCTTGTTCCCGTTTATTATCCCACATTAAATGATCAGTTTAATCTGAGAAAATCATTTGGGTTGGTTAGATATTAGATATTTAATGACAGTGATTGTACTCTTGCAAGTCTACGTGGTAATATTACTTCCTCACCATTAGTAGACATCCTGGCATTCAACATAATGAGAAACTCAATTGAAAGTATAAGACTATTGTGGAACAGGTCCACAAGAAGATCTCGTTATGCATACTACTTGCAAAAGGAATTGTAGGTAATGTGATAGATCAGACAGAGAAACAACCTTTTGAGTTGATGCAATAAGGAGATTCTCAATGTGACCTAGCAATCTTAGACAATATGTACATCATTCCAAAAAGAAAAGCATACAATACAAGAGACATGCACCAATTTGGCTCTATCAAGCTACGAGATGAGGTAGGGCTCATTAAATGCAACATAGTATACCGATATGATGGAATAGCTAGCAACGATTTTGACATAGATGATGTCACAATAAGGTGGGCATGTTTCATTCATGTTCTCCTTTGGCTGCCATGGAAACTACCAAGGTGACATGAGCCTGTGTGACTACATCAAGATGAGAATAGGCATCTTGTTCTCTGTATACACATTGTACAAGCCATATCAGCCAATAATGCTTCATCTCAAACAAGCAATAATGTTAGGAAGTTCTTCTAGTAGTACAATGTTGCAACGTGAGATAGACGTGTACAAGAGGAAGAACAAGGATTATTCCACTCATGATACAATAAGGAACATTATCCGATACAATCTTTCATCCAATATGCAAGAGACACCATCATGACACCAAAGGAAATTAAGAGACCTCATATTATTTGCAATTGTAATGAGGTCTATCGGATCTATTTCTCACATTCACAACAGATGAGGTGACAAGTAAAATTGAAAAATTGAGAAACTAGCACAAGGTTTCAAAAGAACATACACTTGGAAGGATTGTCATATTGAGTGTCTTGTACTATTCCATGAGAATCTATATTGTATCATAAATATGTACATACTTGAAGGAAATAAAATCCTAGGCAACGTGGAGCACCATGTTGTATGATACAAGATACCAAATTGGGGCTCACTACATGCTCACATAATCCTATGGATTTCCAAATTTGACATAGATCGTGTCACTAATGAAATAGCAGTGTACATATCAACACCATAGTAGAATGTAGTAGACTTTTAAGAGGATTAGAAGCACCTTGTGTTGGCAAACCAAATCCACAGATGCAGGGTTATAGATTTCTATTTATCCCACAACCATAGCTAGAGCCAATGATGGACCCGTTCTCATTGAGGTAGTTGTACTACTATGTAAGGTCTCTGACCCCGACCAAAAAGAGCACCATTGTACCATGGAATGAACATAATGGAAAAAGTTACTATTTTTAGCAGTTTTCCAAATTCTGTCAGTGCCATGATGTTTAGAATGTTATAAATCTTCAAAATGTGAATTAAAATAATTTTTGTGAAAAATCTCCAAAAATAGTAAGTTTTTGGTCACCCGACCCGTCTAGTTTTGACCGTATCGAAAAACTGCACCTGTACCCCGAATTTGAAAAAAATACATTTTTCGAAACCCGAGGGATGCTAAATTTTTCGGACCCCTTAGTTAGAGCTTAGTATAGCAATTTACAGCATTAAAATCCGACTCGTATGGCCCGTTTTAGCCTAAAACAAATTTTTCCTAAGGTTGTGCGAGGAGGCACCGGGGCTCGAGGCTATGTGGGAACAAGTTCCAAGCCACTCAGAGCCTGCTTTAGCAGCTAGGGGGCGCCCTCTCTTCTTGTGGGAGTTGTGGGAGAGTTGCCAAGCTTGAGAGTGAGTGTGAGAATCAGTTACACTAGCTAACTGGACACTTGGTAGGCATGTAACTGGACTTGCCATGCACAAGTGGAGTAGCTCTCAGATGAAAATAGCAAGCCTATTTAAGAGTGTGCTCACACACACACACAGACATATGCTCACACACCCACTCAGTACACACACACGCACTTGCACACACACCTTGGGGAGGTGCTGCCGGCACACATCACATAGTTTTTGGAGAAGAAGCAAAGGAGGGAAGTGCTGCCCGATTCTCGTCTTGAGAACTCCATTGGATCAGAAATTCGAGTGGATTTCAGCCCCTAATCACGGTAATATGGATTTGATTTATGCTTTGCTCCAAATCTCTCTATCATCCTCCAAATCTTGTAACTATTATGCTTAATCCTAGTTATAATTCTCAATAGCTGCTCTCTAATTCTCCATATCAATATTCTATTACATAATCATCATCAAATTGTTAATTAAGCAAGCAATTAACCTCTCCTAATCATAGATTAATGCATGATTAGTAAGCGGAAATCTTCCGCTAATCGGCATAGTAATTAATTGTCAAAGCCGGTAATGATGTGGATTTGGTTAATTTCATTCTATTACCACATAATATTGGTGTAACTAAGTTAGATTCAATTTATTCATAGATTAAGATGTAATTAAGGGAAATTAATCCGTCATTAAGTCGGTAAGAAGCGAATTTTCTCTCACCTATGCATACCGTAATTTTGCATCTTTCTACTTGCATTAGGAAGGTGATTGAGCATGTCTAATTCACTCTCTAGTAATTTAATTAGTAAAATTATGAAATTCTTAATTACCTAAGCCAAGTGATTAACTTTAGAGCCAGTTCCCATAGGACAAGTAAAGTATTATCCATAAAATTGCTATGTCTCGAAGGAAAATCTAACCCTCTCGTATAAGAAGGATTGTTCAGTGATTCTAATTTATCATCTTGATTGTTATGAAACTCTCGGACATTAGTTCTTTTCTCCAAGTTTGTCAATTTAGTAGTGAGTATAAAATGGCTCCGGTAAAGAGAACTCGCTTCGGTGGTGCCAACGACCGCGATGCGGGAACAAGCAACGTGAATGGGAAAGGAAAAGCTCCCATGGACGATCAAGTACCGGCCATCTCACGGGCCAATGGCGAGGAAATGGATGAGGTAGGTCACATTTTTATTCAAGTTGATTAATTTAACATTGCATACGATAAGTTAGGAAGAAACATATCCCTAAACATGCTGGAGAAATTCGACGAAAACCTCGGCATTTGAATTCAATTGTATATTAAATTTTAAGTAGGAAAGAATGGTTGATGGATATACTATTTGAAATAGGAAAGAATGTTTGCTAGGGAAAATTTATCTCCGCATGTTCATTCTATTTCCAATGTTGATACTAGGGCGAACCCCCTCTTGATCACAGGGGCCAGAGTTCCTGGTTAAGGGCTCTTGAATCCACGTCTGCTGGTTAAGTGGTGGATACCCACGACTTGCTTTCTATGCGGTGGGAACCCACGTCTTGCTTTCTATGAGGTGGGAATGTCCATGTCATGCTTTCTATGCGGTGGGCATACCTAGTTGTATGGGCAGCTAGGAGAAAAACGGGAGGAGTAAACTCTCGTTGGAGGGGGGATGTTGTACCTCCAGAACATTGGAATTTTAATGAATAAGTTTGAGTAGAATTTTTACTAGAGTTTCTATCTTGGTGCCGCTTTGCAATACTGATTGAAGGGCTGTCTTAACGAACCTTGTGAATCGGAATCTAATCAAGGAAATTTTATGTTGAACAACCTTTGTGGTGGTAATTAGGACACACAAGGAAGTGTGAGTGTGGGGGTGGAAAGTGGGGACTTGGCTCAGGTTGCCAATGCTTATGAGAAGGGTGGTCCCGATTGGTCGGGAACTCTCCGTCCCCATAGTGCTTAAATCGATACTAGCATTACTCATTGCCCCTAGAGCGGCGAAGTCTCAAGTGTACGTGCCTCTGAAACATGGGGAAAAAGGCACTCGGAAATTCTCTCCTCTTGGAAGGTGGGTCTTAGGATCGCTAGATAAGTTAAGTACGCTTCCCCTGCGAGGTGGAGCTAGATCTCGTTGCTAGTAGGCTCGAACTCGACTCACTTTGTGATGAGAGATCGTCCGCTAAAAGAATCCTAAACTACTTTGTTTGCTTCCGCTATAGATCTAGTGGCCACCAGGTTTACCACCAGATCCGCCATTTGAGACGGCAGGGTGGGGACCTCACACCTGGTATCAGAGCCTAGGTTTACGAACTGGAAAATAATGCTGTTTGAAACTTTTAAAATAATAAAGGTTAGCAGGGTAGACGTCCTCAAGGGTTGAGCATTGATGTTTCAGGAAGATGCCAAGATTGCTTACTGCAAGTTTAGAACATTTGAGATAATGTATATGGAGGTGTGTCGTTCTCCAAATTACAATTTCCGTCGAAGTATGATGGAAATTTTGATGAAAGCCTTTGCTCCTCCATCAACGGGAATCCATCAAGGTTGGGAGATTATATGGAATAGTAAGGGTGGTATCTTCTACATCAATGCTACAAAATTTGAGTATTTGTCCTAACTTGAAGAAGCTTCGTTGGGCGCATGAATTGCGGGTTATCCAAGTTTTCTACTTCCTTGGAACTTTTGGAGAAGTTAAGGTCACTGTAGATGGTCTCAAGACAACCTTGAAACGATGGGTCTTCGATCAAGCAAAAATTGTGATCCCTAGTGATAGAATCAAGCCTAATGCCATTCTGAACGTGTTTCCTCCAAACGAGAATCTTGTAATATTTGAGCCTATTAGCAATGTGTACAAGAAATATTACTATGATGAGATAGTAGACTATAAGCATTTGTCTTCAAACACTTATCACTTATACTATTGTGCTCCTGAACAACCAACAGTTGGAATCTTTAACTGTTGAACCAAGCTAGATTTGTAAATATTTGGCATAAATAAACTACGAAACTCGACTTGGATAAGGAAATTTTGTCTTGAGTCTTTTGTCTTGTGCTGTTAAGGTTTTAAGTTGTTATTCTAGAACGGCCTCAACCCTCTACCATTAGTGAAGTGTGAGAATTTCTGGAGGATTACGGGTTGGTGTAGGATTTGTCATAGATCATGCTCTTATCGTAGCTCCTATAACAGAATTACTAAAGAAGGAAATAAGGATTGAGTGGGAGACTGAGCATGATTCTAGTTTTTCCAAGCTAAAAGGATTCCTAGTTTTGCACCTACTCTAAGGTTTCTAGATTTTGCTAAAGGATTCAAAGTAGTACTGATGCCAATAAATTGACTTAGGAGGAGTTCTTACGCAAGAAGTAAAGACCTGCAGTTTGTACTACATGGAAGCTGAGAGATCATGAAAAGAATTAATCAACTCATGATTTAGAACTCTTAGCAATTATTCATGCCCTTAAGCTATGGAAACATTATCTGCTTGGGCAAATGAATTCATTGATAACGGATCACAAGAGTCTTAAGTGAGATTAGCCGTAAGGAACAATTCCAAGTATGAAACTTTTGTCTGATGCTCAAAATGGATGTTGTTAAGAAATTTTCGTATAATGATAGATACCTTACCACAGAAGGAGCCTGAGAATTCCAAAAGATCTTTCACTCAAGAAGAGCATCCAAACAGAAGCTCATGATAATTCAATTGCGAGACATCCAAGGTACGTAAAGGACCTCAATGCTATAAGAAAGAGCTATCACTAAACAAACTTAAGGGTGATGTGCTGCGACACATCCACCAATATTTTTCAAGATATCACATCAAAGTCAAGAGGATTAAGATGCAGTGATGAGAAATAAAATCATTAGACATTCCTCAAATGACGTGAGAGTATGTAAGTATAGATTTTGTTGCAAGATTATCTCTACTCAAGGAGAACATGATTCAATCATGGTTGTAGTTGGTATACTCACTAAAGTGACACATATTATCCTAGTACAAGTCAATTATACAACCCCCGAGATAGCTCGACTGTTTACCAAGGAAGTACTTAAGTTTCATGGATTGCCAAAGAGAATAACAAGTGATAGGGATGCTAAGTTTTGGGCATCATTGTTCCAAGCTGTCGGGGCACAATTAAGATTTAGTACAGTTTATTATCCTCAAGCCAAAAGACAAACAAAGAAAGCCAATCAAGTTATTAAAAGATATGACACAATAAACTAAGACTGTAAGGAAATATACTCAAGGCTCGAGGTTGTGTGGGAACAGGTTCCAGGCCACTCAGAGCCTGCTTTAGCAGCTAGGGGGTGCCCTCTCTTCTTGTGGGAGTTGTGGGAGAGTTGCCTAGCTTGAGAGTGAGTGTGAGAATCAGTTACACTATCTAACTGGACACTTGGTAGGCATGTAACTGGACTTGCCATGCACAAGTGGAGTAGCTCTCAGATGCAAATAGCAAGCCAGATCGATTTTCAGCATGGAGAGGCCTATTTAAGAGTGTGCTCACACACACACACACACACACGCACATAGACATATGCTCACACACCCACTCAGTACACACACGCACACACACACTTGCACACACACCTTGGGGAGGTACTGCCGACACACATAGTTTTTGGAGAAGAAGCAAAGGAGGGAAGTGCTGCCCGATTCTCGTCTTGAGAACTCCATTGGATCAGAAATTCGAGTGGATTTCAGTCCCTAATCACGGTAATATGGATTTGATTTATGCTTTGCTGCAAATCTCTCTATCATCCTCCAAATCTTGTAACTATTATGCTTAATCCTAGTTATAATTCTCAATAGCTGCTCTCTAATTCTCCATATCAATATTCTATTACATAATCATCATCAAATTGTTAATTAAGCAAGCAATTAACCTCTCCTAATCATAGATTAATGCATGATTAGTAAGCGGGAATCTTCCGCTAATCGGCATAGTAATTAATTGTCAAAGCCGATAATGATGTGGATTTGGTTAATTTCATTCTGTTACCACACAATATTGGTGTAACTAAGTTAGATTCAATTTATTCATAGATTAAGATGTAATTAAGGGAAATTAATCCGTCATTAAGCCGGTAAGAAGCGAATTTTCTCTCACCTATGCATACCGTAATTTTGCATCTTTCTACTTGCATTAGGAAGGTGATTGAGCATGTCTAATTCACTCTCTAGTAATTTAATTAGTAAAATTATGAAATTCTTAATTACCTAAGCCAAGTGATTAACTTTAGAGCCAGTTCCCATAGGACAAGTAAAGTATTATCCATAAAATTGCTATGTCTCGAAGGAAAATCTAACCCTCTCGTATAAGAAGGATTGTTCAGTGATTGTAATTTATCATCTTGATTGTTATGATACTCTCGGACATTAGTTCTTTTCTCCAAGTTTGTCAATTAAGTAGTGAGTATAAAATGGCTCCGGTAAAGAGAACTCGCTTCGGTGGTGCCCACGACCGCGAGGCGGGAGCAAGCAACTTGAATGGGAAAGGAAAAGATCCCATGGACGACCAAGTACCTGCCATCTCACGGGCCAATGGCGAGGAAATGGATGAGGTAGGTCACATTTTTATTCAAGTTGATTAATTTAACATTGCATACAATAAGTTAGGAAGGAACATATCCCTAAACATGCTGGAGAAATTCGACGGAAACCTCGGCATTTGAATTCAATTGTATATTAAATTCTAAGTAGGAAAGAATGGTTGATGGATATACTGTTTGAAATAGGAAAGAATGTCTGCTAGGAAAATTTAGCTCGGCATGTTCATTCTATTTTCAATGTTGATATTAGTCTGAACCCCCTCTTGATCACAGGGGGCAGAGTTCCTGGTTAAGGGCTCTTGAATCCACGTCTGTTGGTTAAGCGGTGGATACCCACGACTTGATTTCTATGCGGTGGGAACCCACGTCTTGCTTTCTATGCGGTGGGAATGTCCATGTCGTGCTTTCTATGCAGTGGACATACCTAGTTGTATGGACAGCTAGGCGACAAACTGGAGGAGTAAACTCTCGCTGGAGGAGGGATGTTGTACTTTCAAAACATTGGAATTTTAATGAATAAGTTTGAGTAGAATTTTTACTAGAGTTTCTGTCTTGGTGCCGCTTTGCAATACTGATTGAAGGGCTGTCTTAACGAACCTTGTGGATCGGAATCTAATCAAGGAACTTTTATGTTGAACAACCTTTGTGGTAGTAATTAGGACACACAAGGAAGTGTGAGTGTGGGGGTGGAAAGTGGGGGCTTGGCTCAGATTGCCAATGCCCTAACTGTTTTGTTTTTTTGGAAGACCCACATAAATATCCAGCGGCGGACGGCAAACTCATCCATATCTATTCACCTCATAAAGTGTGAAATGAAGACCAAGATAAACGGTAGAGTGAACCTCTCAACTAACATTGCAACAAGGCTTGGTCTGCATAGCTTGGACAATATAAAATTTTGTGTGATTGTAGCATCAATAGTTTCCACAAGCCAATGTAAGCAAGAAAGGATGCACTGAATTACTTAAAGACTCTAGTAATCACAAGAAGCTATTGAATACATTGACTCTTCCCCACCTTCCTTGAGGCAAAGATAGATTTTATGGAGCTAGAGTCTTGTGATGCACCCAATATGATGCTTTGAACAATGCTATGCTTCTGATACATAAGCAAAAACCTGGGGTGTAATCCTGGAAGAGCTCTCATGCATATGGAACACTACATGAAACAAACCACCTAACCATAGAAGTCCTCTTTATGAAGACTTTGACCTTGAACGTTCACACTTGTCCAAACAAGACCAAAGGCTTTGGTGTGCCGGGCTACACTCCTGTATGGCCATCCTCAGCCTCTTCAAATCCCAAGTAGACTCCACCCGCAATCTCGGCATACATGGTGTGCTCTATGCACCTATCCATGCATTCCATCTATGCTCCTTGGTCCCGATCCTTTGGGTGATGTGACGTTGCCTCCCTCTGAAGCAAAGTTTGCGTCCTTGCATCCTTGGACCCTTAAGGAGAGAAAACCATAAGGTAAAAAACTCTCCTTCATCGAGTTCAACTTAGAACTCCTTTTTCTTATTGTCTATGGGAGTTCTCTCAAGCATTTCACACTAGAACGTTCTACTAGTTTCCCCTTATGTTGTATTTTCTCTTTTATGCATCATAGACTTCTTATCTTGAGTTAGTGAAGACAAAGTAGAAGCAGGTTTTGCCTCCATCTTTGTGTGTGTGTGAGAGAGATTTCAAGAGCTTGGGATATCTCCTTGTGTATCTCTCAAAATGGTATCAGAGCCTGGTTGTGTCTAAGAAGCTTGGAGAATCAAGTGGGAGCAATAGAAAAAGTGGTCTCAGGATTCCCAAGATCCATCACCATACTCAAGATATCTCCTTGTGTATCTCTTAAAATGGTATCAAAGCCTGGTTGTGTCTGAGAAGCTTGAAGCAGCAAGCGGAAACAATAGAAGAAGCAGTCTGAGGATCCCTAAGAGCCATCACCAAACGATCTGTGTGATGGAGGTGCTTCTTTTTGGAGATTTTGCATCTTAGGTTTTTGTGAAGTCCTTTAGATTAGAACTATGTAGCCAGATTTCTATTTCAAATGCGTTTTGACTCCCGTTTTGGAGTTAGAGTGCTTTGCATGTCTAAACGATCACCAAACAATCTTTGATCGTGGTACTTTTTTTTGGAGATTTGCATCTTAGGTTTTTGTGAAGTCCTTTAGATTAAAACTATGCAGTCAGATTTCTATTTCAAGTGCATTTTGACTCCCATTTTGGACTTAGAGTGCGTTTGCATGTAGAAACACAAGGTTTGAGATTCTATAGATTTATCCATGGTGGTGCAAAAAATTCCATTTTGGTTGCAGTGTTCATAGATATTGTTTAGCACTATAGAAGAGGTGTATGTACACATACTGTGGTTAAAGATAGTGACTTACTATTTTTTTGTAAGCTACTCAAAGATAGTGCACAATACTAAAGTTTTGTGAGTATATCATAAAACGATGATGGACTTCACTAGATTGTCAGTGAGAAGCTAGACAAGAACAACTTCCATGCTTGGAAGTTCAAAATGACCAATTTCCTTATGGGTAAAGATTATTGGGAGTACATTGATGGAGAGCATGAGATAGCACCAAAGTTATCAGAGCAAGGAGAAACTCCTACGCAGATAAAGGAATATAAATGTTGTGAGTGTGCAGGACACTATGATTGGGCACATACAAGATGATCACACCCCTTAACCTGATCAAGGCGATCAACAATAAGAAGCAAGTTCTTTGTCAACCAGGCTAGGATGTAATCTTCCATGTACATGTGGATGAATCTGAAATGGTGATGGGAGCTATATTGGCCCCACCTGATGGGAAGATAGACTATCCAATTTACTTCACCAGTCATAGTTTTAACAACGGTATTCCACTACTGAGAGGGAAGCATTAGGAATGGTGTTCAATGCCACAAAGTTCAGACATTATTTGATGGCAAAACTGTTTCACTTTTATGTGGATCATTAGGCAGTCCTCTTTCTAATCAACAAAGTGATTATTCAAGGTAGGTTGATTAGATGGATGATGTTTTTAACGAAATTGAGTTCAAAATCTTCCATAACCCAAGAAAAACAGATTGTGGTGTTGATTTCCTTTCAAGAAGCACAAAGGGCAGCTCGGAGACATTGTTAAGATATGAACCAGTTGATGCTCAAAAAAGCAAAGAAAAAGACACTAATAATAAAATTTTTGAAGTTTACCATCATTGGAGAAGATCTCTACAGGTTGGGTATTGGCGGTATAGTTCGAAGATGTGTAGCTATGCAAGGGAGGATGTAAGTAATCACAAAGACTCATAGTGGAGAAGTAGGTGGACGTTTCTCTACTGACATTACTTATAAGAAAATCTTGCAAGCAGGTCTCTGGTGGTAAACAATGATGGTAGATGTTAGAGCATTTTTCAAAACTTGTGACATTTGTGAGCATATGGGAAGACCAATAGCACCTGACATGACACCTCTAACTCTAGTACAACCAGTGGAGTATTTATGAATGGGGATTGGACTTCATGGGTCCATTCAAAAAGATCACTCCTAGGAAGAGTCAGTACATCATGTTATGTAAGCAAGTGGGTTGAAGCCAAGGCACTACCTGATAATACTAATATTCCTATATGAAAATATCATATGTGGATACTATCAAGATTGTATCTAATCAAGGTACACACTTCATAAATGAAGCAGTTCAAATGCTGACTAAGATACTTTTAGATAAGCACGGGATATCTACGCCATATTATCCGAGGTGTAATGGTCATGCCAAAAGTAGCAACAAGACACTAAAGACCATTTTGACTAAAATAGTCAAAAAGAGCCACATTAATGAATGCAAAGCTCTAGACAACATTATGGGCTTACAGAACTGCCTACAAGTCACTACTGGCATGACACCTTTCAAAATGGTATATGGGATAGAGGTGGTAGTTTCGATGGAGTTTGTAGCTCCAAGCCTCAAGAGAGTTAGGATATGGAACGAGCTTGTCGAAGCGAGCTTTAAAGTGAGTTTTTTTTTGGGGAGGGTGGGCCACTAGTGCAGCACCATTGCCACCCTCATTGGCCACCAAATCCACCAGCTCTTCTCCTCCACCCTCTCCTTGTGTGCAAGTGTGTGTGTGTTTTGTGTATTTTCCACCTCCCCACTAGTGATATCATTAAGGAAAAATCTGGTGAAGGGAGAGCGGAGGGGGGGGGGGGGGGTGTGACAAGAGGAATATAAGGTGGGAGGGGGCAAAATGTGTGTGTGTGTGTGTGTGTGTGTGTGTGTGTGAGAGAGAGAGAGAGAGAGAGAGAGAGAGAGAGAGAATTAAGTGAATGTGCAGATGCATAGTTAACAAAAAAAACCTCATTATTAAAACTATGAGAAAATTTAAAACTCTCATGAACTCATCGGTGATTACATTAAACCTTGTGAAATTTTGTTGGTTTTCTACAAGTCAAGTTCGGAAGCTACCCAAGATTTAGTAAATTTAAATGATTGAAAATACATCAAACCTTTGTTTTTAACAAACACTTTGTTAGTGTGTGTGTGTGTGTGTGTTTTTTTTTTTTTAAAAAGTTACTTATAGTATCCCCCAAAAAAATCTCAAAGTAATGGTAGAATATGCCCAGTTTTTAATGGCAAGTGTATATCTTTTACAATCCTAAGCATTGAACCAATAAAACAAGCTACTAGTTCTGTAGGATAACAGTTTCAAGTTAAGAGCAGTAAATCAACTTACATGGGTAGGGTTAATAAAACTAAGTGGACTATCATCAAGGTTGCATCTATAGATTTTAAGAGAAGCTAATAAATGCTATAGCTTTGAAAAGTTAGTTTCACTTCCTAGGGCAAGTATACAATACAAATTTTTTTATATATTAACCATAAAGGGAGGCTGCCCTGGCTTCCCACCATCTAATTAAACCAGGGAGTAAACATTAATGCTGCCAAAAGAGATTGATTTAAAAATGTAATGAATACTAAAACTTCAGCGAAAAAAGGACCATTGAGAAGGAGCGCAAATTGCTCAATCAATGCCAAGGTTTCATCTAATATAACAAAAAAATGCCAATACAAGTTGAACCGGCTCATTAACAGACATATATCAAGATAGTGGATGAGCTAAGAGAATGGTACAAGGGAGCTGTGACTAAACGGAAAACATGGAAACAAGTGTTGGATGAATCTCAGAAGCATGACCAGATGGACAATCTGTTTGAACGCTCTACAAAACTTCAAGCTGAGAATGGGGCAATGGCATATTCAGATTTTTCAGCTCATGAAGATCACTAATCGGTTTCTTCAACTCACTATTGAAGCCTTTAAAATCCCAAAAAGGGAGCTAACCAATCGAGCAGCCTCTGAACCTCAATTCAGGGAAATGGCAAAGATCCTCTTTGAATCCAAAGTCAAATGCAATTAGCCACTTTCCTAAGGGTGGATCCATACTGCCTCGTATTATCACAAGCTGGCCAGAGCTAGGCTCACTAGAGGAAAAAGAACCCTGTTTAAAAATCTTGGAATGCGTTAACACCATATGAGATGGAAATGAAGATGACACGCAAGGACCAACTCGAGCAAGAAGCTCTGTATCATTTGATCCAAGAAAGAGAATCAAGCAACTTCTAGTGTGCCACCAAGAGTACTTTACAAGCCTCCAAAGAAGAAGGCTCCTGACAAAAAGAAGAAAGTCTGGTGGACTGACACTCCTTGATTAATCAAGGGACCTATTGAAGTTTTGGACTCTCCAAAATTTAAAGAAAGGGGGGAAGGAAATGTGAATGGTGGGAACAACCTCCAAACAAAGATTCAATCGGGCAGATGAGCTGTCTGGATTGGTAATTACTAAGGCCATTTACTATGGTAACTGGTACGATGCACAATCAGAAAGAGGTCCAGTCCCTGGGCTATAAATTTGTCTCACTACTTAGTTTTACGGAGGGCTATCTCTCTGATCACTAGGACTTACACTATCATTGCTTTGTATCATTGGAGCTCTTTATGCTCTTGTATCTTTATAACTCTAATTGAGCTCAGAGCAGTCTTGGCTCACATTGTTGTACTCGCATACACTAATATGAATATATTCCAGTTCCATTCTCCAGTTTCAGTGTGCAATCTCATTTTCCAGTTTAGTCTATATTTCAGTTCGAGTCTTTACATTTCATTCCGGTCTTGTCTGATTTAAAGTCATAACCTAATATGAACTAACTCTAACTTACCAACCTGGAAGAACTCCCATAAGTGTTTAGCTCATTCCAACAATCTTGCTTTAGGGGTGAAGAATTACTGTACTATGCTGGTGAGAAAACTTTTGACGAAGTACTCAAGAAGGCCATGACCAATATAACCTTAAACCATACCTCTTGATCTTTCTTCACAACATCTTTTTATTTGCAATCATATGTGTGGCAATTCATTACATACATTTCAAGAATCCCTTGCTTTCAAATATTGTTGGCATGATAGTGAGCCCTCATGACCTGATTGGCATGATTGAGTAGCGATTAGAAGGTGTGATGCTTGTTCAAAGTTTATGCATATGTCAGGAGCTCAAGTCAAGGGCTTGTTCTCATTTTGTAGAATGTTCAACCAACAAGAGTGTAATCTTGACTTGACACGTCACATAATTATGAAAAGTTTAAGTGTGGCACCTCTGATTGGTGTGCAACACTTTCTTGGGACACCACCTTTGATTCCATGGTAGATCATGTGGCCCCGAATGTCCTTGTCTGCCCCTTTTTTGCAATAAAAGGTTTTATGAGAGATGGGTTTGACACTGAAGAAGTGAAGCCTTTGAAGAATTGTAGGATGGAAGTACCTAGCTACCCACAACCCGCATGAGTATGAGGAGGGTGATCTAGTTCGAGAGTGAGTGTAGCCGAGTTCTACCATCACTAACATCTACCCCATCCACGGTGTCTTCGAGCATGCTGTCCATTGTGCTCTAGTCGTCAGTTCCTGTAACCCTGAGGGCTGTCACCAGCTAGCTCTCACTCTCTCTCTCTCTCACTCACTCTCTCTCTCTCTCTCTCTCACTCTCTCTCTCTCTCTCTCTCTCACTCTCTCTCCCTCTCTCTCTAGCTTCGCCTGTGTATCAGGGAAACTACATCAATGATTTGTTTTGTTGGAATCGGCAACGTCAATGATTTCATCAGTGATTTGGCTTTGTATTGTCGCTATGTGCTTTTCATGCTTTTTATATCATAGCTCTTATGCGCGAAAAAAGATGTGATTATATAGTGAGGCCGTTTTTAAAAGCAACAATGAGGTTCATGGTCGTGCTATTGTGCTGGAGAGCAATGACCTAGATCCTACCAAGCAACTAGTTCCTAGGGATTCATTCAACAAAACCGTATTATGCTAACTAAGAGCCGAGTCCCCCTATTGGTTTATATGGTTAGTAATATTTATAAAATGAGTTAAAAATCCCGCTTTCTCGATATTGATTTAGCAAGGTGAAGGGAACATCTTCCTAAATCTTGGTCATACAAGTAATGTACATGAATTTCTTTGTATTAGGAGAGATGGAACTAGAGTAGGGGGATCCAATCACTTTTATTCCTTTATTAGTGAGAATCGGAGAAGATCCCGTCTTGGGGTTCAAAGACGAAAAGGGAGTTGGTGATTGTCGAGTGGGAGGTTGAGAGGGCGCTAGGCAACAGGGTAATGAGGGTGGCTAAGAAACTAGCAGGTAGAAGTTGCGTGTGCGTAGAAAAAGGGATGGTCGTTCTTCTTCCTCTTCCTCCTTACTTTAGATGAAGCACATGTTCTCCCTTTTCCTATTTTGAGCAACTCCTTAAGCAAGTGTAGAGAGAGAGAGAGAGAGAGAGAGAGAGAGGCGCTTCAATCTTTTGCTTCCGAGTCCCTGCGTGGAACATAATCTTTAGATGATTCTCATAAATCTTTTATTTTTTATTTTAAAATGGGTACCACATAGTAAATCATCTTCCACATAGCGGGACTCAGTAAAAATAAAATTGGGCGCCTCTCCCCTTCTACACTTCTACAGTGTGTGCGTGCATACCAGAGATGTCCGGGCGGTCAATCTTTGGCCGCACAGGTTTGACAGCTTCTGTGCCGAGAGGGTAGCAGAGAGCCTGCCTCTTCCCTAGGGTTTGGGTGGGTCGATAGGCCTCATGGTTGAAGGAGATGGGGTGAGTCCAGCACGACAACGTCTGCAGGGTGCCGCCGATGAGGCGTGGTATGGGACGGCGCTCTCGAATGTCAATAGTTCACCTGGCCGTGGCACACCGTTAGCGAGCTCCTTCCTAGACCTCCCCCCTGCCCTTATCACAGAGATCTTCAAGCATTTGAATGCGCGAGAGCTTAGCTTAGTTTCCTGTGTTTGCTCTCTGTTTCGTGGGCTGTCATCTGATAGCCATGGGTGGAAGGATTTCTACTGTGAGAGGTGGGGGAATCCCGTTCCAGGCGTCTCCATGGATGCCGATCCTGTATTTTCAGAGAGAACGTGGAGGGACTTATATGTTGCTAGAGAAACCAGAAGCAAAGCTTTTTTGGGCAGGTATCAAACAGATATGATGAATGGACACAGTAATGCTGTACGATGTGTGCGTTTACTTGCACCTGCCAATCTCATTTTCACAGCAGGGTATGACTCCATCCTGCGCATCTGGGATTTGGAAGAGTGCCTCCCACTAAGTTGGTCGTGGCCATTGGGAACTACTTTGCGATCCATAGCTGTAGACATGAAAATGCTTGTGGTTGGGGGCACTGATGCAAATATAAGAATTTGGAAGGGCCTCCCTGACCTTAAACACATATTTGATGTGGGTGGTGCATGTGCTTCGGAGATAGTTTTGAGTGGACATGAAGGGCCAATCACCAGTCTGAGTATGGACGATTTCAAGATCTGCAGTGGATCGTGGGACATGACAGTCAAACTGTGGGATCGTGGTAGCCTAGCTTGCATCAGAACTTTGATTCATAGGGATTGGGTGTGGGCAATTTCTCTTCGTGGCCAAAGGATGGTCAGTTCTGCCGGTAGCGATGTGTACAGTTGGGATGTAGAAACAGGTAGGTGTCTTAGAGTGAGAGCAGGTGCCCATCATGGTCAAGCTTATGCAGTTGAATGCAGCAGGTCTGGTCATTTTGTGTTTTCTGGGGGTGAGGATGGTATCATACGCATGTATGAGGATAAGGTCGTGCGGAAAAAAGGTCTAGAAGGTCGTGTTGAGTTTCTGGAGGAGTTAAACAATGAACCAATTGCCTTCTGGCAACCTCACTCTGGAGCTGTGCACGAGTTGGCGTTTGAAGATCCTTGGCTTGTTTCTGCTTCCGGGGACGGAGCTTTGGCAATGATGGATATAAGGAAGGTAAGAAAGAGAAATAGTGAGTTTGGGAGGCTCGCAGAATATGTCAAAGTTAAATCTCCATGGACTGTTGTGTCCACGGATGCAGAGTCTCCTCAGCGCATGCTTTTTGGTTCCAAGCAGTGTTTTTATTCTGTTGATGTTGGATCAGACAGGATAGTCAGTGCAGGTGAGGAACAGGTTGTGAAAGTGTGGGATTTTTCGCATGCTCTTGAGATTGAGCGAAGAGTACAGGCATCCCGCATGATTAGGCTTGAGCGGCGGTTCAAGAGGAAGCAAGGCTTACAGTTGAAAACCAAGCAACACAATGAGGTATGTAACAGTATGTCAAAGAAGGATGTTGATTCAGAAGGAGCAGTGGTGTGGCAAGGAAGGGGAATAAAAATAAAGGGTTGAAGAGAGGTCGCATGGTTTATGCTCACTTTATGTAACATTTTTTATACTGTACATCTGTTAAAGTGGACTTTGTATTCCTTTAGCAGTAGAAGGATGAAGGCAATGCTCAAAAGCCTCAAGTCGATCTGCATTGTGATTGTCATTTATTACAGTGGACTTATACACCTCAGGACTAATGGCTATCGGTTAGTGCAGGTGGTTGAGTGTGTGTGAATTTGAATTGACTGGTTGCTTAATTACATTATGTTTACAAAGGTTGTCAAAGCTCTACAGTTGTCGATAGGGCTGTTTGCGCTTTCAAATGGAGCCAACAAGCCTTGTTTCAGAGAGGGGTTGAGTTTCTGCAGTTTCTTTCTGTGTCAAGTTGGGCTTTTTGTTTCTCTTGATGAATGAGCATACAATTAGTCTGACTCCAATTCAAAAGTTAGCCCTCCACACTTTTTTGGGGTTTTTCAGCGTGTGAAGAATACGTGACTTAAATAAAGGTCAGGTTTGGCAGAGGAGTCTTATTTTGGGCTGGAATTCACATTCAAAGTACAAAGGAGCAGTGAGTGAAGCAATTTTAACATAATTGCCAGGCTGATTTGTCTCACTTAAGGGTATCTTTCTGCAGTCTTTTCCTTTTTGGTGGAATTGATCTAGGAGATAGTTAATATTTAGGGGTTAATATCATAATCTGTGAAGGAATGTGAATGGCTGTTCACTCCAGCAGGTATTAGCAAGGGTTTCACAGGCAGCTATAGAAGATAGTAGCTTGTTTCATCCAACAACTTAAGTGAGCTGGTTGGTGGTGGTGCTGATGACAAAGCTAAGTGTGTGCTATTATCATTATCTTATGAGGCTATAGCCAAAACGAATGTTGAGATGGAGAATGTGCATCCATCTAAAGGTTGTGTTTGCAATCCATTTATCTTGCAAGTCCCATGGCTGTTGATGTTTGATGATGATTAAAGAGCTCTCCCTATTATTTCGCTGGATGCAGTGTCACTATAGGAGGGACATTTTTTTTGTAGCACTTGTCCCTTTGGTTGCGGAAGAGCCCAAGTACTTTGTGGTTTGGAGCATGTACATCCTTATGGACATCATGTGAAGCTTGCGCATTGCCCGGAACTCCTTGAATTGTAGAGTCGCCCTTAAGCTTCCATGAACATTACCTTTTGTATATTAGTTCCCTTAAGGCAAAACGAGCATCAAAGGCATTTGTTTTCAACGTAATATCAATACAAAATGAAGACGTTAAAAAAAAGCCATTAGCATCTTTGGTACTCGCCACATTTTGAGTGCAATGGAGTTGCCTCATTGGAATTTCACTCATTACTATAGTCGTGCAATTCCTGCAAGTCTGGCCTTTCCAAGTCATGCAGAGTTTGTATCAAAAGTTTGGAAAAAGAAATAACTTAAGAATAAAATATGAAAGATGGAAAGGACATTGCTAAATTAGTCAATAGGCTAAAGAGAATTGTCACATAGCTTACATATATCAAATGTGCCATTCACGATGATAATAGATTTTCACTTCTACTAGGACCTTTGCCAAGCCAATATGACCACATATTGGCTATTCTTGAGGAAAATGTACCTTGCCCTACAAAGTATAATCAACTCCTTATTAGAGGAAAGAGAGCATAGGAAAGAAGCACGATCCAATTTTAGGGGAGGCTTGCCTAGCATTGACCCCAAAGATCAAGTGCCTCGCATGTGGAAAGCGT